>NC_050600.1:18546044-18887711 GCF_013368585.1 Megalops cyprinoides | reverse complement strand
CTAGGAATCCGCTCTCGCCCGGCGCATTAAGACGGGCCGCGGTCGCATTAGGAAACCGCGCCGTTTCGCAGCGTGCGCTAATGCAGCGCTCTCTGAGCCGCGGCGCCGTGCGCATCGGGGTTTCTGCCACCGGAGATGCCGGGTCGAATATTGAATTAAATCAGGTCTGAGCTGATCTCCTGGGCCACCCAGAAAAGGCTTTGCGAAGAAGCTGGTACTCCTTTTAAATCCACCCAGGTTTCCTTTTCAAACTCAAACTTTTTCTGCTTTTTCTCCCCTTTGAGAAGGTACTCTTTGCAGAGAATGATGTTAGATGATGCCCTGTTTATACTGTGTTAAAACGCTTGAGAAATGCCCTGCAGTCTTAATCAGCGAGTGAATGAATGCATTAAACCTCTTGGTTTAGAAGCACTTGGTAAATTTACTGTGCACAGACAGTGAAGAGATAAACACAAAACATTTCCAGTGTTTTCTCACGCTTTTTGTTTTCAGTTTCTTGCTCTGCAAGAATGTTACTGAAGTGAAACACCATGATCTCGCAGCCACATTCAGTTCAGTAGAGTATGATATCAGTTGTAAGCGGGTTTGGTGTTTTTTATGTGGTGGTCTGTAGTGAAATAAGTCATTTGTCGTGATTGAGACTGATTGAGGAGCCTCTGTACTTTGTAAATTAAATAAACTGTTTAGGGGTTACTATAAAGACCATAAAATTATGTTTATTGCATAAGTTTTTCACCTTTTTTTTTTTTTTTTTTTTTTTTACTGATACTGAAATGATATTTTGCACTTTGACTCCATGACACTGTCCCATGGACGGTACCCAGGAAGCATGCACGCTGGTAATTGCCAAATACAGAATGTCAAAGTTGTTAAGTTGAAATTAATGGTAGAGCCAATATGTTGATTAGCCAACAGGAAAGAAAGCCTTTAATAGCTGGTGCATTCACAAGCTTTCTACAGTAAGAAAACCACTATAGATTAACGCTCAACTGATCTGGAGGATCGACTGTCGTGGCTGCCAGCTCATTAAGAACAATAGCTACTAATTCATGGCAAACGATCTGGTTTCCTCGTTCCAGATGCCTTTGGGCAGAATGGTAACCTGCGCTTACGTAAATGTTTATGTCCCTTGATTTCTGTATTTAAAGCAGGATGTGTAATGCAGCTCAGCTCTGTAGGTCATGATGCAGAGCCGGTGTTGCTACGTAAACATTAGCTGGAGTGACTGGCAATCGGGCAAAAAAGTCTTGTATCTGCTTTGGTAACGGTAATCAAAAACATGGCTTTTTAATTACAGTCCGTTGAAACTCGACAGAGATCTTTGACCAAAGTGATGGATTTACTGTAGAGTATAGTGTGTATGTAATAATGACAATGCCGTTTTCACAGAGACGTTCATTCAAAGCTTTTACAGTGAAAGCTGTGCTTTGCACAGCTGTGCAGTTCGTGTCCATTATTGTAACATGAAATGTAAACAGATCATTCATACAGACTACCCGGTAATTCTCGGGACCATATCTCCACTTATAATCTCCTGAAATCTTAGAATCCCTTTGTACATCAAAAATGCATTCGACTTTGGGGATTACGTCTGTTCCTGACAGACGTTTGGAGATTAAACAAGAATTACAAGCCCGTTTGACGTTGAACAGACGTTTGTTTAAAAGAAGGAAATGGTTTGTCGAAAGGGCCTAATAACGCTTAATGATGGTGGTGATACTCACCAGGCGTTGTTTTTCCTGTTTCTTCAGGTGTCGTTCGAGCAGCACAAGGAGAACCTGGCGCGTATGTTCCGGGAGTACCAAAGGCTGGGGTCGGACGGACAGGGCCGGATCAGGACCGTGTCCGGGGCCAGCAGCGACGCTGAGGCGCTGGCTCGCGCCAACAACGATCGCGGCGCCCTCCGGGCCGTGGAGGAGGCGGCTCCGGCGACCGTGATCGAGCCGACCGCGGAGGACCGCGCCGACGCAGCCGACCACACGAGGGCGGAAGCAGCGGTCACAGTGTCGGACATCCTCAGCAGGGCTGCCGAGGAGGAGACACCAGCCCAGGCAGAAGGCGGGTCCGGGGCCCACGAAGAGGCGGGAGAGGCCCGGGTCTCGACCTTGGCTTGTGAGAAACCTGCGGAAGACATCGCCGCTGACGAGCCTGCAGAGGGAGGGGAGTCCGAAAGCAAGCAGGAAGCCGCAGCTGAGGTCGAGAAAGAGGAGCCCGCGGTGGAAAAGGCCGAAAGTGCAGATGGCAAGGAGGAGGAAGCTGAGGCCGAGAAGGTGGAATCTCTGGTCAATGGCGAGACTGAAGAAGCAAGCCCTGTGGTGGAGCTTGCTGCAGGAGATGATGGTGAAAAGGCTGGGTCGTCTGAGATGGAGGGGGACCAGGTCGTTGAAGCTGCGGCAGACCCGTCCGCCAGCGTGGAGGCCAGTGAAGTCGTCAGTGAAGAAGACCTGAGGGACGGCTCCTCTCAGCACAAGGGCAGTGACGACAGCTTGGAGGACGTCTCCTTCGTGTCTGCCGCTGCCACCATCGGTGGGGACGAGGACGAGGAGAGTGAGGTCACCGCACAGAAGGCTGAGGATGAAGAAGCAACACTCAATACAGAGGAGAGCAGCGTGAAGACGGAGCCAGTGGCTGAGGAGGCAGGGGTGGAGGGGGCTGCTGGGACGGAACCTGCCAGCGCTAAAGGAGTGGAACTGGCCACTGAGAGAGAAGAACCCCCCAGTAACGAGGCAGTGGAACAGCCTGCGGAAATGGCAAACCCCCCCAGTTCTGAGGGAGTGGAACAGCCTGCTGAGATTGCTGATCCTCCTATCTCTGGGGTTGAGGAACAGGCCGCTGCAACTGTGGAACCCCCCAGCACTGAGGGAGTGGAACAGGCCGCCGAGACTGTGGAACCCCCCAGCACTGAGGGAGTGGAACAGGCTGCAGAGACTGTGGAAACCCCCAGCACTGAGGGAGTGGAACAGGCTGCAGAGACTGTGGAACCCCCCAGCACTGAGGGAGTGGAACAGGCTGCAGAGACTGTGGAAACCCCCAGCACTGAGGGAGTGGAACAGGCTGCAGAGACTGTGGAACCCCCCAGCACTGAGGGAGTGGAACAGGCTGCAGAGACTGTGGAAACCCCCACTGTTGAGGCAGTGGAACAGGCTGCAGAGACTGTGGAAACCCCCACTGTTGAGGCAGTGGAACAGGCTGCAGAGACTGTGGAAACCCCCAGCACTGAGGGAGTGGAACAGGCTGCAGAGACTGTGGAACCCCCCAGCACTGAGGGAGTGGAACAGGCTGCAGAGACTGTGGAAACCCCCACTGTTGAGGCAGTGGAACAGGCTATTGAGAAAACGGAAACCCCCAGCACTGAAACAGTGGAACAGGCCCCTGAGAACTCAGAACCCCCCGCCTCTGAGGGAGTGGAACAGGCCACAGTGAGCTCAGACCCCCCCACCTCTGAGGGAGTGGAACAGGCCACAGAGAGTGCGGATCGCCCCGGTAATGAGCAGGTGGGAGCCAGCGGAGAGGCTGAGAAGGACACCGAAGAGAGCAACAGCAGGACTGTCCCCAAGACCAATGAGGTCAAAATCGCCCGACTGGACGTGTCCAGTGTGGCCTCGGACACAGAGAGGCTGAAACTGAAGGAGCAGTCGTCAGCGGTACGCGGGGACCCTTACACCAGCCATGCTTTTGCTAACATCACACTGTCCTCCTAGCCAGAATACCAAAAAACCAGATGCAGGCAAAGTGTGTCAGTGGTTATGTGAATTATTATTCACATTTTCAGTTGTGCTGTACTCTGGCTTTAAGGAGATGTCTGTAACTGGTTGAGTTGGCAAACTGGAGTGTTTGTTCCGTCACCACCTGCCCAGCTGCAGAAGACAAACCTCTGTGTAAAATATGATACTGAATGTACAGGAGACAGAGACAGTTGCACATACTCAAAAAAAATTTAAAGCAAAAAATGAAAACTGAACCCTAATAATCACAACTTTGATGAGAGAATATGATTACACATGAACAGAATAGCGTTTGTGTAAAATATTGACGTATATACATGTTTATGTATGATAAGTATATTTATACATATACACACTTCTGTTTATCTGTTGCAGCTATTAATGTTATTCATATAATATATGTCTAGTTTGCTAGCCAGCTGATCACCTTAGAATAGAAAGGGCAGGTATTGTTAATCACTGATGCAACAGCACTAGATTCCCTGTAAGGTTTCAATGTAGTGTAGGATGTGGCTACATGAGGGAGGCAGGTGGCTCTTCCACCTCAGTCTGTAATTAATGGCAGCCGCGCTCTGTGGGCTCTCTGCAGGACGCCGGCGGCGGGCAGCCAGCGGTGACGCCGGCCCCCGCCGCCGCCCCGGCGCCAGAGGGCACCTCCTCCTCCTCCTCCACCACGGGGCGCTCCACCACCTTCCGCATCCCAGAGTACCGCTGGTCCCACATGCACCAGCGCCTGCTCACCGACCTGCTCTTCTCCATCGAGACGGACGTGCAGATGTGGAGGAGGTGAGATGCACCGGGCTTGCTGAAGCCACGCGCTGCCTTGCTTTCATCCCCAGCCGGTCACGTCACAGCCGCGGGTGTCTCTGCCTGAACGGTTGTCTGTTTAAGCGGGGGCACCTGGTGTGAACTGGGAGGCTAAGCTGAAAAATGGTTGACTTTCACCAGAGACAGGTCTATTTAAGGGCGGGTCGGGAGGGATATCCCTCCATTGACATTATATCATCCTTACTTGGTAGAACTTCGCTTTGTAAGAATTTTGGTCTAGCTGGTGTGAAAAACCCAGGAGAGCAGACATTGAAGTAACTTTGAGGTAACTTTGAAATAACTTTGAAATAACGTTGAAATAACGTTGTAATAATGTCTGTTGGCTTCCCAGCCCCCTCAGTGCTGCAGCTCCTCGTTCTCTCACGGCTGACTGGCTGTCTAGTGGAATTCAGAGCTCAGCCTCATGAATTCGATTTGTCCCACGGGAGCTTAGAAATATGTCGAACTTTGCTTGTGTGTTCTTTTAACCGTAAACCCTGTAGTGACACTGTTATTTCTCGTGTGGCTGGATGAGCAGCAGGGAGCACTATTTGCGTTTGATGAAACTCGGTGAAGAGGTGTGGTTGCTTCCCTGTGAAACGCCCGCGTCGGCGCTGTCTCTCCCCAGCCACTCCACCAAGACGGTGATGGACTTCGTCAACAGCAGCGAGAACGTCATCTTCGTGCACAACACCGTCCACCTGCTGTCCCAGGTGGTGGACAACATCATCATGGCCTGCGGGGGGATCCTGCCGCTGCTCTCTGCCGCCACCTCCTCCTCAGTGAGTCCCCCTGGGGTCCTGCAACATTAAGGGGCACCTCCTGCATCTTCCTTGTAATCTCTGAGAAAGTTTGGGCGGGTTGTCGGTTGGACATACCAAGCATTTCTGAACTGTATTTTGTAAAGGGCCTTGGCTTGCTTATGCTTGGTGTATCTATCCAGAAACTGTCCCCAAAGGGCACCGCTTGGTTCTTCCTTGGAAATCCAGAGAAAGTTTATGGTTAGATATATCAAGCATTTCTAAAATATTCTTGTAGAAGGCCTTTCCATATGGTCTGTGTATGGTACATTCATCCAGAAACTGTGACCAAAATAGTTTCTCTAAATTTCTCCGGGAGACTTTAATAATGAACCCAATCTTGCACTGATACCTAGCATGTAAACAGGTAACATTAGGGTGAAAGAGCAGCAATATTTCAAAGAAATGGCCTGAGTACTGTAGTGACAGCTAATTGGAAAAGGAGTTTCCACCAGACCAGACACTGCTTCTCTTTCCCTGTTGACCTTTAACAATTCAGCACAACAACATCAGCGAGTGTGCATGTTATTTCCTCATTGCCTGACTGCCTCTCTGTCTGCTAAATGTCTAAACTTTTTATGCATTATGTTGGTGTTTTCATGAGTAGAGTTTGTACTTCCCCGCCCCCCTGTTGCTCTCTGACTGGTGCTAGTGAAAACTCCCCTGTCTTGTGTCCCCACCCCCTTCTGGTCTCTGATTAATGCCAGTTAGATCCCTCCCCTGTGTGTCCCCACCTCTATTGGTTTCTGATTGGTTCCATCAAAATCCCTACCCTGTGTCCCCGCCCCCTTGCTGATCTCTGATTGGTGCCAGTTAAGTCCCTCCCCTATGTGTCCCGCAGCACGAGCTGGAGAGCATCGAGCCGTCGCAGGGCCTGACGGTGGAGGCCTCAGTCACCTTCCTGCAGAGGCTCATCAGCCTGGCCGACGTGCTGATCTTCGCCAGCTCGCTGAGCTTCACCGAGATTGAGGCCGAGAAGAACATGTCCTCGGGGGGCATCCTGAGACAGTGCCTCCGCCTGGGTAAAGCTCGTCACCGCTCCACCCCCGGATCCCGCCCCTGTCAAAGTTTAACAACCTTGGAGCTGCGGCTCCCCCCGCCTGCATTTGATTCTGATCTTGTTGTTGTAACGCTCTGCTCCAAAAAAAAAAAAAAAAAGATCCAAACAGTGGTTAGCCAGTTCACAGTAACGCTCTTGGCTCTAGCCCTCGGCCCCCTGCCTTATATCCCATTACATTAAAGCTGCATAGACAGCGCTGAGCAATGCAGAACACAGTAAAAGACTCTCCAACCCTTGCATTATTCATTTCATCCAGACCCCCCTCCGTTCCCTGATGTCAGCTCGAGCAGGAGTTGCAGTGTGATTAATACGCGAGTGACCCTGATCGTTTCCATTTGTGTAACAGGCCGAGTGCGCTGAGCTGTTTCTCTCCCCTCTGCTCTTAAATAGTCATTACGGAAAAGGAGGTAAACTAAACGCCCGTGCGAGCGCGCTTGCATGTTAGAAAAGCGGCAGCCTCGCTGTTGAATTTTTACCGGGCCATTACGATTCTTGGAGTGGAGTGGATGCCCGACCTCGGCTCTGCTTTTAGGAAAGGCTGGTTTTATGAAATTAATATTTAATGAGGTGCGCTCTCCCCCCCCCCCCCCCCCCCCCCCCTCCCCCTCCACGGTCTTCAGGCATGTAATCCGATTGCCGGGCCATAACAAGGTTTCTCCGTCTTCTCCGTGTAAGATGGAATATGTGAATGCCCTAATGGAGAAAGCTGGTCCCTTCCAGCAGGAATCACACTCATAATTTTAGAATTTACACTTGTCAGATTTCAGAGGGAGGTGGACTGTGTGCTTACATGTAGCCTGTGATATGTCAGATTAAGTGCCCTAAGTACCGTTGCAGTGGCAGAAAACGGGCCGAAGCTACCACAGACAAAACGGCACACGCTCTGTGTAGAAGCTTATCACCTGGGGCCATATGCAGGCCTCTGTAGCCAGCCTGCGCTTGATGCAGGGCAGCACCGTGGTAGTCAGCACTGTAGTGTAGTGGGAAGGAGGAAGGCAGCAGTGTGGTGTTGCAGTCAGGAGCAGGGCTTATAACCAAAACGTTGCTGTTGCACCTTTAGGACTGTTGTTTTGCCCTTGGGTAAGGTACTTGACTCAGGATTGTCCCAATAAATATGCAGCTGTATAAAGAGATAGCATGTAAGAAATGTAACCTACGTTGTCTGCGGCTAAATGTACATGTATTGATGCAGGGTGACGTTGTGGCACAGGGTCACAGCAGAGGCTGCGGTGTCTGTGGATATGTGGCCCTTTGCCCTCTGAACAGCTTGTGCTATCTTTCTTATCCCCTCTTTCCCACTCCCTCCCCCCCCCCACCTCTTTCTCTCCAGTGTGCGCCATGGCCGTGCGAAACTGCCTGGAGTGTCAGCAGCACTCCAGCCACAAGGGCGGCGCCGACAACACCCGGGGACACAAAGCTATGCAAAGCCTTATGGGAACTGGGAAGTCTGGCCCTGCACAGGCAAGTCTAATGTGGAGTCACATGGCGGGGGTCAGGCTGTAGTACTGTATTACCAGCACACCGGTCTGCTGAAGGGCCCGCCCACCTCACACACACCATACACACTTTAGCATCCATGCTGAACCTGTGTGTACTGCCAGCTCTTTAGCACTAGTGTTGAGCCTAGCCATGCTGTTGGGAAGAACCAGCCTGCAGCACTGTGAAGTGACACCAGTGATTGCGCCTCCTCTGACCCCTTCCAGTAATCCCAGAAGGAGGCTACGGAGAAGCGGGGTGGGCTCCTCCCGAAAACAACCCCCACCCACACACACACACACACACACACACACACACAGCTCGGGAGGGGCCAAATGCGATCATCGATTAGGTTTCGCAGATTCCTGTAATGGAGCTGCCGCACTCAGTGAAACGCAGGCATTGTCCCGCTAGGTCACACGTGTCTCTGGACCCTCCCGTCACACGGCACGAGTTCGAGGAGAACGCTCTCTGTAGCATTCTGCAATGACAGAGCAATATTGCATTAGTCTCCACCTTATTGCATTACCGTGGCCCTGCTGTCTGAAAACACAGACGAGTTATTTAGAGCTAGCCTTTTCAATCTGATGCACTGACTCCCAGTTAAAATCACTTTCACTTGCTGTTTTTTTTCCTGCCTGAAAATATTGTAAAGCAGTTTCATGCATAATTCAGAGGCTTAACCTGGGGCCTAATTCAGTTTAGTAGTTATTAATATTATGACATGGCATGCTTCTCTGGTGGATCTCTTTTAGTTGCAGAAATGCTGGAAAAAATAATGGACTGCACAGGGGAATTCATGTCATCAAATAATAATCAATTAATTTGTTGTGATTTTTAAATTAATTTTACAATCCAAGGAATTGATTTGATCCCACTGTCAGCTGATAAAGACACAAAAAGTTTAGATTTGGTTTCGATTAAACGAAGGGGGCAAATCACTTTTAATGAAATGATCATTTGCTCTGCATTATTTCGTAGTTGGTTTCGAGGTTTTAGAGAGCTTATTAGAGACAAAGTGTGTATCATTTTTTGGGGAAAGGCTGGCATGCAGCGAGCATGTAATGAGTGTCATAACGGATGGGAGGGAGTGAATGTGCCTATGGTGGAGGGCGGACTGCCCCTTCCAGGGACTCGGGGACTGCAGTGTGCAGGACGGGTCCAGCGGTGTGTCACACTGTCACACGTCAGTGCTGTTAGGAGCGCCTCCAGGAAGCTGAACGGAGAGAGAAGAGTGTCACATGCGTATCCGTGCTGTGTGTATGCTGACAGCACTTTGTGTGTGTGTGTGTGTGTGTGTGTGTGTGTGTGTGTGTGTGTGTGTGCCATTTCTGTCCCGCAGAGTCCTGTGGACATGGTGACAGGGGGAGTGTCTCCGATCAGGGACATGGACCGGCTCTTGCAGGACATGGATATCAACCGGCTGCGTGCCGTGGTCTTCAGAGACATCGTGAGTGCTCTCACTACTGTTCGTGGCCCTGTTTCAATCATGCGCCCAGGCTCTCTCCCTCCACTGGCACTCTATAACTGCATATATTACCAAACAGGTCTAAGGACCAAAGCTTAACCAAGAATCAGGCTGAATTATATCATGCTCTTATTTATTGTGTCGGCGGCAGTGTAGCATGGTGGCTAAGGAGCAGGACTTGTAACCGAAAGGTTGCTGGTTCGATCCCCGCTGCTGCTGTACCCTTGGGCAAGGTACTTAACCCACAGTTGCCTCAGTAAATATCCAGCTGTATAAATGGATAACATTGTAAATAGCTGTAACCTATCTAAGTCGCTTTGGTTAAAAGCGTCTACCAAATGACTAAATGTAAATGTATTGAATAATATGCAGGCTTGGAATAGTTTATAACTTTGTATAATCTGTGTTGTCTGTGTAAAAGTGGTTGAAGCTGAACAGCCTGGAGATGGCTGGCAGTTTTCACGGTTAGTCCGGTTTGTTGGCTGCCGTTCATTTAATTTTGTCATTTTTGAATTGCATTCTGTAGTCATTATACAATAATGTGATTTCCTAGCTTTCAGAGTGATTAGCCCGTGTAGTCAAAGGGCCTGAGCTGGTGGGTGGGTGGGTGAGTGAGTGTGCGAGGAGGTTTGCCAGCAGCCCTGATGGTGCCGGCCTGGTCTCTCTGCTCCAGGAGGACAGCAAGCAGGCGCAGTTCCTGGCCCTGGCCGTCGTCTACTTCATCTCCGTCCTGATGGTGTCCAAGTACCGGGACATCCTGGAGCCCCACAACGACAGGGGCCGCGTGCGGCGCTCGCAGTCTGTGAGGAGTGGAGGTACGGCGGCGTAACCAGCGGATCCGCCAACTCCCAGGGCTCTGCTCAGTACACATCAGCGCGGCAGTGTGGCGTAGTGGTTAAAGAGCCGGACTTGTAATCGAAAGGTTGCCGGTTGGGTTCCACGCTGGGGCGCTGCTGCTGTATCCTTGGGCAATTACTTAACCCACAGTTGCCCCAGCTATATAAGCGGTTAACATTGTAATAAAAAAATCTGTAACCGATGCAAGTCACTCTGGATAAGAGCGTCTGCTAAATGCTAATAATGTAAGAAATGTAATGTAACATCAGTAATGTGTCCTACACAGTTCTCACACTACAAGCTGTACTAGGCCTCTAATGTGCGGTCACTGTGTTTTAAACATACGAAGAGGTGCACGTGTTTTCTTTGCCGCAGAAGGGGGAAGAGGTGGGGGTGGGGACGGCGCGCAGGACCCGGACAGCACGTTGTCCCTCAGGAGGCGGGACTCGGGGATCGGGGACGAGCAGGCGTCCGTGGCCGCGAGCGAGGCGGAGTACGGGCCCGGGGGCGCGTCGGGGCCGGACGCCATCAGTGAGGCGCTGTCCACCCTGTCCTCCGAGGTGAAGAAGAGCCAGGAGCCCGCGGAGAAGGACGGCAAGGCCTCGTCCTCCTCCTCTTCTTCTTCCTCCTCCTCCTCGCAGGGGAAGAACGTGAACGTGAAGGACATCCTGCGAAGCCTCGTCAGCGCGCCGGCTGATGACATCATGGTGGACCCCAGCCTCCTCCCGCCCGCCTTCCTGGGGGCCGTGGGCGACGCCGCCAAGGACCAGTCAGTGCAGTTCCGCTCCTTTGACAGGTAGGTGTCTGTGTGCCCTCCCTCTCCTGTCCTCTCCTCTCCTCTCCTCTCCTCTCCTCTCCTCTCCTTTGCCCCCATTCTTCTCTCCTTCATTCCTCCTTTCCGCTCTTCTCTTCCCCTCGCCTCCTCTTCTCCACTCCCTTTCTCTCCTCTCCATTCCTCTCTTCCACTCCTCCACTCCACTCCTCTCCTCTTCTCTCCTTCATTCCTCCTCTCCTCTCCTCCCCTCTACTCCTTTCTCTCCTCTCTATTCCTCTCTTCCTCTCCATTCCTCTCTTCCACTCCTCCACTCCTCTCCTCTTCTCTCTTTTTTTCCTCTCCCCTCCCCTTGCCTCTCCCTCTCCAAACCCATCATCAAAGCAAAGAGTTTGTAGAGGCAACGTGAAAAAGCTCGCCTGACAGTTTCTCTCCTCTCACATCAAAAGCGTCTGTGGAGAGCTTAGCTGTTGCCGTGAGGAAAGCTGGCTGAGGCCTTTGCTGTTGAAGGCAGTCCTGAGCACAAACAAACACACAAACACACACAAAAAAAAGGATACCTGTCTGGAGGATGTCCTGCCAGAACAACATGGCCGGCTCAGCCGTGCGTTGCCAGAGGAGACAATGCACCATGATGTGATCACCGCGGGAAGCTGCATCCTCTGAGCGCATTTTCGGGGAAATAAAAAGGAAAAACAGAAAAAAAAACGACAGAAGAGCCCCTCAGATTGGAAGGGTAGACCGTGCCCCCCCCGGGAAAGAGACAGCAGTGTGAGTGTAGCAGAAACCTCAGCAGCTGCAGACGTGGCTACGTGCTGGAGGACAGGCCGAGGTCTGGTATGCATTTGCAGCATTGTTCTGCGGCAGGCGCAAAGCGCCGTTGGTTAACCCGCCCTTCAGAAGCAGAAAATCTCCCCGCGCGGCGGAGACGGCGCCCGTGGGAACCCCCGAGGCATCCCTCTGATCCCGCCTTTATCTTAGGAATGCCCTTGTCCAGAAAATCACAGCTCTCCTCATATCTCTTGCGTTATCGCGTGCGGCCGCGGCGCTCCGCGCTGCAGCGGGATGGAGGCCGTCTCTCCCCGGGAGGATGGCGGGAGGCGCGCGGCTCTGTCCAGGGCCGAGAGAGGAGCCTGCCTTATCTCCAGCTGGATCCACAGGCCCTGGCGTGGAGGTGCCAAGATATGTGGCCCCCGCCGCTTGTCTGACCTCCTCTGTTTTCGTCTCGACTGCACGGTCTTCTATTGACACCCAACCCCCTCCCTCCACCCAAACACCCCCCCTCGAGAGGCTGGGGTCACCTCTCTTCCTCATCCTTCATCCCCGCTCCCATTGTCTCGTCACTCCTCTGATGTCACTCCTCTGATGTCACACCTCTAATGTCACAGTCTTTGCGTGACCCGTGTCTTATTGAGGGTGGAAGTCTCCCATTGGTATCCCTTCCAAAGAGAGAGTGGACGTTCAGATCAGCAGCTCCAGAACTCCCAGCTTCTGCCACCGTGGGGCGTCTGGATTCTCAGGCCCGAGTCTGAGGAGAAGCGGTGACGTTTTGGTGGTGTCTTTTAGAAGAACAGCTGTGAACCCGTGAGTGTGATTACCCAACCTCAGACATGACAGATCTGTCCTGAGCGTCAGGTTGTTTCAGCAGGCCGGTGTCTAGACGGCAGGAGAGTGCTGATTAATTATTGATGTCGGCAGGGCCGAGTCCAAGGGAGGCCTGGTGCTCCAGGAAAGAGAGCCTCTTACAGGAATCTTAGCAATCGATACCGCAAAACGGGAACTGGCCCAAGGACTGGAACAGAGAAGGGGATGGAGCTCTGCTGTGTGAGTTCCAGCAACAGCAGCGTTCTTACAAACACCGATAAGGTGACATCAGAGCCTCTCTGTGGCGGAGACGAGCAGCATTTGGAGTGAAGACGGTATTTCAGGGTAGGGAGTGAGGCCAATCTCTGCGCTACCTGACACGTCATTATGTAATGCGTTCCCGACAGGCAAAGAGAGCGGCCGTCTTCATCTGAGCAGAGTGCTGCAAAACCGCCTCCCGATGTGTCCTTTTCGTAACCACAGTGTTCACTGGGTGACACCCGGTCATCACAGATCTGAGACCACGGGAGAGACTGTGTGCACTGTGATTGCTTTAGGTTCATTGTTTGCCTACAAGTGTAGCTGCCTGACCTGCTGATAACCATTGAAGCTAGTGGCTGGTAGGCTAATATCGAACTGTAGACTTTAGTATGACTTAGCTGACAGCGAGGAGCAGCAAACAGTCTTTGATATTTAAAAATCACCTACTTGCTAGCTAGCTAGTACCAGCTTGCCATAGCTTAAGTTGCAACCCATTAAATAATTGGAGTGGTTACATTAGCTATCTAGTGTGTTGGCTAACTGAAGTAAACAAAAGATACCCAAAAGTAAACTAAAAGTGATCCCTTAAGACACAGAGATGAAATGTTAACGCAAAAGATAATTAATTTTAGTCAATGTAATTTTTTCTAAAGCATAATAATTTATTGATCCTCCCTATCTTGTGTGAACCCGCTTCTTAAAGTGCAACTGTGTGTTTTGTATGTAAGGAGACAAATGTGAAAATGAGTGAGAGAAGGAGTCTTGAATGATGTACTGTGTCTGGTGGCTACATCATCTTATTCAATCCTCATCTCTCTAACCCCTGAGCCGGGTGGTTCTCGTGAATCCCTCAGTTACTTTGCACACCGAGGCAGAACCAGCACTGCCGTAAATGTGCCCGTGTTCTCCCATCATTCCTTGTGGTTGTGTTTGTTCATGACAGCAGAAGATGCTGAGTGTGCAGCTAGCTGGTTATGTGACATAACCCTGTGTGTAGATCATATAGAAAACATAGCACTGTGGACCTCTGGGAGAGGAGAGATCACAGAGGGGAAGAGGGAGCAGCCAAGGAGAGTGAAGGGAAGTAGAGGGGTGTGGTGGCTGGCCAGGCAGAGAGGGAAGTCAGAGACGTCAGAGAGACGATTCAGATAAGAGCAGAATGCCAGGCCTAGCAGATAGACAAAAAGGGGCATACCTTGAGCTCAGGTAGGCAGTAGGACATTAAAGCTAAACTTCTTCTAAAATCTGCAGACAGGTTTGCAACAGATCAGGCCACCTTCACCGCTCCCCACTTTTGTAACCATGTCCAGCTTGCTTAAATCCCATCCCTTTTGTTTCAGTGGGACAGGCCTGAGGCTGAGTGCGCAGATGAAGGCAAACACTCTGCACGCACACACACTGTTTACACGTTACGGCGTGACACAGCCTTAAACCGCCACAGGACCCAGCGACTAATAACCAGAGCCTTAGTTTTATTGACGCCTCGGCTGTCCCTTTTAACAGATGACCCGATGGCTTATTAATTGACAGTAGTGTTTCGCCCGCTGTTTGCTCTGGCTAAGTGTAGCTAATGATGTGCTGAATAATTTAGAGGAACAAGGGCAGAGCAGATGGAGTGTCCCCCGCCTCCGCTCTATACACCTTCCCCCACTACAGAGCTGACCAAGATTTCATTAAAATGAACACTCAGCTCACTCTGATCTGATTGGCTGAGATGCACTGTAGAGAACATCTGGGCCAATCAGAGACAAATGTGTTCAGTGACATAAAATGCCCTTCCTTTCCCTGATTGTGCTGTTGCAAAGATCCAGTCTACATATATGTTTAGGTTAAGTTGTTAGTAATGATTAGCCTTTTATATTGTCAGCTTGAGTTCTTTTTGTCGGCTGTGTATAAATGTGCTGCATAAAAAAGCTACTTATTAGAGAATGTTGTACTTCCATACTTATATTAACAGATTTTAAATCTTAACACTCAATTTATGTAATGACATTTTTCTCATTATTTTAATTTAGCTGCAACTGAGCATTGGTAAAGAATTGAGATCTGAGACAGTATTGTTCCAATATTATCATGCTGCATATATTTTAAAAATAAATGTCATTCTTAATGTTATCCTGTTTCACACTCAAATATTTTCAGGATTAATATTTTGAAGTATTTTTTCAAACCAAATTGTGGGCTGATATTTACCAGCAAAAAAATAAAATTCTGTAGCATTGAGATTCTCAGCCACCATTGTATCTAAACGTCATTAAATTTGTGGATGTTGTATCTGTCAGCTTCAGCACAAGCCTGACTGAATTTGTTCTGTGAACACTTTACCGGTTTACAGTATATGTGGTGAAAGGCAGTCTGTGTGGCTGTTTTGCTGTTTAACGTGCACCTTTACAACCATGGTGGGACTTTGTACTTTGTTTCAATGAGCGAATGAGAGGTAATTAAGTAAACATGCATGTAAGCACAGGGTCCGTTATGAGTGTGTGGCCGATGCTGTGTGATTAAAACAAAGCGCTGTCTGGGGAACGCAGTGCATTTCGGTGGTGAGCTTCATCCAATGAGCACCATTCCGACATCTCTCACCAGTCAAAAAACGTCCATTCCAGCACCCCCTAAGACCTTAAGTCTTAATGGGATGGATTAACCCTTCATTAGCTGGTTAACTACAGAGTGGAAGTGAGTGATTGGAGTGAGTGGCGTTTATGTAGTCCTGCTGCATCAGTAAAGACCTGTTGTCTTCAGCTGAGAGCTTCACGTCTGTTGTCGTTGATTTTCCCCATCATGCCTCACCCCTGATCCTAAATCACAGCGGGCCACACCGCGACGTGAAGTCCGGCACGGCATCTGGCTTTTTACTGCCGGCTTTGAACCGGGGGGCCCTTGTGCCTCACCCATTTTAAGATGAGGGGCCCCGGGGCCCCCTGTGTGCCCCACCACTTAAATAAAGCGCCCCTGCTCCTGCCCCGGCACTCCGCAGGCATCTTCACATCCTCACGCGGGGCGGCAGCAGAGAGTTCGGCGGCGGCCTCACGTGGCCGACACATGACGGGGCTGACAGTAATGCGCCCCGTGATTTACGACGCCGGACATGCTTTTAAAATCATTACACGCATAATGCACTGTAAATCAATATCGGCGCGTCCTGCCGCACGCCCCCGGACCGCTCTCCGCCGGACAGTCCGTGGCGATGTATGACTAGGGATACAACGACGGCGGTGGCTGGATAATACGCCTTCAAAGGCGTGATTGAAACGAGAACGAGGGGTTTGACTCGTGCAATTAAAAAGTTTGCAGAAACCGGCGGCACCGGGCCTTGTAGGATGGCCATTGATCTGAAGGAAGATTGATGCAACAATTAAGGGAGAATTTCCTTGTCAGGGAAATTGCAATTATTGCTCGCCCCGACCTTAATGGGCTCTCAGCGTTATTGTGCAAGCTTGCTGTATCCAGTGTGAAATTAAATTTCATGTTCAATAGTCAGCTGATATCAAGAGCCGCTGGCCTTCCATTACTCACCGAGCTCCGTATGACAGAGCATGTGCTTAAAGCTTTTGATGAAATTTATTAACACTGCGACTTTATTTGTGGGACAAAAACGGCTTCGTTAGTCTCACCTGATTATTACGTATCGGCCTTTAAGAAGGACAGGTTGCCTCTGCTACAAAACTAGTGTGAAAAAGAATCAGTGTGAAAATAGAATGGAATAGCAGTGTGTCCACTATTATGTACCCTTGTGCAGTGGTACAGTACATCACTGAACCCTCATGCTTTTTATTGAGTCTGAGGAGGACACTAAAGTTTGTTAAAAGAGGTGTATCCATTTACACCTGCCGTTGGAGATTCAGGGACGGCTGTTTTCTTTGTTTCCGCAGTAATATTTTAGACAGTCTGTGCCGTGTGCCTATCACCTGTCAACATTCTGTTTTTCAGGAGTGTTGTGGTCGCGCCTAAGAAAGCCGGAGCGGCTCCGGCCGCGGGGCCTGGCGCGGCGTCCGCTGCCACGCCCGCCCCCGCCGCCACGGGCGCCGCACCGGGAGGGACCCCCGCCAACAATGTGGCCGTGGTGTCGTCGGGAGAACCCGCCCACAGCGCGAATGTGGAGACCGCTGCAGGTGAGTGACCGAGAGACGGAGGGTTAGAATGATCCCTCTCACAGCGCAGACAGAGGAGCCAGAAACCAGATTGTAGAGTCAAAGTCTTACATGAGAGGAGACAGAGTGTTACTGAGAGGAGGGATAGAGTTAGCATCTTATGTTAGTCATCTCAGTATTAGGGAGAGGGGACACATTTGAGTCAGTGCTGATGACTAAGCAGAAGTACTCCTTTCGAAAGGAGCGAGTGCTAGAGAAGCTCTGTAGTCTCTTATACAAGAGAGTAAGAGTAGTGTGGAGAGGAAAAGCATCCAGAGTTAGAGCTGATATAAGCAGATAAGGGCGACAGATCTGGAAACTGTCTCCAATATCTACAAGAGAGAGTTCTCTGTTACTGTAACGTAACACTGATAAGATACTTCACATCAGCTCTGGGCTCTGAGGTATTGATAGTGAAAATTACATGGGGAAGATAGCTTCTGTATCCACTCAGCAATAAGTAAAGGCGTGTATAGACTGTTCAGCTTTACGGCGTTTGACCTTAATAGCAGTCTGGCTCGCACGTCTCCAGAAATCACAGGGGCAAATTTTGGTAATGTACGATCATTTGGAAACTAAAGCGTAGTTTCTGGAGGGGGCGAAAAGAGAGTGCTAACAGAAATGCTCTCCAAACAGAGATGTGGGGATGGCTCTCGCTGTAAATGAGTCACTTTTTGCAGTGGTGTGAAAGGTGACGGCAGCGCTTTCTGCCAGCTGAAACCCGAGGCGAGCGGAGCTGGCGCGGCGAGGGGGTCAGCCCTGGCCGGACGGGGCGGCTCCCCGCGGGCCAGTAAAGACCGCGATTTACGAGCCCCTGGGAGGCGGCACGTAATCCGCTTTCCCCAGACCTCTGCACACAGAAGCAGGTTACAGGCCTTGATAAATCACACTCCTGTATGAAGAGCGCTCGGTGCTTCTCGTCCTCATACAGTATCCTTCCAGATTATTGAGTAGCTTTGTTCTTTATTGACCCTGGGTTTTGGGAGGCCTCTCCCACTCGGCTGTTACACCGAAGAGTGACCAGCAGGTGGGCGTCAGATTTTGAAACATTTCTGTATGTTGCAGGAAACGGACTGATGTTAAGAAATTGCGTACAATATCAAACAATGGATTCACGTCGGTTGAGAGCTGCCTGATAGTGCGGCATGTTAAAGGGCATCCAGGGATCTTGTCTGATAGAAACCATGGGGGCTGTTTAGCTGGGCATATAGAGAATTTATTATTCATGTGCCTCTGTCTGCCCATTGTGAGCCTGGTGCCGCGGGTCCAATCAGACACTGTCATTGGACACACACTTTTACTGCATGACTCTGAATCTCAGGCTCATATTTTACACATTAAGAGATGGCTTGAAGAGGTGCCCTTGGAAAAAGAGCGGTAACCCTGGTAACAGGGCCAGCTGACCCGCTCGGGTGATGGCTGTTGCCGTGAGTGCACAGGGGCTGCGGTGAGCAGCGGGCAGACAATCCGCTCGCACACACCCCCGCACTCCGCGTCACTGTGAGCATCTGCCAGGAGGAGACAGTTTATCAGGGTGAGGATTAATGGAGATAAGTTCATTTGGAGCGCGTTTGAAGTGCCCGGCCCGCCTGTGCCCGGGGGGGGGTCGTCCTCAGGAACACATGTTTGTGCTTAAGGCCCTGTGCGGGCCCTCCTGTTGGGACGCATTCCATAACGGGGGGGGTTTAGCCACACCGGCCATCTCCAGAGCGTGAGTTACGCCCGCCCGGGGAATGCGGACCGCGGGGAAGGCCGCTCTGCATTCACGCACGCGGGTGTGTCACAGGGGACGCTGACACCTGCCTGCTCCCAGCTCAGTATCAGGAAACAGGAACATGCCGAGTCTGAGTCTGTCATCTGTTTTTAGGGAGGATATGTGTAAAGGCTTGTAAATTAATTGCGATGAATATTTAATAAATTTACACGTGTGGGAATTTAAAGTCTCCATTGTGTTGCGTTGGTTGAATTTGACATGATAAAAATAAGTGATAGAAAGTATATGCATTTCTGGCGTTCTGGTTAATTGATCGTTTCAACAGTGTGTGGCTTATTGGGTAAATCCCAAAAAAGTAACATTGGTAGTGCTTTGTTTTCTCTGAAAACGACTTGTCAGTGTGAAAATGTGATCTATGAAGCAACATACACTAGGTACTGGTAAATACCTGCTCTTCTTTTTGTAATAATAATACTGCTTGTCCTATAATATGTGGTTAAAAGCCCTTGCATTGTCATACAGGCAGACCCAATAACAGTGTGTCTGGTTCTGATTCAGGAGGAGGCGCCGGTGCAAGTGCAAACCTGCCTGCTGTTCCCACGGTGACCCCACTGGCCCAGGACTCCGCATCCAGCATGAGGTGGTCCAGTCATTTATATCTCTATCATCATCATCATCATAATTATTAACAGCATTATTATTGCCGCCACTGCGGAGTTCCCCAGTGAAGTTTGTAGTCTAGGCTTTTTGGGCAGGAAACTGAATATCCTTCTCTCTGCTTATAGTCAAGTTTGCACCACGGTTGATTGTTGAACAATTAATGCTTCATTTTTTTGAAAGTACAGTTTTCAGACCAGATAGAATGGAGGGTCTCAGGATAAACAGGAAGGCACATTGTAGGCACGTTTTTAGAGGAAGAATATTGATGGAAATTTGACATGAATAAGTTATTTTCTGCATGAGCATTAATACACTGCCACATCGATTTGGTCGCACCGTTGAGACAGTGGTGTGCTCATACAGTGCACACGGTGTGAGTCTCACACTCTTCAGTCATGTGTGTACCAGTGAGCACGCAGAGACGGATCGCTGGCCCAATGTGACATGCTGAGGCTGGTAGTAAACGCAGGTCTTCCAAAGGCCTGTGTTTCAGCGTCTGGCTGCCGTGTCTTTCCCTCCGTAAGTCTGTTCCAACTCCCTCTCCCGCAGCATCTCTGAGAGGCTGGAGCACGCCCTGGAGAAGGCCGCCCCCCTGCTGAGGGAGATATTCGTGGACTTCGCCCCCTTCCTGTCCCGGACGCTCCTGGGCAGCCACGGGCAGGAGCTGCTCATCGAGGGCACGAGTGAGTCGCCGGGGGAAACGGGGCAGGGGGGGCGCTATTCCGCCATTACGGAGCAGAGACGCGCACGTATTCACATCCTCGTATAGATTTGCCCTTATTATGCTGGAAACAGGGCCCCGGCCTCTCCCTCCGCGGTGCGATCCGTCTCCGCCAGGTCGCCCGTAATGAACAGGCCCCATTGTTTAAGCCTGGCCCCCTTAATGCCTCACGCCGCGCAGCTGTGATCAAATTGGAGGTGTGAAGCACCTAGAGTATATTTTAAATAACTGATTGCAGCGCGCCGGGGCTTTATAGAGCAGAGAGTCAGGGGTCAGGCCACTAATAAGAGTGTTTTGAATGTCTCCTGCCAACAAACAAAATGGAAAGTTGATTGATAGCTGGAGGGGCCAGGTTTGGGGGGGCTGAGGGGAAGGGGGGGGTGGGGGGGCTGGAAGAGGAGAGGTCACAGAGCCATTTCCCCTCCCTGCATACATAATAGCCCCTCAGCTCCGAAATCACAAAATGCAGATATTACAGATCAATAAGACATATGCTCTGCTCATTTGAGACTGTAATACAAGGCCCAACTACGTATTGGTTTACAGTAACATTTTGTAGGTTCATTAGTATCCAGCACAGCCCCTGCAGATGTTGGATATTTAATCCTTGTTTTTTTTTTTTTTTTTTTTTTTGTTTGTCACTGTGGGGTTGAAGTCAGATTCTGAAAGCTCGGTTTGTATGGCTACAGAAGGCCAGAGAGAGCAGTTCACCACCGCGGGAAGGGGAGCCGCTGATCTGTATTGCATTGTGTTTTGCCCTTCAAGCTACGGCCCTCAGCAGCGTCTGTGTTGTGTCCTCATTTTCCCCTGCCTTTGTAGTTTAAACTGAAGGCAGTGCACGGCTGCTGCTGTGCTTTAAGCCTTTGCCTTCGTAATGGAAAATGAGGGACTTTCGTGCCTCCTCGCATAATGAGGAAAACATAAGCTTACAACGGATGACTTGAGTTTCAGTCGGAAATGCTATGCATGCGTTAGCTGCGCTGTTTTCATAAGGACAAGATTGTCTTGTGCAGAATACCTGTTTATGTTAAAGGTGCCCTTTAACATAGAGCCTAAGAAAGGGTCAGGATTGCTCTTATAAACCAGAGAAGGGAGACACAGTAGGCTCCTGAAAATGCATGGTATGGAACAGGAAGGAGACCCTGGGTGGGTGTGACTGTGGGATGTGTAATGGCCGCGTGGTGTGGCACAGTGGCTGAGGGTGACAGTGACGTGCGAGTGACCACCGGGCCTGCTTTCTCCCTGTCTGTGTTCCAGGTCTGGTGTGCATGAAGTCCAGCAGCTCTGTGGTGGAGCTGGTGATGCTGCTGTGCTCACAGGCAAGTTCCGCCGTCCCTCGTCTCTACCTCTCCTCACAGCCTTAACCCCCCCCCAAGCTCCCCTCATCTCTCCCTCTCCTCACACTCTTTACCCCCCCCCCCCCCCCCCCCCCCCACACTCCACTTATCTCTCTCCTCCACTCCCACGCTGCCCCGTACCTGCCCAACCCAGGCCCTTGTTATGAGTTCAGCATCCCCTACACCAGGGCACCTTGGACGAGGCGAGGTCAAGGGTTCCTGACCCATCCTGACCCATCCGAAAAACCTTTGACCCACGCTCATAGGCCGCGCGCATTCACTCGCCTGACTAACAAGGGCCGCGCTAAATTAATGCTGCTTTGCATCGATTCCTTCCCCTCTCTGTCTTTTATTTTTCGCTGCCATGTTCCCAGATTTATTTAGGCGATGTTGACGGAGAGTTCATGAATACAAATGAAAGGGTCGTAGCAGGTGTGAGAAAATCAATGGCGCGCGTTGTCAATACGGCGCAATAAGGCCCGTGGCTTCAGGAGACGCCCCCTAATGGCTGTCAAAACTGGGGGGGGGGGATGCGCCAGAGGGCACTCTCACACAAACACCCTGTAATAGCTCTCTCAGGTAGAGAGCATTTGGTGTTGCCATCCAGGTTTTTAAAGGGAGAAATAAAAAGGAGCAAAAAGCTGGTGATTTATTATCTCTCCATTTCGCTTGGCGAGCGTGTGAAGTGGGGTTTATTTTTTAGCGAAAATGTGCTCTCTCTGCCTTTTTACCCCTCCCCTGTTTACCAGTCCTTATCCTCCACGCTCGCTCTCCGAACGTAATATAGAGAGATTACACCTCGCTTCTGGTGTCACTCTCTGCATATATTTGGGAAGACAGGGGCGTAGGGGAGAAGTGAACCTTAGCATTCGGAAGGCAGAATAAATGACACGGTCTAATGCATCTATTTGTCATATCTGTCAGGGCGCTGTTTAATGCTAATCTAATCAGAGCCGGAATCTGGAGATTGCCACACTGGGGGCCGGGTCCCAGTCACCCGCGAAACAGACTGCAGTTCCCTCCAAAAAAAAACAACAACAACAAAAAACCCAGCGAATGTGGTGCTGATTGCTTCAATAAATCACCCAGCCAAATTCTCCCACAGCCAATGCAAATGGTATTGTGTGGGGGTGGGTAGGTGGTGGGGGGGGGGGGGGGGGGGGTGCTGCCTTAAATTCAAAGCGGACTCAACAAACAAGCCTACCGCTGTGCCTGGGTGCGCTACCAGCTGATCAATGCGTGGCAGTAATGCTGTTACCTGTTCTAATTTCTGTGCTCCTTGCATGGGGAAGGGAAAGGCCGGGCGCTATTTTACATCTGAGGGACGTGACGTTTTGAGCGCCGTGAGCGGGAAGCAGAGGAGGAGGAGGAGGAGGAGGCCGAGGATGAAGATAACGAGCCGACGCGGCGTAGATGCGGGGCGGAGATGTCGATGAGCTTGATTGATTTCTGTCTCCGGCCGAGATAGTGAGGGTGGCACGGCATCTCTAAAAACTAAAATGAATTTCCACGGGAGAGACGGCGCGTCTCCCGCGCTGCCTTCCAGGGGATCGGGTCACAGACGAGGTTTAAATCACTGCAGATATGAAAGACGCGCTAGCCTTTCACTGCTATTGAGGATGGAGTTATAAACAGCAGTTTGATAGCTTATGTACATGCGGATTTACAATGAAAGAACAGTTTGGACCAGACACATTCACAGGTGGATGGCATATTTGGTATATTTAAAATTGTAATCTAAAAACTAAAAAGTGAAATCTAATTAAAAGTCTGTCAAGTGTAAAGTCACACTATTTACTCAGTCTGGTTGGCCGGACTGAGTAAATAGTAAATATTAAGTAAAGCCAGTGTATTAAATATAGATTTTTTAAAAATATGTATTAAACATGGAAAATCTCATACCCAGAGGCAGAAGAAGTCCCTTTCATGTTTTTTTTTTAAATAAAATTTTTATTGTTGTATGTTAATAGACAGAACAACAAGTCAAGTGGGATAATCCAGGAAATCTGCTTATTTTGTAACCGGTTAAAAAAGTCAAACTTGTTTATTACTGCTTTATAACGCGTTAAAACTGGCATGTGAATTAAAATGCCATCTCAGTAGCATCCTGAGAAAATGAGCCCCCAGCAACATGCCTCATGTGGCTGTTTACCTCATACATTTTATATAAAAAACATCTCGCCAGTTATCAGGAGACTGTTAGTTGGTGCATCTGAAGAAGTGTAACAGCTCAGTGCTGTTTTTCCTGTCTTTGGGGAGGCCCCTGGGGTGGAATAGTGTGATTACCTGGTACCAGGCTCTCTTGGGCCTCTCGTTCTCACCACAAAGGGTACACAGTGTCTTTCTCCTACCTTTGCTGCTACATTCTGTAAGGATTGTGGACACTTGAGTTGCACCAGTTTTGCCCATTTTCCAAAGAAGTTTGATCCCAGTCTCTACGTCCTTTCAAGTACAGACGGACAAATCACTTAAAGTCACTCATAGCGCTATATTTATTTTAAGTTTCTGACCTCCGTGAAGAAAACAGTTTTTCCCAGTTAAAAAAAGAATTATCTCCTCAAGTCAGAGAAACGTTTATTTCAGTCCCTTCACCAAAAAAAACCCAAACAGCATCAAAGGATCTGTTTCATCCAGGAACTTGGAAAACGATGGGAGCCTTCAAAGCGTGTCTGCTCGTGAGACTTGAACGCTGTGTCATCTCTTAAAATCGTCTTCCCTTCCACTGCCACGTCGTTCAGGCTCATTTCTGGAACGCCGGCCTAATTCAGACTGACGCTTTCTCCGACGACGCGACCCCGATTCCGGGTTTAAAGATGCGTTTATTACTGTGCATTCTGAAGTACATGAATTCAAAAAAAAAAAAGAGAGGGGGGGAGGGCGGGAGGTTTCAACCCAAAACATGGAATAAATAAATAATGAGTCTGGCCACTCGGCAGTGGAGTTGCCCGACCAGAAATCATTTGGCCCGGATACTATAGTGTCTGCTATCTGAAAGTGCTGTCACATAAATCTCCCAGTAGCTGCGTTTGTGTCCTGTATATCACAGCCTATTGTCTGAGCCTTCTGTCAGTCCATTTATTACTTTGCCATCTATCAGAAACACAATCCTATACAGAGGGGATGGGGAGGAAACTTCAGAGCGGTGACCACCAGACTGCATTAACGCAATAAAACCTACTTTTTTACACAAATATATAGCTAGCGACCGAGCAAGCCTTCTGCAAGCCAAGTAAAGGACCAGAGAGGGGATAGACAGAGAAGCTCTAAGGGTAGGACAGACCCAGGCTTGGCAGTACTGAGAAAAGTGCACCATAAAAGTGAGGAATAGATGGCTTCCAGAGTTTATTTTCGAGTGGAACTTCGTATTAAAAAGAAAAATTAGGCCCTCTGCTCCAACCGCAGTGCACTGTGTCCTGAACTTTGAGCTATAAATGTATGCAAGTGATGGATTTTTTTGTTTCTCACCACTTTTAATAGTTCATTTTAGCAACTGCAAAACAAACTGTGTTTGTATGAAACCAATATTTGCACGAAACCGAAAAATTGCAGAAATGTGTTACTCTGTGTTATGTGCAAAGCAAGGCCTAAGTTTCATTGCCACAAGGGGAGAATGATTTCCTGTTTAAATATTACATTGCGTCGTTGTGTGAATTTTTGAGTGCCTTAATCTGTTGTTTATTTTCCGCCTTTGACAGTTTGTGTCAATTTTGATTTGATTGTTTTTGGCTGAAGAGATTGTTCAATATGGAGATCCCAACATTAGTAAGATAATGCAAAAAAGAAAAGGGAGGGTAATGCATTCTTTTCTGGAATTTGATGTGAATTTCCTGGCAGTCAGTGTGATTGTTTATGGAGCCTGTTGGCTGTATACATTTTTATATGCGTATGTATCCTGTTTGGCATAGGTGTTGCCATAATTCACAACATGTGCTATAATATTTGGTTGAGTTGCTGGTTCCTGCTTTCATTTTGAGCATATTCATATGGGTAGGCACTCCGTTTCATTTATTCAGTTTTACTTATTTGGTATTTTGAGCATTTTTAGATTACAACGTTTCACTACCCTCATACAAACAGTAAAGAACACTAGTTTTTGTTCATGATGAATTTTATGCCAGAATTTCACATTGGTAACGTGTGTCAGGATCACAGTAGTTTTCTTTTGAGCTTCTTTTCCAGTGCAGTTGGAAGAGGCTGAGGTGGTGGCATCCAGTTTGTGAAGTCACTGTTAACACTGCCTAACAGATGGGTACCTCTCTAACGAACATACATTTCTTGACCTTTGACCTCTGTGCTGAAAACGGAGCAATGCAAAGGGGCGTGCAGTATAACTCCCTTTGTACGAGCAGCACGTGGTCACCGTGACCACACAGTTGGGTCTGACAGGGATGTTGAACATGGCGTAGCACACAAGCATCACAGAAGGGCGCGTGGCGGAGTGGAGATGAAGCTAGAGGCCTCAGATTTGGGCCATCGATTTGACAGGCAAACTGTGTGTGTGTGTGTGTATGTGTGTGTTTGAAAGGCATGACTCCGGCCCCTGAGGTGCAGCGGTATGAAGGCGTCCGGGGGAGAGCGGAGGCGTTTCGGCGCGGACCGCTGCCTCTTGGGGTGTGGGGGGGGGGGGAGGGGCCCGAGGAATGCGGTGAAACCGGGGTCACGCCGCCTCTCTGGCCGCATGTCCACAGCGACACCCCGCCGTTTGCGAAAACACACACACGCAAGGTTCAGGTTCAGTGCAGCGCGAGTGTTTTTTCCCCCGTCCTCCCCTCTCCGTGAATCGGGCCTCACGAGCAGTCGCCCTGCCTCTCCGCCGTCTCGCCTACAGGATAACCTCACGCTGCTTTCATAGCAGCCCCTTTGAATGGTGCTCTCCGCTGTGGCAAATCAAAAACAAAGTAATATCAACTGGCACTTAATTCTGCTGACCTCCTGCAGGGTGGAGCTATGCACTGAAAGTCAACTCTTCCGGACAGGAAGTGGGGCCTAGCAGTCCAGGGACCTAAAATGAAGTGCTCTCTCGTTTGGCGCGGGCCGGTTTACAGTTCGTCTGGACGGCCCACAGACATACCACAAAAAAACAGTGAGAACTGGTGTCGTTTATACACAGCTGTAACACAGTCTTGGAAAAACACTCCCAATTTCTCGCTGCCACGGTTGATAAAACCCCTCTCGCTGTCTTCCAGCAAACAAGGTTTGGAATTTAATTCTGTCATTTTTATAGACAGTGGCTGTCCCCCTGTGTTTGCATTATAAATTGCAATGTTATATTTCGTCTGTTGCGCGCAGACGTGAATACGCCTTCTTTTGGAGGGAAACGTGACAATGGAGCGTGTGCCATCCGCTGGATTCAGCCATAAATGGAAAATACACAGACCAACAGAAGTGCTGTGACTCTTTTCAGATTTACAGCCAGGCTTTAAATGTTAAAAAACAGAGATGCTCTCTGAAAACGTGTTTATTCTGATGTGAAGGAACTGAAGGGGTGTGTGGTGTTCTATCCAGAGCTGAGGTAGTGGGGTGGGTTTTGGAACAAGAGGTGTTTTTGACTAAAAATGGTATCAATAAAGTGTGGCGTTGACCGGCATGCGCTTTGGCCTCTGTTCTTCCAACACTTTTAACTGCTTTAGAAAACCACTGGTCAAATCAAATTATTTATGTGTTTTCCAGCCCTTACTTCTCCAAGGTTCTTGAAAGAAACCATGCTTGTTTTGTTTGTGAGGTTTCGTAGTTTCGTAGTTCTTTGCTGCCACTTAGCTACGCCAGAGCGCTTCTGTGCAGTGCCTTTAAACCAGATAGCATCTGAGATTGCAGCAGTGGGTGGCGTTTTACCCCTCAGATCAGCAATTGAAATCTGAACAGTCAGATGTCATTGCGATACGGCAAGCGAGATGAGAAAAGAGACCCTTAACACGCCGGCGCTTATCTGCGATAAGCATAACCTTCATAAACGCTATATTATAAGATGTATAGGTCTGATAGTGCTTTCAGACGTTCCGGGCTGACTCGGCCAATATCACGGATGCGCGTGCTGACGCGTTCACATCTGTTCGGATCCGAATGTTTGTTATTTCGCCTGTGTGCGGCTCTTTCCCCCCGTCCCGGTCGGGGCCTTTGTTGTTCCAAACACTGCGGATCAGCGTTAATGATGAAAGAGATGTAGCGGAGCGTTCCGAGCGCACGCTGTGACGGTCCTGAAGCCCTCATCAAGCCGAGACTAAACAAAGCTCCGCTCGCGGGCCCCTGATTGGGAATGACACTCGCTGCTGTGCAGGCTCACTCGAGAAGAAGGGGTAAACAACGTTCGCGAGATTACCCACTTCTGCGATACAAATACTCCCCTGTTTAGAGAGAGGGACATCATGCATGTGCGGAGATGGGGGGGGGGGGTTTGAGGCAAAGCCACGGCGCAGACGGCGTGATTACTGCGGCCCCCGATGCTGTCTGCCGCTCCTCGCGCGGAGCTTACGTCGGCTTCTAGTGAAAACAACTGCAGGGGAAGCTACGGAAACGAAGAGCCGGATGTTAGCCGACTGTAATCCTCCGTCTGACAAAGGAGGCATAGTTTTCTCGACCGCAGCTAAAATGAGATCGCTCCGAGTCGGTTTGGTGCATTGTTATCTTAACCACCGACTTGAAAATAATGAGCTCTTTTTTTTTTTTTTGGGGTTGGGTGTATGGGAGAGCAGAAGGAACAGGCTTTTGCCCTGGAGGGATAACCATGTCATGATGTCACCTCAGCCTCTCTCTGGATTGCAGCTGTGCTCTGCCTCTGCCTCTGCTCTGCCTCCACACACACACACACACACACACACACACCATACCGCCTGTTTCCACGGTGTCCACCCATGAGTCACTGTGATACCTTCCCTCCTATTTGGATGTTGCAGGACCAGGGTAAAGACTGTTTTCCAATGAGACACCTGGCACACCCCCCAAACTTGTGTGGCTGCTTCACTGTAGTAACAGCTCTAATAGTGCTTCTCTGCAGCTCCGATGTAGACTGAGGAAGGAGCTCTCAGGGAATAGCAGAAAGCCTGGAGCTAGGCTGTGTTGCTGCATTTGCAAACCCTGTATTTCCAACTTGTGGCTAGAAATGTCAGACCTGGCCTGAAGCCTCTTAAAGCTACTATTCATGTAGCAACAGTTTGAGACAGCCAAAAGAGGTACTTAGAACTAGTCCTGGTCAGTTGGATTATACGTTTTATATGATTTATTATTGTTTGTTTAGCTAGTAAGAAGAGTATTATCATTTTAGATCTTCTACCAACACAAACGTACATTTCTGAAGAATTGCATAGTTGATATGAATTTGTTACCTTTCATCACATTATGTTGCTTGTGTGTGGACTACTGCCTGCGGTGCTGGATTGCCAAACCAAAGCAGACGAACATCAAAGAATGCTACAGAGAAGAGTGGAGTCTAGAGCTCCTTATCCCACAATGCTGTGCTGCTAGGGTTGAAACGTGCGAAGGTTAGGGCCAATGCACCTTTGCCGTGTAACCACCCATGGTAATGGACTACTCCCACTGGTAGAAAACACCACCTTGCTGTCCTACTGAGAAAATGAGCATTACGGAAAAAGTTCCTTTCCTGTCGGTGATCCTCTTCGGTGTGCGGTCACCAGGACCATGAGAAAAGGATGGAAGTGCCTCTAGAAGCTCTGTGGGGAGAGTTGGTCTGAGGTCAGAGGTTACAAGCATCCTCATGGGCCGGATGGAATGGCACAGTTAATCATGGCAGCCATGAGAGTGACGGAGTCGCTGTGGCCCAATAACAACCTAAGGATTGCTGTTAGCGTGTAACATATATAGGTAGGCTCACTTCCTTTATGTATGTAACAATACGAGTGTGTTGATCACAGTGACTAATTTTCTTTTCCTTTCGCATCCTTTTGCCAGTGGTTGGATAACTACATCATGCATGTGTTAAAGGTTCCTTAGCTCCCGTAGGGATTTGAAGAACAAGTGCTTTAGTTGCACTTGTGACAAAATGCTTTTTTGGTGCACTCTGGGAAAATAAAACAATATGTGTTTTCAGTCAGTAAAACCAAATTTGTACTAGCAGAGCAAAAAGCATGTTTTTCTCAACCAATAAGCATGTGAAGGCCTGTGCAGTGTCAGACCTCTGGTTAAGTAAACATGGCTCCTATACAAATTCGTCTGCATCCACAATCAGGTTGAGGAGACCTCCTGTGCAAAAAATATATTTGTTTTTAAAAATAAATTTCATGTACGAGCAAGTGTGATAAGAAAGAAAATGAGCAGACGAATAGCATTTGACATGGCTTGTGATGCAGCCTGTGGTATTTCACATGAAAGTAATGTTTGATTCACTGCAATGCTGACAATCTCTGCAGCTGTGACATTTCAGGGCAGAGCTAATGAGCTGTAGCAAAATGGCCGTAGCTTTCAGGGGTCAACTTTATTTTTGTATGTTTAGCTCAGCGAGATCGAGTGCCGTCGCGGCTGTTTTGCCAAACGTGGCGTTTCTCGCGGCGCGATCGCAAGGAGTGTCAGCCGCCACCTCTCTCACCGTAGCGGCGGAGAGGGCCGCTTCCTGCGGCGTCGGGTTCCAGGCCCTCGGAGTGGCCCGTCCCCCCCGGCCCGTCCGCAGGGGCCTCATGGGTAACGTCCTTCAGCCAGGGGCCCCCGCAGCATAGCTCATTTCGCATGAAGGGTTCCAGCCCAGCCTGGGCCGGGCTCCCACCCCTTCTGCGCCGTGACTCAGAGGTAAACACAGTCGGTGCCAATAAGGCCCAGCCAAACACAAACCGCTTCTGAGACGGAGCAGTTTCCGACGCCGAGCTCGCCCCCGGTCCACGTCCGCTTACATCACAGCACGACCTCAGACGTCGTGCAGGTCAGAGCTGAGTAAATAAACCTTTTGTTGCAATTATGCGTGATTAGCGCCGCTTGATTCGGAGAATGATGTTGACACACACAGGCTGTACAGTGTGTGTGCTTTAAGTCAGTGCTCTAACCTCTGCCCGTGTGTTTTTCTTTTGCTCAGCATACGGAAACAGGATCATAATCGTTTACTCAGTGATGCCTTCCAGTCGACCTTCCTGATGTGCCCATGTGACAGTTTCGAATATTTGAATTTACTATTGAGTTTTAATTCAGTGGTGTAATAGGGTATAAGTAGTTTTTTTTTTTTTTTTTTTTGCTATTTTGCCACACAAACACAGAACCACCTCAGTCTACCAAAATGTCTGTCAAATCTAACCGTCAGTAGTCAGTATACATCTGTAATTATGTCTATAAACAAACTAAATCCGAATGATCTGGTGGACAAATATATATCAATATCATATCTGTATTTACTTTTTAAACTAATCCCATTTTAATGCAGGTACTAAAAACAGCAGAATGCAAAAGCAAAAATTGGCCTTCACAGCTGTTAATTGTGGGAGATCGCTTCACAGAACTCTATAGCAGTAGCTTTCAAACATAGCAGAATGTAGGCCAGGATCCTGGCTTTGATAATCTTTTGTTGTAGAGTACGTGGCTTGTCTGAATGTATAACTATTGTACAATGTGGAAAAAAACAGAGAAAGAGAACCATAGCGGTCGCACAGTACCAGCTCTCCTCTCTGAGTCCCTCTCTCTGGGGCGCCGTGCTCCCCCTCTCCCACTTCCCCGCGCTCCCTCTGTTTACCACAAGCACACCCGATACATAAACAGCGGCTTCCGATCAGCTGAAACAACGCAAGGCGAGGATTTTAAACACGCCGCCCGCGGCCCTCTGGAGTCCGAATGAAAGCCTTCCTGCCACTTTCGTGCGCTAACAAAAAAGTTTAAATCCTCGTTTATTTTGGTTGCGTTTCCCGTGCTTCGTCCCCCCCCCCCCCCGCTCCCAGATCTGTGTGAAATGTCTCCGGTTCGGAGAACACGAGACATCTGCCGCGGAGCTGCGGCGCACGCGTGCTGCACTGCCGAAAGGAGATCACAGCGACATTTAAATTGTTATTGCTGTGAAATTACCGACTGCAGCGAATCGCCTTAACAACAGCACGGCCTGTCCGCGGTTGTGAGTGACGTGCTATGACCAGGTTACTTTAACTCCACTTCTGTGGATTTTTTTTTTAATGCGTTTTCCTCCGGTTCCCCAAGGAAAAGGAGAGGTTTCAAACTTAACGCCTCCGTCTTACGCTCCTGTTATTCTTCCCGATGGGCGCGCGGAGAATGGTGAAATATTAAACCGATTATGAAGGACGACGACCATTAAGCTTCTGTTTCGCAACTGCTAAAAAAAACCCACTTCAGGCCTCGCTCAGCTGCAGTTTATTAAACTGTTTAGACAAACTCCTGGCCTTTGCAGCGCTGTAAACGCCTGCGCACGGGTTTAAGTGTAGGCGTGACAGAGCAGTGTGAACAGCGTGTTTCCACCGTTCCTCACAGGTCATTTCTGTACTGGACCTATTAACACCATACTTAGGTCTGTGGGCCTGACTGAACCGGTGATACTGGTCCCAGTGCTACTGCTTTTTCTTTACTTTTTCTTTATAGTTTAATATTGTTTGCGTGTATATGTATATGCTGTACTATACCTATATTCCGTTTATAGAAATTCTGAATAGAATTCACACATTTGCTGTCTTTGTTCTTCCCTCTCTTACTGACATTTTTCTGCACGTTCAGTCACTGATTCCGTCCGTGTCTGTCTGTTGGAGGGGTGGGATACATGGGGGTTAATGAGTCCGTGTATTGTTTGTGTTACAGGAGTGGCAGAACTCCATCCAGAAGAACGCCGGCCTGGCCTTCATCGAGCTCGTCAACGAGGGGAGGTAATTACAATTTGGAGGCGCGACCTCCGTTAGTCACCTCTTCATTATGTCCGCTTCCTCCAATCCATACGGAGCCCGGGGCCGAGGAAGCGCAGGGCTGGACGGGGTGGAGAAATCAATGCCGTGAGGAGGGAGGGCCCTCGGGCGGCCCACAGTTCACGGGCCCATCAATACCTGCGTGCCTCCCAAGGGGGTAGGCTGAGGGACAGGGACAGGTGACAGGGCTGCGATCCCTGATGGCCCAGTGTCCCTGCTGATGAATCAGGGAGGAGAGTGCTCCCTCCAGTCAATCAGGGGGGTTAATGCCACCCTCCCCCTCAATTTAGGCCACAGTAACAAGTTCGGCAATGGTACTCCCCTCCAAAAAAAAAAAAAAACACTCAGCCAAAATTTTGGCTTCAAATTATTATTGGTTTGCTCCCTGTGTTTTAGTCGGAGCCTGAAATCGCTTTTGAAAGCGTCTGGAAAAATTCAACAAGTGAAACGAGGACAGGTTATGGATGGCTGCACCGAGCATACAGAAACAAAATGCTCTTACACAGTTGGCTTATAAATCCCCATTTGCCGACAGTCACTTTCCATGGGTGTCATTTTTTTACAGGGAGCAAATCCAAGGTCCCCGGGACAGGGGTTGTATCACTGAGGCAGTTGCGTACACTTTGGAAGCTGAAAGTGTCGGTGCGTGCGTATGCAGACACACACACGTATACAGTACACGGGCCCGCGTGCATGAGAGTTACGCGCGCTGTGTGAGACTGCTGTGATTTGCAGCGCCGGGGCGTAACAGGATGTCAGGGCTGCTCCGGGAGAGAGAGAGAGAGAGAGGGAGCACGCTGCAGTAGCCATAAAGAGTGGCAGCAGGGGCGGCGTTATTGATGGCGCTGGTGCGAGAGGAGAGCCTGGGGTCCAGCTGCTGAAACAGCGGGCTCGGGTTACGGCGCCCGCGCCCCGGCCTGTTATTGTTCCACTTTGCACGGCCCTGCCCTCCCCTGCCCTCCCCTGCCCTCCCCTGCCCTCCTCTGCCCCCCTCTGCCCCTGGGGCGAAGAGGCGTTCCCCTGGATGAAGACTTTATTGCTCCTGCTAGCACGGTGCCCTCCAGCACCCTTACAGTGCCCCCCCCGCCCCTCCCCCCACCACCGCATAGCATTAACAAATCAATTAACGCTCACGCCACTGGAAGCGATTCTCATCGAGCCCAGCCGGATTCCCCGGGGACGGATCTGCCTCTGCGATTGTCGTCTGTTTCCCTTCTTCTTCGTCCAACTGTAAATAAGCAAAACATTCATTTTTTTTTTAAACATAGATAAAAATCTCAACTAAAAATACTTATTCAAATCTACATTTCGAACTCTGACCCTGATATTGGTATGCTTTTGAAGATCTTTAAAAAACTCCACTGTTCTTTTTATGGATGTACGTTTTTAAGATGCGTCTTGCTTGTGTTGCATAGTAACTAACTCATAGAAACGTGTGCTTTGTTTTTCCGAGGAATGGTGATAAGAGCACACAAGTCTTATCCAAAGGTGACTGTTTAAGCACTTGAGACAGTATATTTATTCATGCTTGTGCCTTATTGACCCATAAATGTTATATTTTTTCTACACAGCTTCAGTCTACACTAGACTATAAAGTTTTCTTCTGATCTCTTGCTCAGAAGGTTATGTCTGTAGTAGAGAGTACAACTGTAACATGTCTATATTTACTTAAATATCAGTGGACCAATTATAGGTTGACTTTTGCTTTACATATAAAGTGAATCTCCTTGTTGTTGACTGTTTGGAACTGTGCTCAAACACTCCGTCGGTCACCCTTGACTATCAAACCCATATGAAACAGTGGCCCGGGCTTCCATTTACTCAGCCAGTCCCCCGAGTCTGGTACCTCCTGCATGTGAAATAGCTCTAATCCTCACACCGTGGTCTTTCATGTAGTGTTTGACCTCACTTGGACGTGTGTGCATGACTGTGGTGGGTAATGTAGGCTGGGCAGTGTAGTGGCTGAGTATGTTTTCTCTCTCCCTCCTGAAGGCTGCTGAGCCACACCATGAAGGATCACCTGGTCAGAGTGGCCAACGAGGCGGAGTTCATCCTGAGCAGACAGCGGGCCGAGGACATCCACAAGCACGCCGAGTTCGAGGTGAGCGCAGCTCTGCCTCCCAGCTGAAAGCTGGCTGACGGAGAGACGGACGCACTTTCACTCTGTCCTTTGGATCCTAGCATGAGTAGTGCTGGAGCATGGAGATTGAGGCCGCTAGGTTGAATTTATCGGAGAACGTGTAGCACACTTACAGTGCTGACGGACTTACCGAAGGTTTCCTTTTGTTAATTCTTTGGCTGAGTCATTCCTTCCAGCTCCGATCCCAGTCGCCGCCTGCAGGCGAGCGGCTGCTCTGTCCCGTCTCAGTGCCTGAACCCCGGACTGTAGCACATGCCTGCTCTCCTCGTCTCACTGAATCACTTCCTGCTCTGCAGGGGCTTGCGGATTACACTCCCGCAGGGGGTGTTTGGGTCTGCCCTGTGGCAGGAGCGCAGCCGTGCTGAGCCCAGACTCCACTGCCTGGCCAGCGCTAACACCGCAAACAGTAGGGGATTGGTTCACGTCCCAACGGCCGCTCTCTGTTTAAAAGGCAGATGGAGCCACTCAGGAGCTGTAAAATGTGATGATTTCAAAGGGTCAGAGAAAGGTTTCTCTTATGGGGTGAATGGGGACTATGAAAGTGTAGGTAGCACAGTGATGTGGTATTTTTTTTATAGGGAGCTGGAAATGTAACCAGAGAGCTGCAGGTTCTAATCCTAGCTTGTCACACTGCTGTGATGCACTTAAGCTTAACCTGAATTGCTTCTCTAAACACCCAGCTGTACAAATGCCTGGGTAGCTCTGTAAATGTAGACGTTTGCAAGTTGTCCTGCAAAATGAAAAATAATAATAAAAAAAAAGCTATTTTAAAATGTGGTTACTGGGGGGAAAGAAATTTATATGCCCTAATATGGTCCTCTTTGTTTCCTGGGAAACGTGGGGCCTCTACCACAGCTGTCCCCCTGCCTGGGTCTTGTGCTGCATCCGTGGCTGTTTCCTTGGAAAGACTCAGTCCCTGTGGTCCCTACCCTCATTAACTGCTCTGGATAGTTGCTTGGATGGCTTTTTGTTCAGTGTCTTCCCTCAGTTTGGTGTCAGAGAGTGTATGCTGTGTGTAAGATGTGGCTTTGCCTGTTGGAGCTAGGCTCCACACATGGCCGGGTCCTCGTGTGTGAGATGTATCATCTAGCTAACATCGTTACGTGTGTGACATTGTGTGTGTATGTGTATGTGTGTGTGTGTAAGAGAGAGAGAAAAAGAGAGAGTATGTGAGTGTGTGTGTGTGTATATGTTAGTGTGTGTGAGAGAGAGAGAGAAAGAAACAGAGTGTGTGTGTGTGTGTGTGTGTGTGTGTGTGTGTATGTTAGTGTGTGTGAGAGAGAGAGAAAGAAAGAGAGTGTATGTGTGTGTGTGTGAGTGCATGTGAGCGAATGTGTGGTGACAGCTGCCCCCCCAAGCCCTCCCTGATTACCCTGGGGTCCAGACCAGGCAGATGAAATGCTCACTTCATTGCCCAATGATCATTAGGGGCGGTCGCGCCCGTGTGCTGGGGGTATGCAGATCCGCCGTGCGTGACATGGCAGCCGTGATGGGGTGCGCGCCCCACCCCCTGTGTACGTCGGGGTGCGCAGGGGACGTGTCTGTCTGTGTGGTGGGGATGGGGGGTGGGGGGGGGGGGGGGTTATGGGGGCGCACTGTCATCTGTAGACACTGACAGGGCTCGCAGCACAGACGCTCTCACACCCCACTGAACACATCCACAAATGAGCACCCTCTGCCCCTGCTCGTGTTTGGGAGCCGCCTCCACGCCCTCACTCGTTTGTGTAATGCTGGCCTTTTTTACATGCAGGAGGACGCAGTACTTCAGTCTGCCGGAGGGGGGTGGGGTTAACTCTGTAGCACTCCCACTCAGGGGAATGATCTTGGGAGGAGAGAATAATTGGGCTTTGTGGTAGCACAGGGATTTACACGTGTGCTCTACAAGCACGCCTGATGAGGCTTACTCCTGCCATTTAGGTATATTCACATGGCAGTTTGAAGACACTGCTTCTATGGGAGTAATGTGCTATATGCTTTCATGCCACCTACTGTTTAAGTGTAATGTTCTACCTAGGAGTATTCATGCGGGTGAAGTGCAAGTCTTGATGTACTTTACTTATAAAGGGTAGTACGCTACGCAGAGATGTTTGAAAAGTTTGTGGAAAAGATACAGAAAAGAACAGAGCCGAAAAAAGGCCACATGAAGGCGTATTAGAACAGACCCCCTGCTGTCGATCCAGGAGGAGAGACGTGAGCATTTCTCACTTATTTCTGCACGATCGTACCCACGCTGTCAGGGGAAATTAGGAAATTAGGGCCATGGGCGCATCTGAAAGCATATTCATGCGCTTGCAGTTTCCACGGAGCTGAAAACAGGGCAGCGTTGAAGCCACCGGCTGTGGGTTCTCGAGTGTAAAGACTGCCGCGTTCGCGCTTGGCTTTCGGGTAAACGCAAACAAATGCATTTTGAGCAATGCTGTCAACATGCTTCACTGACTAAATACAAGGATGGTCTAATTCTGTCTTTGTACTTCTTGCCCTTTTTTTGCTGACATCGTGTGCATTGAAGGGCAAGTTCAGCAATGCAAGATGCTTTACACTGGACTGATTGGGAGGAGGCTGAACACAGTGACAGAGCCCACACAAGGTGGGATTTTCCAATGGGAATGCTTTGATTTGAACAATCCTAAGAGTTGCGGTCAACAAAAAAAAGCATTCACATGGATAGTTCTGCTCTAGAACGCAGCTTTATGCTACTCTGAGCGATGTACTACCACGTGCAGAGTTTTCCACATTAATATTTATACTAGCTCACACATGACCTCCAGGTCTGTTACACCTTGCTGTGTTCAGACTCCCTTTAGCTACATCACCACTCCATTCCAGGTCCTTTTTATTTGTTGTATCTCTCTCTCTCTCTGTCTCTTTCTCTCTCGCTACTCGCCCGGCGCACAGTCCTTGCGGGCTTTAATCAGATACCCAGCGTGGCCGGCCCAAACTGTGCCTCGCAATTGAATTCCTCGTTGAAATCAGGCCGCTCTGCCGTGACCTTAGAGAGAAGGAGGCCCCTGATAAGTGCACGCTGATATTGTTGTATTGATTTTTCCTCCACCCCCCCCCCTCCCGTCATCCTCCTCCTCCTCTACTTCTGAAACCCCGTTTCATTTTACACCGCTACAATAAAACCGTGCCGGCCCAATGAAAGGTGCCCCGTGGGTAAAATTGTTTTGCTGTGAGTTTTTTTTTAAAATTTATTTACTTTACTATCTTTATAGCAGCTTTGTGTGGTGGTTCTAGAGGAGGGGGACAGGGACAAATCCTTCTGGTGTTTGTGTCCCGGTCATGGAAAATGAGCCCCAAGGTGGGTGCATGGCTCTTGACATAAAAACGGGTTTCGCATCCCCAAAAAATGAGAACTGTTGTGTGGAAAGGCTTTACACAGGTTCCACTGCGGACCTTGGAGGAGTTTGAGCCGCTGTAGTCGTTCCACACCGGGATAGAACGGTTTCTCCCCGGAATACAACAACAGGCGGCGGCGTCCGCGGAGATGCCAGGCAACACTGTGAATTATTAAATAGATAAAAATAAATTTATGTTTGCTCCCTGTCAGAGTTCATATCCACGAGGAAGCCTCGATAGAGGAGGTGAGTGATTTCGACAAGTTTGCTTTGGAGATTCATAACATATGCCGGCCCGGGCAGGAATTGAGTTATCTCCGCTCCTGAGAGTAAGTTATTACGATGGGCTTGGGGGGGGGGGGGGGGCGGCTGACAGAGATGGAGATAAGTGAAGGAAATTCAATTACCTTTTAGTGTTTTCTTTCTAATAGGATCCTTAATGTGAAAAAGATCCTCGGATGATGCTCCTCGCGGCGGGGGCGGCGTGATCCGTCCTGATACGCGCTCACGTGGACGGGCCAGTGAGGAAAAATCAAACTCCCCGTTTTACGGGCGCTCGCCAGCGATGAGACGGGGTGGGGTGCGGGCCGCAAGGGCAGATAAGGAGCTGCTGACGGGGATGAAGAGGGGGAGAGGCCGTTTTCTCCTCGTTGTTTACCGGCTTTCTGTGTGTGAAAGCAAGTGTAACCGGCCCTCGGCTTGAATCTTGTCCTCTGCCTTGGAGATCCCACTCTGAACAGTGGTCTGGAGCAGAAGGCATTCCATTCAGCCCGCAGAACTGCGCTGTTATTAAGATGTGACACTGATTGTAGGTGGAAAGCTCCACAAGGGATCAAAAATAACAGGTGGCGATTAATATTGTCCAGACTGTGCATTGCACATGGTGGAGAGAAGTAGAATTTCAATTGGGAAGTGTAATGATAATGGTTGATAATGGTATGTGATGCAACTGTGGATACAGGCGATTATATACTGGGCCAGTCTACTGTGTTAGTTTGCTTTATACATCGGTGAATGCTTGATATGTCCAATCAAGTGCTTTAATGTTTCAGGGAGTGGCGCGAGTCGCCCTTGAAGAGAGCGCCGCTGCACTGTGAATGCAGTGAGCTGTTCTTCAACCTTTGTGAGTGTCGCAGGTGCTGACCTTGGCGCACAGACAATGCGCCCTGTCCAAGAGTCCGCTCAACCCCACCGTCAGCAGGATCGGAACAGTTAGCGGTCGTCAAGTGTCACCGCCCACCGGGAGCCCGCTGGTTTAGCATAGCGCAAGCATGCCTTCATCCCGATAGCGATCACACGGCTAATTTTCAGAGGGTTTATTATAGACATGATTTATGGATGAAAAACAACCTACTTTAAGTGCCACGAGATCAGCTATCGCGGTTAGATGAGCAGGGATGTTCTGGAGCTGTTATTTACCCGACAACCGAAGACACAAGGGCCGCGCTTAATAATTCATAATGTTGTTGAGCTGCCTGTAGTGCATTATGCACAGCTTTTAATTGCAGGGAGAGGAAGGACCAGAGGAAGAAGTGATCGCATTGAATAAAACCTCCGGCTAGTGAAGGGTGCTGTCATGACTGTGTTTGGAAACTGAAGCCCTGAAGGGGTGTTATAGTATGGTGGTGATGTGCCTGGGTCCTGGATCCATGGGGCTTTAGCCAGCCTGCAGCTATGGATCACTTGCTAAGGGGGCTTTTACTAACCTGCAGCTGTGGTCTCGCTGGAAACAGCTCTGCACATTGGTTCACAAATGTCATAAGTGCCAAAAAATGATGCACAGAAACATTTTTGAGGCATTAGATTTGATAGAAGCTACAGCGACAATAAACTAAAATAGTTTTTTTTATTTCAATATTTTAATATGCATTTGAAAACCACTTACATCACCAAGGTAAAAATGAAGTTGTTTAAGAGTAGTAAATATATAATACATATTACTTACGTAAATATATATTATGTAATATTTAATATATTATTGTGTATTTAAGCCCTAAACAAGGATGTTCTCTTAACATACTTCCCTTGTTTTGAGCCGTCTCATTGACAGTTGCTACAACATGACTGTCACTGTGCCCCTAGCGCATAGCATCATTAGAAACGCATAGATTTTAACACAGAATGCAGAGTATCAGAAACAGCCGTTCACGTTAGGCTTTATTCTACCTGCTCATGTCCATAGTGTCGGCCGTAGTGTTGGTGTAATGCCATTGTGAAATCAGTCCTGCATACAGAAGACCGAGCAAAAAGGTCACTTTGCAAGCAGAATACCTCTCATATGGAATAAGGTCTGTTTGTTGTGTTTTTTGTTGTTGAGTTGAGAGTGACAGCTCATTGCATGTAGTTTCTCCGATTTGCTTGACCTTGAAGTCGTTGTGAGTGGCTTGCTGGTGTGGACAGGGACTGATGGAGGAAGATGACTGAATTTCGTGGGAGGGGGGGCTTGTGGCGGTGATGAAGAGGCTGCCACCTGGGCATTGGGACCAGTCCATTAAAACAAGAGGAAGTCGGAGATAGTTTGATAAGTGTTGTGCCTGCGTTAACCTTGATGGCTGCCAGCGGGGGGGAGGCCGCCCTATCTCTTTCACTGGATTAGATTCTTTTCAGTGCCGGGAGGGAAGGGGGGGGGTGCTGGAGGAATCAATACTCAGAGGCGTTGGGAGACGAGAGGCATCGTTCTAGAATTGAAGGACCTGTCAGACGTTGTCATTCTGTGACTTTTGTTTGCCATTGTACTTTTAAGGCCTCATTTTTCTCTGTCGCCCCGGCTCTCTCTCCCCGGGAGCCTTCGTTGGAATTCCCCCGGTGGCATTTTGCGTTTTCGATTTTAAGCTTCGGGCCAGAGATCAAGCGCAAGAGAGAAGCTTTGAAACCTGAAGGCGCAACATCCTTGTATTTTTATTTGAAGCCCTCCCTCCCTCCCCAGCAAACAACCTGATTTGCATCGGTTCAGGCACGACAAGGACGCCCCTGTCTAGCGGACTCTCCTCCAGCGTAAATGAAATCCCGGGAGGGCCCGGGCGTCCGTAGACCTGAGAAATTGGAGAGGAGCGGAAGGCGATAGCCAGCAGTGGCAGCGGCAGCGGTGTCAGGAGAGCACGAATCAGCCGCTTTAATAAGATCCCGGCCGCCCGATCCCAAGAGAGAGGGCAAGCTGGGGGGGGGGGCTCAGGAGGGGGGGGGGGGGGGGGGGGGGCGCAAGGTTCTGCCGCACTGCTGAAGTCTGCAGAGCCCTTTGTGTCGGACTGCGGGGATGAGCGTTGTCAACTGGGCAGTCTGTGTCCTCAACCCTGCTGTGCCAGTACGAGTGAGAGTAATAACGGTTGAACATCATATTAACATCATATCTGCTGCTAACCACCAGCACCACCCTGCCATTCTCTCACACTGACCACACCGTTCCACCGTCAATACGGGGCTTTGGAGGGTGAAGGATGCAACATCTCAGTAAATCCTGTCCTTTTGTGGATATTGATATCGGGGTGTCAATATTGAATTGAATATCAATATCTGATAGCTGCGACTTCATGGATTTCCTGTGTGGCGAAGTTAGACGCGATGGGTTCAGTTTCCTTAGCGAGGGGCTGAAACGCGTTAAATTATATAGTTCATTTAATTTATTGAAATGTCCTGTTATTAGCATTAATTGAATGCATCACCCCATGAAATTAAGTTGTGCCAATGAATAAATGGTTGCATGAGAGAATTGGAACCAGCAAATGAACAGTTGCATTGAATTAAATTCAAGCAGCCATTAAATGAAACTGCTCCACCAAATGGGTATGCGAAGTAAATCGGATTGCGCAAGAAATTTGAAAAAAAGAAGCGATAGAGTGTTTTCTTCATTTTTCTTTGTTTGATTATGTGCTTCCTTCTTTTGACTGATGGGCTGATGTAATTTGATGTAATTTGATTTACAACTGTCGTTTACCTTGTTTTTCATTTGTTTTTCCCAGAGGTTCACCCTTGGGAAATTATGGAAATAATTTATATCATCATCATCGTCATATAACGATGACATGAAGAAATCAGGAACTGATTCATATTTCATTAAAAATGCATTATGATTTTTGTGGCCAGTTTAAAAGCAAACGAGTAAGGTTAGCTGGTCTCAATGATCGACTGAATTCCACCACGATTTCATCAGATTTTTCCAAAATCGACAACATGTCACAGTTTCACTTTGTGTTGTTGGGATAACTCCTTACTTGTTGGACCTGCTGTTGCTTCCTTTCCAGTATCAATGTAGAGAGACCAGGCAGATTAGGCAGCAGACCAAAGCCTGTTGTAGGTCTTGTTGCATGCCTATCCAGGTTCTGCATTGTGAGGATAGGTGGCGTGCTGTTCCACTACATCAACAAGAACACCCAATGGAGGCTACTCCTGGTCATTAGATTATAACACAGGAGACACTGTCACTGCGTCTGGCCTCTCATGTGATCTGAACTCTCTCTTCTCCCTTTATCCACCCATATTTGACGTCGAGGCTGAACTCGGTTGTCTGCTTCATTGTATATCATACAGTTTCAACGGGCAGGAATGCTGCCTTCAGCTCACAACTGAGCTTTGCTTTGTCTGGTGGTGTTGGGAAGCTTCTTAAAGCCCTTACGCTGATATGTTGCTGCGCCTGGCGTGGATAAACGGTGGCCTTTAGTATCTATGTAATAGACGACTGAGAGTAAGTCTGAGAGAAACACTAGCCTCATGTTATGCATGGCCAGTGAGTGGATCTTTCAAGTAAGTTCTTAACATTTCCTTACTAATCTATTAATAGGAACTCCTTATACCAGGTTTATGGGCATAACGGCCATGTTCTGTGTGGGTTAAAAGACTGCTTGTTTATTAGTTCAGTGTGAATGAAGGTTTATGACCGATGAAATTATTTCTTTTCATGGTACCATTCATTTGAGTAATTCCTTTACATATTGATGTGCTTTGATGGCATCATATTATTTTATTGTTTCAGTCTGTACATTCATATGAAAGGTGAAACACAAATGCCCAGAGAATGAATTTAAACAGGGACTCTCTTTGACTCATCATTTACATAAAAATTTCTTATTTATCCCCATGACTGGAGAACTGTGTGTGCGTGTGTGTGTGTGTGTGTGTGCGTGTGTGTGCGTGTGTGTGCGTGTGTGTGCGTGTGTGCACGTGTGTGCGCGTGTGTGCGTGTGTGTGCGCGTGTGTGTGTGTGTGTGTGTGTGTGTGCGTGTGTGTGTATAATGGAGACACACATACTGGCTTAAATTCATCTGTCATTGTTGAGTACCACCATGGAAGAGTTGAAAGTTCCCTAAGAGACCATCTAAAATGTAATAATATTTTGCTGCTTTGTCTTCAGAATCATTCAATAGCCTAATAATAGTATTAATAATCAATAATCATTGTATTTTCAAGGGCTCAGTGCAGTGTTAGCAGACTGTTGGTAAATCCACTGAGTATGTGCAGTCTCTGGATGGCCAGTCAGCAGTGAGAGAGGTGTTCATCCCGGCACCCTGTACCCTGTCGCGGCCGCCCATCAGTGCCTCACCCTGGGGTGATCCTTCTTCATTCCAGCCTGTGCTTTTAGGTCCTGTCTCGACCGCTAGCCACACCATGCCTTCCAGATGGGGATTAATGGTAACAGCCATCCACTCAGACCGGGCCCTCCCAGCCGTTGAACCCTGTTAAAGCAGTTCACGTTTAGAGAGTCGGCTGGAATATCCCCACAATGTTTTGTCATGCTTTCATGGCCGAGCTCGACTTCAGCTCCGTGCGAAGAGACAGAGATTCATAATTAGGAAATGGCAGCGCCCTAATGCCATTTATACCTATTGATTTTCTGTCGGATGTGAGCAGTCGCGTCTCAAATTGGAAAGGAGGATCCATTATAAAGCACTTTAGCGTGCGCACGGCTAACTTTGTGGAGCAGGTCTCATTGGTGGGCCATACATCCACGCTAAATGGCAGTGCATGGCCTCTTGTCCTGGGGATGAGTCTCGGGCTTGTTCACTATACACGAGGAACAGAACTGGGCACAACATTACGTGACATGAAGTCTCTGGTTACTGACACAGTTGTCTCTCCTACATCGTAAAATATTGTACACTACCAGTGAAATGACTTTTTATTGCACCGTAATTTAATTCTGTGGATATCTGTGTGTTTTAACAGCGTGCGTTACTCAGAAAACCGCAAAACTTAATGTCTGTCATAATTCTCTTTATGTGTTTCCATGCTTTAGCTGCGAGGTGGAAAATATGCTGGACTTCGGTCAGATTCTACAGTAGCGTGCTTCCCGTTCATGCAACAGGCTGGTTGTTTGATTTGAGTTCATGAGCCCTGACAACAACAAAAAATAGTTAAAATTTCTTGCTGCCATTTCATGAAGTCGTATGGACAAAGATGCCGTTGCTTTACCAAGTTCACAAACGTATCTAATTACGTATTCAGACAGTGAGAAATGTTCACCCTGTGCATTGTGGGATTTCTCCTGTTAAGCCTGAGGCTGGAGCAGACAGATGTCCAGTGTTATTAATCACTGTGATGGGAGGGCAGCGCTGACCATGCAGTTACATTAATTTCAGCTCAGTCTCCTTGTTTGTGCACATGGAAGCAAACCCTTTGGATGCCCAGTTACATGAATGTGCCAAGGTTTCAGTCTGAATGCAGTGCAGTGCCATCTGCCTCATTTCAGAGGTCTGCCCTTTGAAGGTGGGCCTTATGTAAAATAGTGTAATGTGTATGTTCCTTTTTTTCCCAGGAACTGTAGCTATCTGTATGTATTTGGAACTATGTCATGCTCAAAATGTGTCCTGGGAAATGGAAACCTGAGAACAGCTCAGTTAGAATGAATGAATTGCAAAAAATGAGGCATTCAGAGACCGTCTGTTTTTTTATGTATTTACTGTAATATTGTAATTGCTTAGAATTGTGATGTTCACAAGCCTGCCTAACCAGGATACCTCTTAACACGGTAATGCCATTAACAGCATAGAGAATGGAGAGGGTGTATGGTGTGCAGAATCAAATGTGTGTTATGTGTTTGTGATTCAGTGGGATAATATTAGGTTAAGTGCTTAATTCAGGATAAAACGGTTCACTCAGAATTAAATCATCAATTCAAAATCGAGCGGTTCATTCAGGATTAAGTGTTCAACTCAGGATTAAAAAAATAAAGGATTAAGAGGTTCATTCGGAATTAAGTAGTTAACTCTGGGTTAAGTGGTTAACTCAGGACTAAGTGGTTAACTTGGGGTTGAGAAGTTAATTCAACATTAAGTGGGTAATTCAGGATTACGCAGTTATTTCAGGATAAGTGGTTAATTCAGGATTAAGCGTTTCATTCTGTATAAATGGTTAATTTAGGATTATGTGGTTAATTCAGGATAAACGGTTAATTCGGGATTAAGCGGTTAATTCAGGTTTGTGCAGTTAACTAAAGGACACCGATGTGTTTCCTGCAGTCCCAATGCGCCCAGTACGCGGCTGAGAAGCGCGACGAGGAGAAGATGTGCGATCACCTGATCCGAGCCGCCAAGTACAGGGACCACGTGACGGCCACCCAGCTCATCCAGAAGATCATCAACATCCTGACGGACAAGCACGGCGCCTGGGGCAGCTCCGCCCTCAGGTGAGATCCTCCGCCCCCTCTGCGTGAGCTCCCCACGTGTGGAGCGATCCTAACCCAGCAGAGTAGCCACACCTTGCCTGTTACTAAGGCGAGAGCGCAACTAGTTCCCTGAAAAAGTGCAAATTCAGTTTAAGGAAACGAAGATGGATCGATATCTGCCTCTCCCTGTTGGTACCCGAAGGTGAGAACCTCATGAGTAATAACACCAACAGATTAGCGGGCAGGTTACAGTTGCCTCCACTGACTCATCGCTGATCCAGGTTATGCAGAGTTAAAGGCGTTTGTGTAAGTATCACGTGTGCTCACCACGCTCCACTTTAAGAGGCCTCCCGCTTGCCGTGTTGAGTGGACTCCCGAGACGGCCCTGTGTGCGCGCACGCTTTATGGCGGAGTCGATCTTATTGTTGTGTCTGTCTCCATACGCGGCAGGGACAGGCTGTGTAATTTGCCATTGAGCTTCTGTTCTAAAACTCCCCGATTCCTCCCCATTAATGTAATTGATTTAGGTTTTTGATATTGATGGCTTCCCTGACGCTGGGCGATGGGCGAGCTCCCGACGCCGGCAGACAGCATGGGATCGCCGGCACTTTTAATAAATCACAATCAGAGCCGCGCCGTTACATCAATATTTTTTGTCAATTACCGAGAAGGTCAGGTGCTGCGTTCAGCAATGGAGCCCCAGCGTGTGGCGTTAGGAAACATCTGGTCCTGGTAGAGAGGAGCAAACGAGGGAGAGAGGGGGAGACAGGGAGAGCGGGAGAGAGAGAGAGAGAGAGAGAGAGAGAGGCAGAGAGACAGAGAGAGAGGGAGGGAGAGGGAAAGGGACAGAGAGAGAGACAGAGAAGGAGAGAGGGAGAGACAGAGAGGGAGACAGAGAGGGAGAGAGAGAGGGAGGGAGAGAGAGGGAGAGAGAGAGAGAGAGAGAGAGACAGAGAGAGAGAGAGAGTGCATAACACACAAACCCAAGACAGCATGAGTATGCATGCCACATACACATGTACATCACACACACAGGCATTATAGCGTGCACTTGGTATACCCCGCACACTCGCCCCACTAATGCCATACACACATCTGTGTATACATAAACACCAATACACACTATATCATTATATTACAAAAGGGGACATAAACCTGTGACTGGGGAAGGCTCCGCTGCAATGACTGTGACCTTCTGTGAACATGAATGATATGGTAAGCCCTTGTAGCATCTCACAGAAGTATTCCCTAAAGTTTCTGCTCAATAAAAAGATGAAACTGAAAATATTATTCTCTTAGAAGCTGATGGGTATTGTTGTTTCCTCACAGCCGGTTTCTAATATCTTTTGACATCCTGTGACCTGCCTGAATGCAATTTGTGTCTTAATATCCAGCTTACACTGGCTTTGGCCTCCGGAGAGTTCCGGCATTTGGTGATTTTTTTTTTTTTTTTCTCCCTTCAGCCCCCCCCCACATTCTCATGGTTAGATTGCCGAGAGTCCCTGGGATTTCTCAACAGCAAACAAAGGAAATGTCCCCGTGACTACGGTCCGGGAACGCGACGTCCTTGTCTGTCATTGCCTCATTTCAAACGCGCCGTGACGGGCACGGAGGGGAGGGAGGGACAGACGCGGCTACCTGTTCCTCCATACGTTACTGTCAGACCGTCTGGAGGCTCAGGTGAAAACTGGAGCGCTCTGATAAAAAAAGGGAGTAAAGGCATAAGCAAGGCCCTGTGCAAATGAGGCGAGTGGCAGCGGTAATCTGTTTTTTTTTTTTTTTTTTTCCCCCCTCCTTTCCCCGGTGCTCTGAGGAGCCCGATGAGCCGGTGTTGTGTTTATTTGGGTCAGAAGACAAATCATCTCTCATGTAGATGACACCTGGCGAAAGTGGCCGGGGAAAAGGATGAGGAGGAGATGATGGAGCGTCTCTGGCGGGATTGCGGTCTCCGAGGACGCGCCCACCCCCCTCCTCCTCGTATCCCTCTTCATTGTATTCTAATAGGCTGGCTAATGTACCATGGAGACTCGCTTGCGGTATTAAAGGAGGTGGCACCTGCTCCGTGCAGGCGGAAAGCGGGGCGTCGGCCATGCAAATCGGTGAGGGGTACAAACAAACAAGGTGCATTTACTGCGGTTGGGGAGAAGGTATTGGTATCACTGTGGCCAGGCCATATGGCGGTGGAGGCCTGTGCTTTTAAGAATGCTCTTTGCCCCTGGAACCCAACCCCCCCGCCCCCTCCACCCCTCACCCCCACCCCCACCCGGCCAAGCTCATTTTCGGCAGCTCCTGTGCACTCTAATGGATGCCCTGAGGCTAGAGGCTTCCCGGCCGCCAGAGGGGCATCCATCTTTTTGGGGTGACACGAGACCGCCGGGAAAAATCTTTGTGATGCGCTCTCCAATTTTTCTTCAGTAAATCAAATCCCCCCTTCTTTCAGAAAGACGAATGCTTTCAGGTTGTGGTGTTATAAAAGAAAAAAAAAATCAATGCGGGCAAAATTGAAACAGTATGCCTTCCTATTGATCGGCCTTGTGAAATGGAAACTAACAGCTTTGTAACTGTTCCCCTGGACAGCTAGCTGACCTGTAATGGACAAACTATCAATATTAGCATCACTATTTTATCTTGTGCTATGTCATTTAATGACCAAGCGGCCAGAGACCAAATAGAGTCGGGTTTAATGTTCAGCACAGAGGCATAGATTCCTTTTCATAATGCTACTACCCACACAAATGCATTAGCATTTCTTTTCATATTATAGGAGTATGGTTTAGATAAAGACAGGGTTGTTTTGGTAACTGGGTTATTTTAGAATCATTATCATGCAGACATGGGTAGCATGGAGATTATTTAATTGTTTGCTTAGACTTTATATTTTTATCAGTATACATGTGGATTTTTAATTTCAGTATTACATGGAGTAAATCAACCACATTACATCCCTCTTCATTGCCACAGAGAACTCCCCCCAAAAAAAATACTATGATAATATAAAATAATAATAGTAAAAATTAAATATTTTCCCCAGCTAATGAGGACAGCGCGCTTGTGAAGATGCCCAGAGCCAGGGCCTCCCCTTCTGAAGCAATCTATTCTAGCTCCATTGATTTCTTAGGAAGTGGTGGATGGGACTAAACAGCCTTACTTACCCCACTTCTAGCTCTCTGCATACACCCTCCGCTGTAATTTCAGTTATGATCAATGAAGAAATATGTGTTAATAACCCCCCATTGTGTGAGAATTGGTCTCGGCAATACATCACTCCTCGAGTTAATTGTGTGCACTCACACTGTTTATTAATGCAAGAGCTGTTCAAAGACAGCCCGCCCTCAACCCACCCAGCTCTTGTAGAACAGTGGTATTTTCTCACTCTCCCCTCCTCAAATAATGGATGTAGGTCACAGAGACAGAGCTTTGTCACAGTTTTGACACAGCTTAGTATACACTATAAAATGAATGAATGAATGAATTTAAAATCCATTTCATCGAGTCCAACTGAGGTTCTATGTACTTGAGATGTGTGAATGAAATAACGCCTTGAAATAAAATGGGCAGGGATCATTTGCAAGGGAAGATGGCTTCTTTTAGCCTCAGCCTGATTCAGTCTAATCACAAAGTGCTTTGCACATAGTTCTAAAGCCACAACTAAAGTTTATTGTGATGATTAGCAGATAGTGAAATTATTGCAAACGTCTGTGCAAAAAAGTGCAGAAACACAACCTGCACTTAAAAGTTCCAACCTTGCATGTAGTTTGAACAGAGTCCCACATTTCACACCAAGGAAGTGACTACCACAGCTTCCTGCTTCCATAATTCCTACTATATACAAGTATATGCTTTTAACATTCTGATTTTCACACGGTGACCAACAGTCTAGATTATCAGTTTAAATCGGGAGAACGTGTGCGTGGCCATTTATACATAACTGTTTAACCTTACATGATGTGCTATGGAACTGCAGATCCCGTCACTCAGAAAGGCCACACAAGGAGTCTCTCTGATCCATGTTACATTTGCCGTCGGAGAGGGTAACCCTTTGCGTGAAAACATACTGTTACCGATTTGCATGTAATTAAGGAAATGCACAGAAGAGCATTCCCATGGCAGTATGCTCAAACGTCTAACACCTGGCCATGAATGCAGCTCTGGCTGTTCCTGGGGACTCATAGTTTAAGAACTACGATCAGTGACAAACGGTTGCAGCCATATTCCCATTAACGCTAGGGGAGTTTACAGTTCAGCTCCTCTTGCTCGCTGACTGTGTAACATTTGTAACAGTTTATATATTCTTGATCATTGGCTGTTTAACATTTGTAACAGCTTAAAGTGCCCGTGTGTCTGATCCGCTATAACTCGGCCCCTGTGTTATCTAAGGATCAGTGTCCTGTACCGAGGATTACTGGCAGAGTAAACATCAGACCCACGTTTAAAAGGCCTCCTAATCCACTGCATGCTGCTCTGTGCACTATGCCTGCATTAGGGGCAATAAAGTTAATCACCTTCCTCTAGGTCTTTCAGTTCCTTTCTGTAACCGGTTTGGAAGTATACAGTAACCGCACAGTCAAGTGGGGTCTGCACAGGAGATCTCAGGCGAAGGAAGGAACCAAAAACCTCATCACCTGCAATAGCTTCACCCGCAGCCCTCTGTATCTGTTTGGGATAACTAAACCCTTTTTTTTGGTAGAGGAAATGCAGACTGTAAAAAAAATGCTTTATTTTTTGCTCACATTGAGGTTATTAAAACCACACATTGATATGTTGGCCTTATTTTTGGTCCATAAACAAAGAAGGGATTTGACGTGCAAGCATTCCTGCTTCCCAAGCAAAAGATAAATAAACAAAATAATACCGAGCAAATAAATAAATAATAGCGGCGCAGTTGCACACATGCTTAAGCGTTTAGTCTCTTTCTCCCAGGAGCAGCATGAAAGCTCGCAATTATATTTTGCCATTTTAAGCCCTAAATCCGGCACCCGAACCTCACTCATAGCAGCTGACCATTCTCTAGTCCTGTTGTTTTACATATGCTATTGTCACGGGAACTTTTATTCTCAACAGTTCAACCTGACAGTAAACACAATGGTTGGAATGCGGGGAGAAATTACGCGCTGTCGCAGGGGTTCTAAATCAGAGCCCGCTTCCTCAGTCAGAGCCGCTAATTTATAACGGTACCAGAGCATTAACGGTTCGGTTTGCTTCTAAACACTTCAAAACTATCTGCAAACACGCAGACGTATTGCATTGTGTTCCCGGGCTAAACAGAGCCGGGACATCCGCCAGCTCTAAGGCTCTGCTTAGGGTCACATCCGGACCTCGGTTTTGCCCCTGGAGTGAATTAATCGCTGTTTCTCTCTTCTCAGGTCTGGAGTATTCAAAAATCAATTAGCTGGGGGGAAAAAAAGAGTTGAATTTCATGAAGAGTCGCGCTATCTGTCCGTTGAAATTCATCATAAACACTTGAAGTAAACCCCCGGGCCGGCCTGGAAAGATGCTTCCATTTCCAGCATTTATATTTAGGCCCAGATTATCTTTGTAAATGACCTTGTCAACAACAGAGGAATCTCAAGTACCGCGTTTTAAACAATTTGAGAAAAATCTCGATGGCGCTCATCTTTTGCAGCGTTTCTTAAACAAAGGGTGACGTGGGAAGCAATGGTACCACATCTTGAGGGAGAGCATGAAAAAATGACATTAGGGCCTTTAATGATTTATGTAAAGGTTAAGGCACATGTGCTTCCATACAATACGGGGGGGGTTTGAGAATTTCATTAAAATATCCTTTCATGAAAACATTTACCTCTGACTGTATAAACAGGGCAGAGGCTGAGACTGGAAGGAATACCAGCACACAGACAGAGTGGGACATATTAAAGACCCCTGACCAGCTGAGGTCTTCCTGAAGCCTTCCATATGGTTCCCTAATTTACATTGCCGCATATCCTCACTTAAGGACCCTTTTCAACAGAGCATTCAGGCACAAGAGGCAAATAATATTATCTCTGCTCCATTTGCAATAATAATATTGTAATTGTAATTAATATTGTAATTGTAAATTAATAGTAAAATTGAATGGCATAATATTATATAATATAATGATTAATTTTATAGATTTATAAATCTTCATTAATGTGTTATGTGGTACATTATGTCAGCTCTCCGTTGCACATGGTTCATGGTTATGTCTTGTTGGGCTTTGTAACATGATGGTTGCAGGTTCAGGTCCGGGGTGGGCCACAGCAACCATACCCTTGAGGGAGATACTTAACCTCAACTGCTTTGATAATATAAATTGATTAATTTCATGCTGTATAAATTGATAATTGTAGCCCAATATAAGCTACATGAGTTGCCCTTGCACATCAGCTCTAACAGTGAAAGTGGAGGTGATCAGGGTTTGTCTTATGAAGGCTCTGAGACACCAGCCTCTATCAGGCCTTGCCAGATCCACTGTGCTGCAGACCCATCAGTGCAGCGATCGGCGCCCTGTAATGGAATCTCTGCTGTGGAGTGTGAAAGCAGCCTGCCCAGCGAAGACTCATTACACTGCAGAGCATCCAGCCTGTTTTATGTTGCAGCCCACAGATTTATGAGCTTCATATTCCTTTAAGAAAGTATATGGCCTTGGCAAAGCAAGGTCACGATCAGGCCCTGATCGATATCTGAATGAAGAACCCTTTTGGAAGTTTTTAAGGGTGTCTTTCCTTTTTTCTGTGGATTCAATATCTGGAGAGTATTGATTGTCGGAGTCGAGTAGTTAGTCAAAGGCTATCTCCTTTGACTAACCCCTAAGCATGGTGTCACACCCTCTCATGTGATAGATTGTTACTCTCTGGGCCTCTGTAATTACAGGCCGGCCCAGTGGATCATTCGTTTCAGCACTTTCACCATATACCAAAAATTCCTTTTATCTCTAAAGAACAGTGCTTTCCTCTGCTGTGAAAGCAAAAAAAACGACACATAAAATACAGCATCCCATTCAGTGCAGGATGAATGCAGCCTTTTCTGGAAGCCTCTTCTTTTTTTTCCCCCCTCTTATTTCCTCTCAAACCATGTGCTGCCAACTGGCAGTCTGGAACACATGGGTGTTCTTATCGCGGTTCAATTCCGTTAGCCTTTATCAAAGGCTATGTATGACCCCGCTCTTTTGCAGTCTGTATCGCAGTGATATATACCCAGACGTACAGTAGTTTGTTGCTCTCTGACAGTGGTACAAATCATGTCAGTTCCTTACTCTCCACCGCAAAATAAGCAGGTAAAAGGAGATACAACACATTACAGATTGTTGGACAGCTTTCAAGGACCTGAGGTTTCTGGTGAAGGAATTTTTATTTTTCAAAGAAACACCAGTACGGTTCACCAGAACTTGCCATCCAAGCCCTTCATTTGTTAATGGCTTAAATCAAGGATCAGGAACTCCAACTATGAGGAAACCCCCCCCCCCCCCCCCGGCTTGTGTAGTTGTCCTTCATATGACTCAAAACAGTTTTTCCAGATAAGCAGATCAAATAATAAGCAGATAAAGAAAAACTTACTGACACATGGATCTGGCCTCCTCAGTGATGGCTTGCTGTGAAAGGCCACCTCATGATTTCGCCCAGGTCTCTGGTAGTGTCACTGTGGTTGGCCTTGTACAAAAAAATCATTCAGGCCCTAGCTCATACCATTTTATGTACAACCACAGATGAGCTAGAAGCTGTGAGTGCAGTACCTACTCATGTAGAAACACAAACTGTTTTCCCATATGTTCAAAGATTGTCAAAACGTCCACGCTGGTTACCATGTTGAAGGACGTTCTCGTGCTGTGCCGCTATTAAATTCCCGTGAGCGTAGCACCGCTGTGTAGGTTTGAGCACAGGTTTTAAATGATTGTGTTGTGTAAAAGGAGGCTCTCTCTGTGTTAGCGCTAGTCACTGACATTGTAAGCAGTTGTCAGGAGGGCTGGTTAATGAATACATTAAGTAGAGGAGAGGTGTGTCAGCCTCATGAATATGTGACGGGGGGTCTGGACAAGCGTGTCATGCTCATATACTGAGTCACAGGAGCGAGGCAGAGAGGAGTGGTGGGACTCCCTGGGTGGGGTGCGAGGGGGTGGTAGGAGCCCCCCTCCCGGTCCATTAGCAAGTTAATCAGGCAGACGGGCCTCCCCCTCATCTCTCCCCTTCCATTCCCCTCCTCCATTTTCTTCTGTACTTACAGTTTGTGCGTTTGCCATCATCAAGGAAAACGCACCATTTACATTGTGACATCACTGAACACCTGCAAGTCATCGATTGCCTTCATTTTTCACTCCATTACCTGACCTTTAGGAGTCAAAATTGAAAATGCCATTAGCAACAGTCATAGGAAATGGAAGGAATTTTTTTTTTTTCTTTCAAAACAGCATTTATTTTTTGTAGACGTGATTTGCCATGTTTGTGGAATAAACCTTTAATGTGATCAACTGTGGCTTGGTAGTAAGACTGTCTACATTTAGTTGTTCCGGTTAATGAGAAGTTTCAGGTGGATTTTTCTGGAATGCTTTCTTTTTTATGCAATGCTCTGATTGTGCTCACTTCTTAACATCTCTGACGAGAGAGGTTAGCTACATATTAGATTGCCCCAATGATGACAACATCATGCAGTACTGTTAAACAGGGTGCCTTCATTACCCAGCAATCAGCTCAATAAATGCTGACAAGATGTTAAAACCGCAAGAAATCTGTCGGTTTGGAAGACTGAACCTTGTATTATCATTGTCTAGCATACAGCACAGCACAATACAGATACAATGAAGTGTTCCTTTTTCTGTGTGTTGAGGGTGTGCAGGTCTGTGTGGTGGAAGGTCTCACAGGTGTAAAGGTAATAAACAGGCTCGGTTTGCACTGTAACGGACGAGAAGGCACAGCCCTGTTCATCTTGCTCAGCTCGTCTGAGCCGCGCGTGATTAGCCTGTAATTTTCAGAGCCTTTGTCGTGAAATTTACACCGACTTTAATTGCGGATAATTGGAGGGTGCATTATACTAAGCCGCCGGTAATTAGGACTCCATCTGCATTTTTCATTTTAGCGGCGCGGCTAGGCAGCGCGCGGAGACGGCGGCTCTCTCTCTCTCTCTCTCTCTCTCTCTCTCTCTCTCTCTCTCTCTCTCTCTCTCTCTCTCTCTCAGGAAGGCCCCCGGTCCCCCCGGCCTCGCCGCTAATACGGAGATGCGGTTTCACGCCTCCCCTTCGTTCTTCTCCGCATCACGCGTAAAGGGATTATCCGTGATTAAGTGGCGTGAGCGTGGCTGGAGTGTGCCTTCCCCACCCCGACTCCGCCGGATTATACACACTTACGCATCGCGGCCTTCTTCCTCTCTTCGCTCTCTGGGCAATCAGTCAGCATGCAGCAGAAATGCACCAGTTCGATGCTGCTGGACGAACCGTCACTGGATGAAATTTGTTAACCTGCACTGCGCAGCACTGTGTAACATTATGGTCTGGAAACGTTCCGTTGCAAGTTACACAGTGCGGGTTATTTGAATATATCATATAATGTAATTGTTATCTGCACCTGCTTAGGTAGGCCGTCTGTTTATAATTGTAATCTGTTGTCTCTGGGGAATACACAACAGTATATATAACAACTTTGCAGCTATCCTCTACACCCAGTTTAATGCACATAGTAAGTGAAATTGGTGTTATGCTGATGATTATATCCTGTAATACAGAGTTGGTAAAAAAAAAAAAGAGTTGAGCTAAATTATGTTGAAGCAGTACTGTGGGGCAAATGAGAATTCAGATTCTACTTGAATGTATTTTTGTACCTCTAACACAAGTTGAACATCTGTTTCATTTTCTATAAAATTTTCACCTTGATGCCTAAAGCTTTTTTTATTACCGCCATCAGCATTTAAGCTTGACAAGATGAGATATTAGATGAGGTTATAACAATGTTACAATAATGTTATGACGTTTATATAGTGCTAACATATTCTCTGCCTCCTGGACAGTGACATATTAACAGCTTTTGTAGTGTATCGTCAAGCCATGTTGTGTAAATGCACAGCATGTTGATACATTTAATAAATTCCATTTCATTAAAAGATGAATTCTGCATATACCCCAGTTGAAGATTCAGAATGCCAATCATCGTTTAGAGTTAACATTTGAATTAAATGATACAAGTTAAAGAACATAATAAAGTTTCTGTTATCCAGTCACAATCCAATATAACATTGTTAATATTGTTGCTGTTGTTGAAGATATCGGTGTTGTTGAGAATGTTTTTGCTATTGGTGAGGACATTAGTGTTGTTGAGGATGTTGTTACCGTTGCTGCTGTTGATGTTGCTGAGAGTGTTGTTGCTGTGGAGTGAGGATGTTGGTGCTGTAGCAATTGTTGAGAATGTTTTTGCTTTTGATATTTTATATTTGTCTGTTAGGGACTTTATATAATCGAGTCATTAAAGTACTGATGCTAGATGCTAAAGAAGTCTGTACATTGTTGCTAAATGCCCAGCAGAGACAGTAATGAGTGATCAGTTGATTGAATATCAAAGACGTTTAGCTAAAACAGGTATTGTAATGTTAGCTTAAAAACAATTACAAATTACACGTAAAAATATTTTTTTTTGTTTCACTAAAATGTATGCTGGTAAGTTATGGTTGTTGAATGGAGATGTAGAATGTCTGTGGAGTAGTTATACAGACCGGAGATTAGTGGCCACTATTTAATTATATTTCTATAGTATTAGCATAAGCAAGAGTTGCTTTTGCATTGTTTTGACAGCCCATGAAATTCTTTGAAAATTTCATGCAGTTTCCCCAAGAATAGGATCAAATGCATTGCCATTGTTTGGCAGCAGTGTAACCTTGCTCACATTACATGCATACATGGACAATCAAGAGCAATTTGACTGAAAAGAAACACATGCTCTGGGAACTGGTATTTGTGTTGCTGAAACCAACACACTGCTCTGTAGAAATCTGTGTAGTGTCTTCATGCAGGCCATGGAAAGCAGTTGTCTGTTTCTGTCCATGGTCAGAGCTGAGCAGAGCAGTCAATGGGTGATTACATCAAGCTGTACGCGCACGTACACACACACACAAACACACACACGCGCACGCACCCACACACACACACACATGCGCGCACGCACCCACGCATACACACACACACACACACACACACACACACACACACACACGCGCGCACGCACCCACGCATACACACACACACACACACACACACACACACACACACACAGGTTTTGAAGCAGAGCATTAAGCTGGTTTCAGTTCTCCTCAGTCTGCTGTGACTCTGATTTGCGGTGCAAGCTTTGCTTCAGTGTCTATAAAGAAATGTAATGGATGGAAAACAACTGCCACACATGTTGTGGATTTTCAAAACATTTTTTTGCAAAAAAAAAAAAAAACATAATACAGCTCCTGACCCATGAACCATATTTTACTTTGAAAACACAGAAATAATCATTTGAGAGACTTCTGGCTTTATTTACAAATCTCCACATTAATTCCTTGCTCAGGTTCTTTTGGAGGGCAGCGATTGAAAGGCCAGAAACTGTGTTTGTGTTTCTGTTTAATGCTGTTTGTATTCATTTGAATTTAGCAGCTGTGGTTTCCTTACATTTAATTCCTTTAAGCGGAGTAGTGTTAGTGCAAATAGCAGAATAACATGCAGATTTTCTGAAGTAAATGGAAAATAATAAAAAAAAACAATTCATGCAGTTTTGCATGCCTTTAAACATTTTTTTTAGAAGCACGTTGAACCCGAAAGTAGTGGTCCTGTGATAGGTTGCGTTTCCCCTGTTCTTCGTTAGCTTAACCTTGACGCTGCGTGTCATTGCGAAGAAGCAAAATAGCCTCTGAAATTATGTTCCAAAAGTTATCTGTATTAAAATATTTAAATGGCATTAGTATTCCGTTTTATGCACCTCAAATGAACACATTCTGATCCATTTCCGAATACAAACTGTCCGCCGTTGTGAGTGATATTCTGTAATGCGCGTGTGTAGGATTGCACTTGAGCGTGCTTAATCATGCAGTCTCATTTTTATTCCCGCGGTACTGAGACATTTGGGGCTGGCTCATTTTAATTTAAGGTAGGGGTACCGTGAGGTCGATCGCTGCCACAACTTGACAAAAGAGGCACCGCGAAGCCACTGTTAAATGAAAAATTTCCAATTTATTTACTCCATTTTTATAAACACATGGTTTATGCAAATCTAAAAACCATCTCTGTGGTAATGGCGACATTTAAGCGATTTGAGGGGTGCCAATCGCCGGCATTAATGAAAAAAGCAAACGGAGAAATATCTCTACATACCTGATATCATTGGCTGCAGCTGAATTAATCCTGCTGGGGTGTTATAAATGACGGTTTGTCCTTTGCAGAATGCCTCACATGCGAGTGATGTATGCAATAATGCATGTTTTGCATGTCCTGTTTGTAATGATAAAGGTCATATAGTATCATTTATATAATCTCCAGTCAAAAATGAACCCGGGTAGCAATGTCATCTGTATAACGTGCACATTATCGGGGGTTAGAAACTATCTTTATTCACGGAATTAATTTCAGCGTGGGATTGAATGACCTGTCTGGAAGCTGATCTTTTACAGACCAATGTAAAAAATAATCCGGAGGCTACACAAATAGCATTTAATGCTGGTAAACAGAGACACATTTGCGGCGTGTCTCCGTGTGTCTGATTGGATCTTGATGGATGGCAATCGTTTGTCTTTGTCAGCAAGCGAAGAACGAGTCAGACATTGAAATAAGAGCGCTATCAAAGTTTCTTTGCCAGCGCGGGGAATCTATTAACGTCCTTTTAGTGTGTTGTGTTTGGCTCAAGGAGATTGAGAGAGTGCACAAGAGTTGCTCATAAAAGGTTGAAACATCCATTTCCTTTTCCGCTCCTGGGTTGCACTGAGTGTTAAAAACTGAAACCCATTATTCAATATGTGTGTGCTTATTTTTAGTATTGAATTCCATGAATATTTCTCTTGTGTTACGTTATTCCTTCTTCATCGATTCACATTATAACAGTGTGAGCCGTAGAGTCTGTTTTGGGAAGGCGAACAACAACACAGCTGATGCAAGTCTGCTGCAGAACGTCTCATTGAAATCTGGAATTAAAATGTAGGAAGACAGCAGGCGTTTTTGATGATACACCACGTAAACACGGATAACCCACATTGTAAATCCAATTCTGTGCTTCACGTCTTTGTTGTTTGTCCACAGAAATCATTTTTGTAGAGCACGCTTTCACCTGTGGCCCTGTTTTACCCAATTCTGATCAGGCTTAAGGCGCAAACCCAACCGCTTCTGTGCTGGCTCAGGGGCCTGAAGGGTCGGCCGTTTTACAGCTCCTGTGCATTATTGATGCTGTTGAGGTGATTTCTGTATGAAGCCGGAGAGGCTGCAAACCCGTCCACACGTGTAAATGCCATTGTGTTGGCCGGTCGTGGCCTGAAGGAGCATCTTCATTTCACTGTGACTCCCTTCACCCCCCAGCACCCCATTAATCAGCAGCGGGGAGCCAGCATTCTCTGAGAACGTGTACACAAATGAAGCCTTTTTTTCCTCCTGTACGCTGCTGTCATACCCAGGCAGTACAGGAAAAGATGTTACTGTATAGAAAAAATACACTGGTGCTTCTGAGGTTTGAAGTGAAGTTTTTTTTTTACATTGTTGGCCTTTTGAGCATTGTCATTTCTTTACTGATTATAGTTCCCAGCATCATTAACAAACACTTAACTGGTTATGTCACATCCTGTCCTCAGATACTGATTTTGTCTGCACTAGACATTGGGGAATATGCAGGCATTTACTATTAAAACCCCTAATGTGCCCACATAAAGGCCAGCGAAAAAAGGTATCATTATGTTTTAGTACCACTGAGGTCTTTGTTTTCTTTTTCCTTCCAGCCCTGCAAATATGTTTTACAAATAACAGGCTTGGTGGAATCCCACCTCTTAGAAGAACTCTTGTGAGTCACATGGAAAGATTACCCACAGTGCCCAAGCCAAATTAGTCTGGTTCGCAGACGTTTCTTGTGAGTGAACTAATTACTAATTGCACAAGTGGTTCGTAAGCACGCCTGCTTGGTGGCCTTTGTAGTTTTAATTGTCGAATCATGAAGAATGGCACTGTGTAATTCCACCAAGATGCTGGGGGGATGGATGAGAAATTAATAATTCATTGTCTTTAGAAAAATACACTCAGCGCCCAGAGTTTTGTGGGGGGGGGGATTGATGGCGTGCGAGTGGAGTGCATTTCCTCAGCTTTGATTAGGCCGCCATTGTCATATATTTGTAGCGTGCGCTGAAATAAGCTACAAAGAATATACCCTGCTCCAGGACTAATTACTCCCGCTGACGTCTGGCCCTGCTGATGAATTGAACCTTTTTTTTGTACCGCTCCCCAAAGACGGGTGGGCGGGGGCGCGGGGGGGCTGGGGGGGGCTGTGATTCACTGCCGCACCCTGGCAGACATTCGATATTAATTTTAATAGATGAATGAAGGAAGCCGCGATGATGAAGTGGCCGTCTGCGGTCGAGGCTATCGCAGGAAAACACGTTGCGGCCTTTGTAACTGGCGGAAAGTTGGTTTCTGCACCGACTCGAGGCCGTGGAGGGGATACGACATTTAGTGAATCAAACAGCCACCAGCTAACATCAGCTAATATCACAGGAAGTTCTCAGCAAAAGGAGAATTCCTAGCCAAGCTGTTATTTCTCCTGTTTGTATGTGCTTATTAAAAGGTGCCTTACCCAAACATTCATCTTTGGAGATATTTAATCTTTTATTGAGATATTTCACCTTTTAATGTTATATTTATGGTGTATTTGGTATATTTATGGTATAGTTCGTACATTTATGGTGTGTTAGTGTGTATCGACAGTAGGCATACATACATGTTCTTGGGTCATGAGTGCACGAATCCTTCCACAGTGTTGATTCTCAGTAATTCAGCAGTCCCAGCTGTGTGTTTCGGAGATGCAGTATGTCAGCCCCCCCCCCCTCCCGTGAAACATTGAACGCTGCAGCTCTGAAATATTGTTCTAATAATGTTGACTGTTGCATGCACAACACGGCTCGCGCCTCGCAAAATGTAGCCTCTATAAAGATGGCACGTTTCGTCATTACCCCCGGTCCCCTATGCGTAGGCTGTAAATCAGCTCTCTGGAATACGGAGTGGAAGGAGTGACACACTCTGGTGCGTCTCCAGCGCCGAAAGCGCTGCTCTGAGCGGTCGTCTTAATTCATGGGTTTGATTATCCTCGGGTTACACGTCTTCAGGGTTTCGCTCTGCCTCGTGCGTTTTTGCCGTGTTGCCGTAACGCCCCTTCCCCTTCTAGGAGTCTCCAGCTGATAAATCCTGCCGTGTCCAGTGTGTTGTGTGTAGACTTTGGCAAAGAGCAAAGAGCTGGAATTCAGTTCAGCTGCATGAACTGTTTGTCCTTCGTTTTCTGAATAACACATTAAATAAAGTGGTCTTATTAAATTGAAATGAAAATGATGTGTTCAACACAGGTTAAAACATTTGTTCAGCAATCAATAAAATAGCAGTGATAGATTATATTGGTAATAGGTAATGCTGGTCTGGAGTCCTCATTCAGATTTCAGGACACATTGTTATAGTTAGACTTAACCCAGGTCGGGCAGGTGGTGTTTTCCTTCTCAGCATATCTGCTTTCCGCAGATCATTGCTCTGTCTTCTCAAGAGCTCTTAACAAACATCCTTCAATATATTGTTTTTTTTTTTTTGCATAAATTATTGTCTTTACAAATCTGCAACCAGAATATACTTTATTTCTACTCTCTTAAAATCCCTAACTAGATGTGTTTGGTCGTCATCAACAGTTTCTGAGTTTCTTGCTTTTGATGCTCTGTGAAATATGTGAACACAGGAGCCGCTTGTATGCTATACATGGAGCCGCAGTGATTTACACATATGAGGTGTTCAGGTCCTGTTGTACCATAAAACTTCTTGGTTCAATAAAGTGAAATTGACTTATAGGATTTAATGTCATATTGCTATTGTTAGTCAGTGCAGAGAGGGCACGAGAGCCTCTGTATAACCATGTAGTGTACACCAAGTGAAGGACAAGCAAGTGATGCAGAGGGTGTGTACAGTACATAACAGCATGAGCATTTCCCAGGCCAGTAAATGTGTACTTTACAGGCCAGGCTCGATAGTAAAGATGTATCTTGACTGAAGAGAGGTCAAAGGCAAAGGGAGCTGTTGACCATTCATGAGTTAGCTGTAACCAGGCAACAGACCTCTTGGGCATAATATGAGGAATAATGCATTTAAGGTTCATTACTTTCCTCCTTTTTTTTTTTTTTTAAAGAAAGGATGCAGCATTTCCTCCTGCTCTTTCCCTCTCCCGCCAGCGAGCGGGGTAAAGCGCGGAAAGTTATGGCCCAAATGTATTTCCCCGTGTTGCGTTCCGCCTCAGGGGCTGGGCGTCATGAATATTTTAAAAGATTATTTTAATTAAATTCCCTCACGTCTAAATAGAGTAATATTTTATTATTGCCTGCACGTCAGCGCGTGGCGCTCTTCATTAAAAGTTAACACTTGGTGGGTCCCGCGACGTGCCGGGATGATTTAGTGGCCTGGCGCGAGGGAAGCCGCGAATTGGGAGGGGGCGAGAAAAATGAGGGAAAGGCCTGGACATTGATGAATATTGGTGATGCCGCCCCGCGTCGCTTATGGCCTCTCCCTGCTCCGGTAGCGCCCGCGCCGTCGCGGCAGGAGCGAGCCGGGATTTCGGAGCGGACGCCGGCACCGCACCAGGTGGAAACTGATCGCCCTGTCGCCGGCCCGTTCCTCAGTGATGTATTCCTGCTCACTCCACCTTCCCAGGAACAGGGGAGAGGGGGGGGTTCCTCAGACTGGGGAGGGGGGTGGCGGGGCAGGGGGCGGGAAGGTGAAATTGTTATTTTCAAGGACGCGCCTGAGTTTGGGGGTCGCGTGCGCACGAGGGCGGAAGAGAGAAAGAGAGAGAGAGAGGGCCACGGACAAGGAGGGCTTTATCCCGCGGCCCGCGCGCCGCCACCACGCTGGCTGCTAATGGCTAACATGTGTGCCGGCCCTGTTTCATTGCAGCCGACCCCGCGAGTTCTGGCGCCTGGACTACTGGGAGGACGACCTGCGGCGGCGGCGCCGCTTCGTGCGCAACCCCTTCGGATCCTCGCACTCGGAGGCCACGCTCAAAGCGGCGGCGGAAAACGGTCAGTCCCCCCGCCCCCCTCCCACAGCCCCCCCCCCACCCCACCCCACCCTCAGAAGCATGCTGCGGTGCAGCAGGTACACGGCAGTAAAAATTAGAGCTGCAGTTGCCGTAAAATTTTTATTATGCTTCGAGACACAGTAAAAAAAAAAAAAAAAAGAAAAGAAAAGGAGCCCCTTATTTAAAGAGTTCACACAGCTGAGATTATAACAGGCCTGCATTAATCAAGGCTACACGCTCAGGGCCGTCTGGGTTACGCAGGGATGTCTGCTTACACCTTATTAGAGCGTTTTATTTAGTTGTGAAATTTGCTGAGAAATCCTTTTGTTGTTTTGTTCTTTTTTTCCTGGCATTTCAGTGCTGAGAGGTGTTGGTAAGTAAAATGCTAGGCTTGCTTGAGTGTGTGGGTGTGTGTGTGTGTGTGCATTTGTTGTTATTAACAATCAATTGAAGTGCTTTAATGAGTTAAAATTTCTGATTGGACACAGGCTAGCCGCTAGGTTCTGGGTCAGATTGTATCTTAGGTGTTTAACCATTGAATGGTAATCCTTCGAAAACATCCTTTCTGGTCAAATACTGTCTTTGCAAAGTCTGCAAGAGATCTATAATGAAGAGATTCATATAACCCCCATCAAACTGTAAGTAGACATAATTTCTGACAGGAACCTTAATCCTGTGTGGATTAATAGCGAAATGAAAAAAATCGTGTATAAAGTTCACATCAACATCACGTCCCTGCACGGTTAACTACTGCACGTCTTCGGCTGGGTTGCGCAAAACTGCCTCGTGCACAATCACCAGGACAACAGGCTGAATAGTAAGCTGTAGTAACAAGCAGAGGCGTTTTAACCCAGGTCTAATGCAATAGTCAGCATGCACAGATCTGCAATAAGGAGCAAAATGGAGAGTGGTGGATATGAATATGAAGTGTGTCTGAACAAACCCAGAATCTGAAGCAGAGAATCCTTAGGTCGTAGGCTTTACCCGGCTTCCTGGCTCTGACACCTTTTAATACAGGAAGGATGACTGTGCCGAACAGGTGGGTGTTCTTTGTCATAGATGGGAGAGTGCCAGACATCAATCTGAAGCTGTTTAGCCACTGCTTTGCTCACTCTTCCCCATGGCAAACATTGTAGCTGTGTGTGTGTGATTGCTTTTACTGAGGATCCTGCTTGCAGTGCTCCGACAGCCTGTCTGTAGTGCAGTATTTTCTCTGAATGTGCTTGAGGTATCTCTGTGGTCATTTACTAAGCGTGCACTAAATGAACTAATATTTTTAACTTTTTATTTTTCTATTTGTGTGCTAAATCTTTTAAATGTTAATCTTTAAAATACAATTTGCAGGCTTGAATTGTTCTTCCATCATCTCTGCATAGTACACAGTGAAACATGTCGATTAATTTCCTCAGTGATCTGTAGATCTTCATTGTGTGCTGATTAAAGTGCCACCAACACAATCAGCAGCCTGATTCACTCCTGAGTATTGCAGCAGTTAATTTCTTGTATAGTGTCATCATGCCCATCTATGTATGCACAGTATTCATGCTTATATGTATGTATGTCAGTATATTTGTACTTACACACTACACTACAGCTAACTGTAGCTAACTGTAGCTGAATTTATAGTATTTCTACAATTGGAATTTTGTTTCCACTTGCCACATCTATTGTAACTATGCACTGGCACAGTTTGTCAACAAAGATTGTTTTCCTGTCAGCATTCGGGAGCTACGGCCTCCTAGCGAGCTTACTGTTATTGCTAGCAAACCATTCTCTGTGTTTCATGACCCTCATGGTACTGTACACACGCACCTGTAATTGCATTTACTTTTTACGAGTGCATTGAGCATTTTCTCAACCACCCGATACAGTTCATGATATTGACAAGAAGAGCCTGGCTTTTCTTAACATAAGCATTTATTAGTCTTTTAGCTTTAAAACTGAATAACAAGTCCCTACGTCTCTCAGCCTTATAAGATGGTACACCAGAGAGACCATGAGCATTGTGCTTTATGAACTGAACTGTGACAAAATTGTAAAGGATCGCTGTTCATATTATCGCTTCAACTGCGTGCTGGATATAACATCACACTTTTATCACTGAGCCTCACGAAAGCACTTATGCGGAATATTTCAGATGTATGAACTGTTGCAGAAGGAAACCATACCAGTATTCAGTGTGTGAAACAACATGTTTGTTTCACACATCCAACCAAAACCACCCTCTGACCTTTATTAAACAATCGCCCACAGAAAAACAAAATCAATACATAATATAACAGCAGTAAATCAGTTTAATACAGCATTCCACTTTTGCTCTGCGGCAAAAGAAAAAAAACTTGCTTGAGGATACAAGGATGTGTTTCCAGGCCATTGAAAAGGGTGCTGTCGATACTCATTTAATTCCGAGTAAATGAAAGTGGCAGTGGAATAATCAGGAGCATTGATTAAGCCATCACAGCACTGAGATCTCCTTCGATTGATCATGCCCCTACGCTGGTTTGTTTCTCCAAATGACGAAATAATAACACCAATCGGTCTCTCTCAGCCAAGCGCGACGTCTCTCTGTTTTTAGGTCCTGGAACTCCTCTGTACAGCTGGACTTGCACTTGAGCCGCCTAAGTCGAATAAGGGTACAGTAACGGCTGTTGTCCCTCAGGGTTGGGGCCTGGATCTCTCAGGTACACAGTCAGGTGCTGTAACGGTTGCACCACATGTACGGCGCATATGCAAGACGGCGACTCGCGTTGCTCACCGAGGCGCTGTGTGAAAAACGTGTCCTTCACTCCGCGCTTAATTTGTTTCTTTAAAAACGCAGAGGAGCGGGTCAGCCAGAGCAGGCGAAATCCTTTGTTTCTGCTAAACTCGTATTCGGTCATCGCCGCGCCCGCTGCGTTTGCAATCAGCAGCATTTGGGCTGCAGTTTACCAGCTTAACCTTTTGCACTCCCCGCAGAAAGGGCCATTTCTGGGAGAAAACGACTACAATATGTCACCAGATAACACTCCAAATGTGACATTGGTCCTCAAGATAAATGACCGCTGTGACAGAAGTCAATAAGAATGTGGTCTAAAAGCAATAACTGTACCAAATCCCAGGATCCTTAGAGACCGGTGGCCGCCCTAATGGCTGTAATGTGCAGCTGTAGGAGGATGCTTGTGGCCATAGACATCGCCTTTGTTTCCAGTGCACGTACAACAGCTACGGTGTGCTGCAGTGCCTTTGTGCACCAAACGTACCTGTGCTGTTGCATGCCTTTCTTGGACACTCTCATGAAAATGCTGCAGACTTAATTGAACACCGGTAATTGAAAGGCTTAACCCGCAAATCCCCCCACTGATGGAATATTTGCCCTGAAACCTCTTCCCTGTGGTTTTTTTTTGCCTTAGCATAATTGATAATCAATTTGAAGTCTGTCAAAGATCCAGTGTTTTGTTTGAATATTAGATTGGGCTCTGCTCCCTCCACAGAGATGGCCGAACGTTCTGGCTCAGCGATCCGTCTTTTAAATACGCTCGACGGGGTGTTCAAATCAAGGAAGCAAGAGCTTTCCCTCCGCACTGGAAGGGGAATATGTTATCCTGCTTCTCTTTAATTAAAATCTCATGTTGTTTTTGTGATGTAAATTTCTGCCGCGTCGTCTGACCTGCGCTCAGGTTAGGATTTCTGGGCTGATGATGAGAGTGGGCTTGGATTAGGAAACGGAGCGGAAAGGTCAGATCTGGCTGTAATTATTTTCACTCTGAAGAGCATAGAAAACGGAAACTTTGACTCTGAGAGAAAAAAAAAGAAAAACAATTAAGCGCAGCAGAGTCCCTATTTAAAGTTATTTCAGGCTACTGCCGATTCACCGTCTTCAAGCCACACGATTGAGGTGCGTTGGTTTTGGACACTTACCAAAAACAGAACACGCAATCTTGATTGTGCAAATAAACAGGTTTTGCAGTAAGAGTGCTGAAATAATGACCCTTGGTTATACATGTTCTGGGTGAATATTTTGCCCGTAGCTAAAATACAATGATACCTTGAGGTGAGGATGTCTTTGAAAACGTGCAAATGTGCTCCTGTTTTTAAAGACGTGCACCGATACAATCACGATCGTTCATTGCCAGCCAAGAAGTTCAGAGCAATTTACTGTAAAAAGCCCAGAGCGAGGTGGCGCTTGTTCTGAGGCTAGTTATGTATTTATGGCTGGAAAGAGCCATCTTTTGTGGAGATTGATTGGCCCTGGATGAAGGTCTGTGGACCAGAGGTGGCAGAGTAAATACCTGAAGACTAATGTCTCTGTTCTGGCGATCAATACCCGCCTCACGACTGCACTCCTGGCTACGCTCTTGTTAAAAACAAATTTGTTAATTCTGACAATTTAATTGCCCTTCCTAAGCCTGCCTTTAGTAGCATGTAAATGGGAGCTGGGCTGGAAATGGCTTAAAACTGTGTCAAGTAGCGAGGTATTATTTACATTTGTGCCATCCACCAAGAAGAATGTTCAGGCTACCCAAGTTTGATATGTGTATTTTGTTCGCATGCAGCCAGTGTTTGAGGGGAGGCGAATTTCAGCCTTGCTCAAGCCCGGTTCATCTTTGTTTGATTTTATTATTCATTTTATGCATTCCCCACACAATTTCAGCCACAGTATATACCTCCACTATATAATTTCGATTGTTAGTTTTAAAGCAATGTTTAATTTTAGAAGTAACAGTATAGCGGTATTGACTAGGTGTATATACAACACACACGTTTCCTTTTGTATTCTGAACCGTAAAAATACACGATTCATCCTTGTATGATAAGAAAATTAGGAGTTGAATTATGAGAACACACCTTTAAACACAGCTGTACTAATTTTGCGTTCAGTCAAGAGTGTGTGTGGCACTGTTGTGAGCACTCAGAGGGTCTCTTATCGTTGTTACCAGTGTTTCTCGTTTTCTGATTAGTAGATTGCTTTCAACCCATACAACCAGCATCGTGTTGAACAGACACAAAAATATCTTAGGAATTGGTTACACATGCGAGGCAAACTTTTGTTCTTTGTGACCCGAAAGCATGTTGCTGTAATTGGGATTTCAAACGGTCCCGCTTCATGGCTTTGCCACAGCTTGTGTAATTTTGTTTACCAGTTTTGGTCTCAGCATGATGACATCACTTTGAGTGAAAACATTGTTTGACACAGAATTTTGGGATATTTATCTGAATCAGATAACTCCAGTGTCAGCCGCCTCGATCAAATCTCCATCCAGAAGAATAACGAGAAGAACTGAAATCTGTACCGTCCATTGTTTATGTTTCAATAACTTGTAGAGTGTGTGTTCACATGTTCGTTTGTGTGTGTGTGTGTGTGTGTGTGTGTGTTTACCATAGCCTGTCTTCCTTTTAAGAACAGATATATTCTGTAAAACACCCAAGTTAAAACACGCAACACTTAACGCTGCAAAAAATGTTTACCAGATGAAGTCATTATCAGAGGTGAAAGGTCATGAGAAGGAAGTCTTTAATGAAAGTGGCTAGCTTTTTTTCTAATGTGAATATTCTGCTTTTCCAAGTTTTTTAGCCTAATGCTCACCAGATTCCATTTCTTTTCTATCTGCATGTTTGTTTCTGAAAAGGATACACTCGAGTCAATATACACTGCTTTGTGAGTAGCTGTACAGATTCTGCTGTCTGACTTTCAAAGGCTACGTGTAGGTGGATAAACCTTATTTGTTAACCAATGTACAGACCAGTGTGAGCATAGTTTGGACAGTCTAAACTGTCTTTGATTATGACATTCCATTTTCATAATGAAATCTTATAACACATTGAATGAATACTTTTATTAGAAAAGAAGGAGTATTTAAAATAATCACCTTCCTTTTGCCTGGTATTTCAACATACAGTTTCAGTTCATGTACAGACACTGTTCACGTGTTCTTCTCATAGATGTTGATAGAGATGCTTCCGATGGAATTTAGTAAAGTTGAGACATACGCTTAAACACACACACACACACACACACACACACACGCTTCACATATATAGAGCACGTCTCTGCCAAGTCCGAGTCCACTTGCTGTGTGAAAGTACGGCATGTGCTGTGTATTAGGAAGCTGGTAGTAATTTCACTGCTGCTAACTAAAACTCCTCCAGGGGAACTTAATTACAGGAAGACCATTCGAAATATCAGTAAGCTGCATATTTTCCATGACAAAAGATTGTTTCAGCTCCATTTCAGCCGTTTCGTGGGCGGGTTTCTAACGGGCATGTTCTTACCGCATTGGAGAAATAAAGTGACAGGGAAATGGTAAACTAAATCGGCACACGGGTAAAAGGGGTCTTTCTACGTACGTGTTGTTTTGCTACCTGCTCCTGCTCTGCTCATCGGGTTGAAAGCTCTCAGAGAGAAAGAACTGAATTAGTGTTTGCCCTCGCCCCTTTCTGTCTGTGTCACACACACACACACACACACACACACACACACACACACACACACAACTTTATTTATTTAAATGAGGAATTAGTTGTACGTGCACAGTAGATTTATTTTAAGACCGGTCCAGTGGATTTAACCCCCCACACCACTAGGGAGTGCAGGCTTCTATAAATGTTTGCAGATTACCATTTTTCTTAAATAATCCATTCGGAACCTCAAGTCATGTACAGTAGAAATCAAAAAAGTAATGAGCGGCGAACTGGCCTCGCTTTGTTGTGATATGTTTGGCACGTGTTACAGAGTATTGGTTTGGCTAGAATTATTGTATTTATTTTAGATTTGTTTTGATGTCTTAAGGGGACACAGGCAATTGAGTTTTTAACAGCATTTTGGTCCCTGTGTGTTCGGCTGGAAAGTATCAGACAAACGCCCGAAATAAGATTTTACATATAATATGGTTTGCTTTGTATCAAAGCAGAATCGTAGTTTAGGCAAAGCATCCTTCTTCGTATAATTAGTTTGTACCTATAAACAGTTGTTTACTGAAAAATATCTGGTCCTAAACCCCTACTACGAAGACCAAGGCTGCAGCTCTTGGTTTTCGATTAATAGGCTACATAGTGAATTTCTCTGACTTGAGAATTATAACTGTAAAATTAACCTTTTGTATTCGAAATGACCCAAAGGCTCTCCCGGGCCATTGGATTGGAGTTTTCATCAGTATAGTAATCCGATAGATTCCACAGGAAAACAGCTCAGTCGCTAGAGATGCAGAAAAAATGTAGTCTTGAACTTGAAAAATGAAAGGATTCTTGTTCTTAATTCTGCCCTCGTGTGCATTTATTGTAACCGTTATATGCTATTTGCAGCGGCAAGCTGTCACCAATTAAGAAAGCAAATTACACCTTTTTCCTACGTATATTGTTTAATTATTTAAATGTTTCATCTGAAAATGATTACGATTGCGAATTCGTTTTGTAAAAAGGAGATGGTGATCGATTTCTTAATATTACTTTGCAGTGCAGTCGCGTGCTCTGTGCAAAAATGCACGTATGGGCTCTGTTGAAAATTGGACTGTTCTGTAGACCAAATGGGAATCAGTTCTGTACTGTAGGCTTAGTTGCATGGATATTTCTTCATCTAAAATGTCGCACTGTCATATATTATAATAATAGTTAGATATTTCGTGAGAACCAGTTGATTATTCAAAGCGCAAAATCAAACGTCTACCTTGACTAATTTGACCTGTTCCTTTGTCATGGGATTTTGTTGGTGTGAAACGAAACCAACTTTATAGAAATAATTTCACCTGCTCATCACGTAATTTTTTTTGTTCCTTTTGTGTTGATGTAGGCTGTGTAATATCGAGGTGTCGAGATTAACGGTCATTACTAAATTAATTAATACTCTTATATGTTTCCGAATTGTAATATGTTTTGCTGCTTGACAACGTGAATGTGAAAGACAAACATGAATCTAGGGCTGTTTTGAAAAAGTCGCCAGTACGCATAACTAATATGAATTGCTTTGTATGTTTTTACTTGAAGCTCCAGAGGAAGACGTTCTGAAAGGCAAACAGTCCATCAGAAGTCAAGCTTTGGGAAATCAAAACTCGGAAAGCGAGATATCGTTGGACGGGGAGGATGATACCCTATCATCGCTAGAGGAAAAAGAACTGGAAAACTTAACAGGTAAAGTCTATTTGTCTCTGATCATTCATGCTTGATGCATGATGAACGGCCCTCTTTTCCCGGTCAGCGGTCTCGCTTGAGGTGGACCGCCTCCTCCTCGAAACAGTTTGGAATAACCGAACACTGGTAATAAAGAGATCATTTTCCCATTAACGTTTACAGTGAAGCACAAATATAACTGATTGTGTTTATTCTTATTTATTTATTTTACTATTTTAGGATTAGTTTCTGAATGTAGAATCACGCATCTACAGTTGTTATACTACTGTCATCTTTTGTTTCGCATATAGGCTACTCACAAATTAGCAGATTTACTGTCAAAGTAGGCCAGTGGCGCGAATACGCTAAATTGTAGTAATTTTGTGTTTGTGTCTAGATGCAGCCTAATTTAAACGGGTTTTCTTTCAGGATTGCGGTGGCATTTATTACGCGTTGGCTGGACATAGTGTCTTGACAGTCTAAAGTAACAATAGGCTAGGCCTTGTACTTTGCGCCCTTGATACATAGCTCGGCAGTACCAGCACAACGTTGACAATTGCGCGTGTGATGAATCGAATTTGAAATCTTAAATCTTAATATAAACCGCATAAAGTTGGCTACATTTGAGCCATTTGATTAGCCTACATGAAAAGAGACACAATAACAAATAAAAATTAGCATATATTATAGCAACCTAAAAGTCACATTTAAAATTCTTCATGGGCTAGTAGTTTAATAGTGTTAATCTATCCAATTAATTTAATTTATAACTTGCAATAGTGATCCTACTGCAATTTAAAAGCAGCGAGTCAACTGTTTTTTTCCGAATTAGAGTAGCCTACACCAGTATTATCGTATAATTTTCCATGTAATAAAGGTGTGCGAGTGCTGTAATTTCCACGACCCATGCAATGACAATGGGATTAAAGGGTAATCCTGAATAATGCAGTGCCATGGCTCGGAAATTAAGGTGAAATTGCCAGGGGTCTCCGGCGGGACCCCCAGCGTCCCAGCTCCGCGGTGTCCGCTGCCAATTGAATGTCTGCGAGTGATTGAAAAAAATGTTATTCTGCCTCTGGATTACATGCAAATATGACGAGGGCAGCGGGATACAGCAAATGAATATTTGCTGCTTATTTCATCCGTTTATTCGAGCAGTGTTTGGGGAAATCAAATCTGCTCCTTTACCTATCTGATACCATCTGCCAATACAATGTATCTGTGCGTTTGGGGCTGTGGACAAAGCCTGCCGCGGGCTCCCGGGAGAGAGGTCTTCATTGTCATACTGGCATACATTAAGATGGATGAGAGATTAAACGGCACGCTCCCGTCCCGCAATCAATGGAAATGACAATTCATTTGATTTTTACAAACAGTTCAATCCAATCGTCTGATCCAATAAAAAGAGAGGGGAAAAAAGTAAGCGCAAATGTAACTATGAAACAGGCCGAATGCAGAACTGAGGAAATGGACTGTACTGTCATGACCTGAGAAATAATAATAATAATAATAATAATAATAATAATTTGAAGTATATTCCACTATTATTCATAACAAAAATGCAAATAATGTAATTAAATAGAGTATAAATTATTCGATTATTGGAAGTTACGTGTCTCTGTGTGCGTATTGCAATTGTATTGCCGCACCATATCGTTAAAACTTACCATACCACTTCAAAACTGCAAGTGGTATGGGGGTTTGCCTGCTGTAAATATCAGTTTCATCTATTCGCCATTTGTTTCTTTGTATTATCTAGCAATGTGTTACTCTCATAAATCCCGTAGTTTGGAATTTGGAGTTGTGTTATTTTCTCCCGAGCAGCGATTTCGTATTTTTTGGACCGCGTTGCGACTTTGCTGTTCTTTTTGGCCGGGGGGAGACGTAGTTTTCTTTTTGACCGTGTAGCTATTTTGTGTTCTTTTTGACAATGGGTGCCCCCCCCCCCCCCCACCACCTCCACTCTGTCTCACAGGGCCAGTGAACCTGAGCACGGGGGCTCAGCTGGTTGCCCCCGCGGTCGTGGTGAAAGGCACGTTGTCCATCACAGCCTCCGAGCTCTACTTCGAGGTGGATGAAGAAGAACCAAGCTTTAAGAAAATCGATCCAAAGGTAAGAGAATGTCTGAGTTCATTGATCCCAAAGCACCCAAAATGTCGTGGGCAAAAATAGCATTTTAAAGAAAAAAGGGGAGGGGGAATGACATGCCACCAACCTCCACATCCCCATCAGAAAATTTCTATTCAGAAATAGTTTGTATTATTGTAAAAGAAAATGAGTGCCTCCCATACTAAAACTGTCCTCACTGTGACTATGGTGCTCAGTGCAGTTCAGCATATTTTTATAAAGAAATAATTGATAAGAGTCTGTTATAACTACAATGATCGTTTCATAAGTAGGCTATTATAAGCAGCCGCCCATCCCCCCACAGAAACCACGTCTCTACCAGCGCACAACTTCTCCTGTCATTCGCCCGCGAGCACATTGCATTTTGTGCTTTACAGAATATCATAGCAGGCTCTTTGTGTCTGGGTCACTCGGTAATATCACTGAAAGTTATTAAACATCATTTATGAAATGGATGCTTAAGCGTTGGCCCACATCTTTGTCATTTAAAACTGTCACACGAAATACCCCAAAACGGAACGAAAGTCTTGATAGTTTGTCGCTGTACGGATGTAAGTTAAAAAATGTACGTAAATGATAGCGAGTAGAATGTAAAAAAAAACGTTATTGTTCTTTACTGTTTCATATACATGAATATAATAGTTTTACCTTAAATGGCCCCAAATATGTTCTGTAGGAAACATGGTACTCAAGGAGCATACCTGCAAATTCTTTGCATAATTTTACATCGTTTTTGGAATTCTGAATTTAAAGCGTTCCTTCGCATGCTTTGTGTAATGTAATTTGAAATAATAGGATATCCTCTTTTACACGTGTAAATCAAATTACATAATTTAAGGTCATATTACCTACAGTCAATGTGTATATGCATTATATCAGTATACCCTGTATATTTATATAATCACATCTTGCTGCTTAATTGGAGTCTTCTGATGGCCCTATCTAATGTAAGGCCTACTTGAAGTTTGTAGATTCTGTTCACGTGTTGTGAACAATGTAAGCTTACATGTAGGCTATTATTAAACTTCTCATAGACATATCAAATCTGAAAAAGTGTTATTTAACCGTTATTCTTCCCTTGGGCTCCATAAGAACATGTAGTACTACTACATCGTACCAGCTATTTTAAAAGGAATGTGATATTATTATAACTGTAGAACTTGTGGAAATAGTAGTATTAGTTGTAGTGGGAACAGCAGCAGTACAGTAGAGATAGTAGCTAAAGTATCAGGCTGAGGCCTAGTACAGATGAAATGGAACTAAATTCAATTTACATCATTTTACTACTGATATATTGAACATAAGTTTCATGCGTTTTCTTAAGCTTTAAATTGATACGCGTAGATCACAATCATTTCTGTTTTTTCTGGAACCCACACATGGGAAATATGATCAGATAACTTACTGTGGACTGAAATTGCGCCCAAATCCGTGATCTGCATTTTTTTCAGTACCAAATACCACCTACATACAGTCTTTCTATATTTAACTGGTTAATCCAATTACCATTCTATTTACTTTTAGCACTGTTTATATGGTATAAACGTGTTTATTTTTAATTGGCTGAAGTATTTCTGATATCATTGCCCAAATGAGGCGAACTGCGGACAACAGGTCCTGATTCGACGTTCAGATATCTGTCCTAAAAAAACGGGTAATGCATTTAGTTGAATTTGTTGCTTCAGTTATACGCAACTTTAACGGTCGCTTTCATTTCAAAATTTGGTACTAAATTATCAACTCATACGCTCTCCGTGTGTGGAGGTCGTGTCAGTTCGAAAACAAATCTGGCTCTGGCGGCCTAGATAAATGAAGCGCTCTTAAACATTTACAATGTAAATGTAAAGCAGCATTTTTAAAATCAGTATTCACGGTGAAAGTAATTACTTCTAACGATGCGATGATGATTTTAACAAAGCTACAATACAAAGGTGAATTAAAGCTGCACAGCAATGAAGTTATGTATATAGTTACAATATAAAAGTATTAATATAATATATTGTAATTTAGTTGTAATATTTTAACCGAATATAGTTAAGTCTAATTTAAGATAATAACGACTTAAGTTGTAATTGGTTGTGCGATTTAATTTGATTAAAATAGTATTTTATTCTAATTCGGAATTGTATGAGCGCAAATCAAAATGTAGCCTATAGCTACATTCTTAGTTATAACACATATTTTCAGTTATCCCTATTGACAATCTCCATTTTCATTTATACTAAATTAATATCATATGTATACATTTGCGCAATTACGTCAGTACTAAGGCCCGATAAACAGTGAGGACAACGTTGAAGTTGTATGTATTTTTATTACATTTAAATCGTTGGGCACATAATCAAAAAATTGAACTTGGCACTTTACATCGTATTTTTGTTTTCTTTGCAGCAATAATTTGTGCGTATTTAAATAAAAGTTTCTTCACTTGGTGAAAACATTCAATACAGCTAACAGAATACGTGTATTTGAAAAAGTACCTTAACTTCCCATCCTTGCAATTTCCCGTTTACTTCTTTGTTTTTTACGACTTCGTCACATTATTCGGAGAAAAAAAAACATTTTTTTTCCACTTACAGTGAAGTGATCTCCAACGTCCTTTCATTCTAATAACAATGCTTTATGTAGTTACGTGAATCGGTCTATAATTTGTCCAAACTTTTCGCGTTCGTGAGAATTTCTCTCGCCAGTCTCCATGTCTGTTTTGCTGCCGCTTCCAACGCTGAGTGTGGTTTTCCCTGAAACAGGTCCAAGTTTGGTAAGAAGTAGTGGGGACATCTCCTGCACTGCAAACACGAGATAAGCTGAAGGAGAATTCCATTCAGTCGGTCGCCAAGGCAAGACTCGTCCCAGTCAGTCTCTCTCGGGTGTTTCTCGCATTCGTACAGGAGCAAGGTTTTCATGTGATAGTTGTCTAGAGGCTGGCCCGGAAGCTCTAGGTGTCGGTCGCGCAGAGTCTTCAGGATGGAGAGGCATTTCTTTCTGCAGCCTGCCATCAGTAGCCTGTTTTCGGCTTCGCTGAACTGCAAGACCCAGGCGTCACTCTCCGCCGAGCTCTGCTTACCGGTTAACGAATAGCACTCTTTGGAGAGGAGATTGAAGCCTTCGGCTTTCACTTCTGCTACCCGATTAGGACCGGGCCAGGGAATGTGTGGCATGGGCCACTGGGCTGCGCTTCTAGGCCAGATTCCTGTGCATTTGAACGCTGGCGTGATCTTCACCACATACCTCTCTCGAATCCTCAGTTTCACCTCGCTGGTGTCCGCTACCATCTTAACCACGTCGCGGTAACTGCATTTGTCCACGGCTTGCGCCACCAGAGTCTGAAACCTCGATCTGATCTTTCGAGCGGAGAGATAGCCAGAGGCCGTGATAAACTCGACCCACAGGGACATGCTCCTCTTGCGTCCGTCGCTCAGCTTCAACACCGCGCATCCCGGCAAAGATCCGTCATCCACGAAATTGAAAACGCCCATCTGATTCAGGTAAAGTACCACCTCGAATTCGTTGGGGGAAGTGACCTCCATCCCCTCGTAGCGCGTGTCAATCTCACTCAGGGAGCTGATGAAGCGGGGCTCCTGCACTTCCACCTCCTTCAGGACGTCCGACACCACCTTGCACACCTCGCGGATAGTCTTGGCGATGGCCGCTTTGCGAGTTTGGCATCTCTCGTTGTAGTATTTGTTGAGCTGATAAACAAGCTTGGCTTGCGCAGCTATCATGTTTGGGCAAATGTCCGGGCTGTACACCGGGGTCTCGCAGTACGTTGACGGATCCAATGCTTACGGTGAAGCCAGAGGCACGCGCTTCAGAGTAATGAAGAAAAACAACCTTTGCGTTAACAGCGGATGGACTTCAGTTGCAAAAAGAAATCGATTGAGGTGCAGTAAAATATTAAGTATCATTCAGAGCAGCACAGTTCAACCGTAAAAGCTGAAGTCAGCGAGTCGTGGTTTGCTGTCTGCCGCTTAACACTCACATGTACCAAAATATAAAAAACTGGCCTTGGTGTCTCATCTCAGTGTTTATCTGCGCCTTACTGTACAGCACCTTGTCTGCTATGTTATCCAGACTCAGTCGGGAGTGCTGGAGTTGTTTAGTTTATGAATGGTCCCCGAGCCTGAGTGAAGGGGGTGGTGCTTCTCCTCCTGCAATCACAGACAAAGCTGTCAGGCAGAGCAGCCAATCAAATCCGCACTCGAGACGCACGTTGGACAGACCAGACACTTCTCAGGAACATCCCCAAAGCCGCGGTTCGCGCAGGTTAGAGGTACAGATGTATTACTTTGAACGAGATAGTCCGTCCGTCGACGGTTTAACATAGTATGTGTATTTCCGTATTTTAAAAAGTCTGTCCGCCTAGTTCTTGAGCTCTTTTAAAAACAACCCTGCGCTGTGAAGGAAAAAAAAACAATACAAAGAACATTGTAATGATGCGTTGTGCATATTTGACAGGTCAAGTCTGTTTTTTGGAAGAACATTAACCATCACTTTTGGTTTATCAGTTTAAGTTTATAGGAGAATCTTTTGAAGGCATTATCTAATCCAATGCTGTGTGTTGTTGCGTTTTGTAGTTTGACATTGCGTGTCAGTAGGTGTATATAGGCTCTAGACATTATATTCTGCATATGTTTACGTGCACAGTAATAGCCTACATCATTTAGAGTTTACAGTTAAATAATGTATCCATTTTAATTTTGTTAGCGAACAAAGCAACTAGCATTTCTTAAAATATTATGAAGCTAAAACGTGCATATGAAAAGTGTTTCTACATGCATGTCGTTTAACAGTGTGTAACTCCGTAAGAGGTTGTGGCATTATAGGGTAGTGTATGGCGTGGCTAATGCAGCATTTTTTGCTGACTACGTTCATTATGCGTATGTGTGGGAAAACAGCGTAAACAATATTTTTGACAATTGTCTTGATTTGGTGATGAAGCCGAATAAACCGGATTTGCATTGCAATGTAAATGTCTTTTGTCCGTTTGTTTTATTTCTGAAAATTGATAAATGTAAATATTCTCAATTTTCTAACAATGCAGAATTGATCAATTAATTGCCAGTAGGGATACTCTAGTTTTTTTTTTTTTCTTGAAATTTGTATAAGTATACGGGAGTAGGCGTTTTGTTTTGTTTGTGTAAAATGATAATAATAGTTTGCATTTCTAAAACCACAGATGTGTCTTCATATATTCACGCAGCACACTTTTAGAAATAACCAGCAATTAATTATTAAAGTGATACTGATGTAGGAACATAGTTGTTAAATCTATGAGAATAAGGCATCGGTTTGTTGCTCCATCCGCACGTGAAATTCTTGCAGTAGGCTAAAGCCTTACGAGGAAAACGGATCAGTCCGTTTTTTAAGCAGCCGTTTGTTTCGATGTACCCTAATTCAGTATAAAATGCGAGTATTTAGCCTACTATATTGCATTTTAGAGTCGTAGTCCAGAAAACCGCCTATATTTGCCCAAGATATTTTTAAGTTAATCATAAAATATCTCACAAGCAAAACGATTTGTTTAATTTGTATTCAAGACGATTATTCGGGCTGCTGCTGTGACATGTTTTAGTAGCCCTAATTGATTTACAAATGACTAAATTAAATCTTCATTGTACAGATTATAAATATAAATCGTATTTATTATGTGTCCTTTTCCTAAAAAGGAAGTATTATAGATATAAAGACTGTGTAGCAGACCTTCATATTTATAATTTATGGAGGCGCCCTGTGGGCTGTAGTTGAAGGGTCCGCATCACCTCAGGTTTCGTGTTGACTGCAGAATCTCTTGGCATGTCCTCCAGGGTGTGTTGTTGGTAAACTTAAGGGGATGGAATTTAATTAAAATGATCTGAAGCCCGAACAAGTCAATTAAACTGTATCCCGGTTGCCAGTCTGACTCTTTTTTCGGCTGATAGTGCTGGCTATGTTGTTGGTTATTACCGGATCAGTTGGACATTCGCTACAATTAAGGAACCGTGTTTGTTTGGACAAGTCTCTGCTAAAAGGTTAATGATGTTATTTAGCGACAGGATTATTCGCAGTGATCCGGTTTTGTGGAAAAATGGTACCAAATTGGAACAGTTGATGTATTTACGATTATAGGCTACGAAGTCTTTTAATGATCACTATTTTGACTATTTTAAAGAAAGCTTTTATCCAGTATTTCATCATGTGCTCAACATTCAAGCAAGTTTGAAATCTCAATAATAAAAATAATTCCAACAAACAACAATGAATCAGAAAATATTGTACTCAGAATATGGTGAAAGTTGCTTACGCCAACAACACATGTCTGCATGGTTTCAGGATTTCACAAATAGAGTAGTGTAGTAGTTGAGCATATCAGTATAATATTTATTAGATACTTTAAACTGGAAAGTAAATAAGTCGTTATTAATTGAAAATGTTTGCACACAGCTGTAGCTTCAAATATTTGTGATGGCTTTAGTAACACTGAAAAAAGTTCTTGAAATTAGTGTTGGTTTATAAGATAGTTGCAGAGGTAGTGCATAAAATCTTAAGTTTTACTAAATACATCAGTTTTTATATTTTAGTTTAATACAATAAGTATGATGTTAAAAGAGCAGTGTAGTGAACATGCATATATATACATGCACACACACAGACACACACACACACACAGCTCTGCTTTGATCAGGTGTTTGTCGAACAGAAAAAGATACACTGTAGTGTTCTGGAAGCATCTGTGGGTATTTTTATCCTGCAGCATTTGTTGTGTTACGTTCTAATAATAATAATTATCATGGCGAGGGAGTGTTACGATCCAGCTAACGGCTCAGACTGACTGAGGAGCGGGCCCTTCTTCTCCTCAGCTTTCTCAGTGCGGAGCTCCACAGTGAAAGGGGGAACCGAGCACGGTGTTTCCTTTTATAGAAGTGCGCTATGGGAAAGTGGCTAATGCCCATTGCCTGTCATTTCCACACATATTTGCACTGATGATGAATCTCGAACTGCTGCGGAGAAGAGCCGAACAAATGATTTAGTGGTGCATGCAATGTTTTCTCTCTAGTTCCACACAAAGGCAAGCCTTGCCAGGGCTCCTTACATGTTGCCGTGTACGTTAGAAGGGAGGCGTTTGAGGACCCCCCTCATCTTCTGGGAGTTTCTGTTGGATGGAATGTGTTTTAATCTCTGTAAAAATGAGAAAACCCGTATTTTTCTGTCTTCCTGTCTGTATGTTTGAAAGGTAAAAAAGAAGGTTGTGAAAAATATACCAGAGAAGAAAAGGCGTATCCAAAGTATAAAATGTGAGAGCTCAGGTGGTGTAGTCTTATGGTGATTGAGTAAGACTAATTCTCATTTTGTTGAATTACATGATATTAGTTAAACAAGGAAATATAGTGACCTCCCTATTGTAGGGAAAGAGTTCTCTCTCACACACATACACACACACACACACACACACAGAGTCCTATTGACATCTTTGCATATCCTCTCTGTAGTAGTTGTCATCACCTGTTTAGAGTTGTGACGATAGCGTGGTGGCGGCGATAAGCCCTGCGCGCGCATGCGTGCATGCGGGTGCGCCGTGAGAGTGTGCGTAATGATGTAATACATCACTCCTGACAGTTGCAGCAGTGCCCCCTCAGTCGATCAGCGGCGGGCAGATAACAAGGCCAGGGACGGTACAGCCTGCATCAGGTGCAGCTCGGAGCGGAGCACTGTACAGCGCATGAATAATTCCCTCTCATTTGACATTCCGTTTATTCCTCATCTTGTTTCCTCATTGTTTTTAAATTGGAGCCGGATTGACCGTTCTCGGGGAGGCCGTTTAGAATATTTTGCTCCGCTGTTCATGTTAAGAGGTCAGTTTGCTGAATACATATTGGTGGGATTTTCAGGCTGGGTGTGATTAGTTGGTACCAGGAATCCTCAAATGAATGTGTTTTTATATATCTCTGTGTCTCTTAAAGGCACATAATGGAAAAGGCATGAACCATATTAAAAAAAAATCATTTTCAATTTGCAGATAATTGTGGACACTTGCACTTTGATTGAATCTTATACTGGTTTCAAATGAGACCTAAAGCATTATTTACAGAGGGCTGCAGTGACCTCATAACTGTATATAAGATGAGGAGCAGATTATTAATTTACACTATTGCCTGTTTTGATTTTGGAGGAAAAAATAACAGGCGTGCTAAAATACTTTCACCTGCTGGTTATACTGCTGGTCACAAGCGTGTGAGTTCTCCTGTTAAATTATGAGGATGCTCAGGTACTTTGGAGACATACACTCACACCTGCACGTGTGTCATTACTCTGGGCATTGCTGGAGAGCTTGGCTTTATCTTAGCACTGCATAGGCAGGAGTGTATTGCCTGCAAAAGCACCACTCACACTGGCTGTATTCAAAAGCCAGATTTACAACTGAAATTTAAAAAATGTTGGGCTGTTGAGATTTAGCATTCTTTTCATATGAATCATATGATGGAACCCAGTAACTGTTTATGGTGGTCATTACTTTATTTTTTTTTCCACTCAAGGCATTTTTTTTTTTTTTTACTGTGTATGTGTAATGTCAAAAGCGCAAGACCAAAGAGATGAGTGTGCGCTAAAAGCTGTTCTGAATGTCCAAATATCATGAAATACTGCAAGACCGTAAGTTTCTCGTACGTCTTTCATTTTCTCCACTTTCCCTCACAGTTACTCAGCGGATGACATCCTATGACCAAAATGGTACATTGAGTGTTTCAAAGCTTAGTGCACATTAACTCATGAGCAATTGAATAAGTGAAGCGTGTTCTGTGATTTAGGTGTTACCTGTAGTGTTACACAAGCAGAGAAGAACTCCCCCTTTCCATCGAAGTCAATTCATTTTTTATAAACTTCTTATCTTAGGAGGTCAAGCATTCATAGTTCCAGGTATTTCACGCTATTTAAATGACATACCTTTTATAACTTGAACTTTTTTGGAGTACATTTTGACAGAAAACTACAAGTTTATTCCACACTTGTATGTTCATCCCACATATGATAAATATATGTGTTAGTTGAAACATTTTTAAATGCTGTGTGGTCCAAAAAAGACCTTTCTCTGCCTTGCTGTGACCTGCCTCTCCAAGAAGCACCTCTCTGCTTCTATGGTAATATGCACCGGGACAGCTAGCCCATTTGGGTTTTCCGTTCCCCGCATCAAAATTGTGTAAGCTGCTGCAGCTGGATAGCACAGGAACGCTGTCCACTGGAAACCCTCAGAGCTGGGACGCCGTAGGAGGACGTTGGAATCTGCTCCCCTTTAACCGGAGTATTCTCGGGCTCATAAGTCATTGGAGGGAAACCTGATCATTTCATCCGAAATGGCTACAACCGTGTAGGCTGTGGTAATCTTGCGCTGGAGTTGGGTACATTTTTCCATGGTGCGTCTGAGATGAGTGAGTGGCTAGGGCGAGAATGGAGGCCCCTTAATTTCTATCCAGCAAATTTAACACAGTCCGTTCAGGGCGAGCAACAAGCTGCTAACGGCATCGGAGTCAACGGATTTACAGCATTAAAATATACTGTCGGTGAGGGCTGAGGTATAAAAAGCCAAAGTAAGCACATTAGGTGGAACATGCTGAAAATGACATGGGTAAGATTTTTTTTTTCAGTCTGAAGGGTTTAAGACGTTCAGGCCTCCTTCGGGTAGCTGTCTGCTTGTCATCCGCGCCAGTTCTGCACGGAACTCTCCAGTAACCCGGCAACACTGGGTAGGTCGGCTCCTGTAGCTTGGGAAGTGTGTCATGTTCTGCCCTCGAATGCAGCAGACTGTTAAGGTGGTTTTGGACAGACATCGTTACATACAGCTCTGAGACAAATAAAGCAAGCATTCGAGACCACATTCTGTGAGGAGGACATTAATAAGGTGTACTGATCCCTACGTGAACCGCAACTCGTAAAACGCCGGTAACCTTATCTGCTCTTGTTAACATATAAATGTGTTACTCATACATTTAGTGGTTCTCAACCAGACTAGATGCATTTCATCATATGGGAACTATTACAGTCTTCATAGAGTTTTAATAGATAGAAGCCTTCGACTAATTCTGCAGACTCAGTTAGGTTTCTTTTCAGGTCAGCTCTTTGTCACAGTTCATCATGTTACCTCTCAGTAGCTTTTGGTGGTTTTCATTTTGCAGTTTTTTTTGTGACAAACATTGGTTTTTTATTCTGTAGTTGGACATCTCATGTTTTAGTAAATCAGCAGAACTGAGGTACTGGAGTATTTCTGTGGCCCCATGAAGCCTCATTAGTTTCATGCCCAGCATGACTCAACCCAGTTTTAGATGCACTGCCTGTGGGGAAAAGTGCAGTGTAATTGAAAAGGAGGGGGGTGAAAAACAATTATTCATCAGTGAAATATGGCCTGCAGAATGCTATTTCTGAATTCCTGTTAATATATCTGGTGTCCAAAAAGAAGAAAAACAAAAACGCCAACTCTCAGAAACAAGTCTGGCATACAAACAGCTACACTCTGGTCGATTCTGTTTGAAAGAAAAACCCAGGAAAATTGTTTGGTTGGTCATACAAATCGTTTATTTCTCAGCCTTTTAAGGGCCGATAGCTTGATGTATGCTTGGTAGCTATTGCTAAATATTTGTTTTTAGATACTTATTGATTCTATTCACTTGCTCAGTCTGGAAAGCTTAAAGTAGAGTACACTGAGTGCTAACTGGATGCAGATGTTTAATGTTAGCTGGAAGTTGTCATCATTCTTTATTCTTTATTCTTCATTATCATCAAGCTACTGATTATTATTGCGAAGAACAGGCTCAGGTCCCCTTTAAAAAGCCTTTGAGTGTGGATGATCCTGCTCCTCTCCACTGGGTTTCCATTCAGCAGAACCCCTTTGCATGGTGGGTGGAGCCTGCGTGGGGAGAGAGCTGGGGGCTCTGCAGCGAGCCGGCTTTGATCTGCGTCTGTGGGAATCCCTCTGAGCCATCCCCTGGACAGGGCTCGACAGTGTCTGATAAAGCCCCTGGCAGCCCCCGCTGCCCCGCCCTGAGGGAGACCCGGGCGAAGGCCTTTAAAAGCTGCCATTTGTTATCACCTAGCTGGGCGCTCCCCCGTCCTGCATTCGGGCTTTTTGGGACTCATCGTGCTCCTCTCCGACAGCCAGCGCTCGTTTTTTTTTTTTAAGCAGACCAATAGTGAAGGGAAGGAATGTGTCCATCATGTTCCTGCTTCAGCATGTGTCAGAACTAAGAGCACACTATTTAGTGTTAGTATTATTCATTGTTCATTGGCTTAGTTGCTTTTATCCGCCTTGCATAGCTTACATTTGATACACTGTCTGTTTAAGCGGTTCTATACTGAGGGTATCGAGATTAACACGCAGTGGTGCAGTGTGCGAAAACACATTATGCCCTCTGCGGAACACTCGTCCACCTGTGCTTGTGCCTAACTTCGGAGGCCCGGGTGTTGCTGTCATTGTTGCAGAACGCAGAATATTACAGAGTGATAGGAAGTCCTTGCTGACTGTCTGCATTTTGGCAGTTTAGAGCAACAAAACGAGGATGTTGCTTCTATTTATTTTTTTCTTAAATTACAGAAGTCTTGTCTTTGAGTCCAGCTTCTGTGATTGGTGCTCGTTAATTGGCTTTTATAATGAAATCCAGATTAGCTGAGCGAGTGTGCCAGACAGTTTGTAGCTGAGAGCCTGTGTAAGAGGAGGGCATTGTGAAGACACTAACTGACCACAGCGGATGGACAACACTTGTCTTGGATGCAGTGGGGTTGTACATTCCCATTAATATCATGTTACCATACTCCATGGATCCCAAGATCAAATATCCAGCTAATCAAACCCATCCTTTTCCCCCAAAACATGGTATTAAATTCCACTGTTCCCCCTCTGCTCAAATAATGACTCACTGGAAACAGATCTCGTTATTTCAGGTCGGACAGTGAATAATATAATTGACTTAGGCAGTGGTTTATGCAGGATTCCTAGGTTTCCTTCTGAAAACACTGGGTTTTTCTTCATTCTTTGTGAATTTACAAGCATTCTAATATTGATCCGGGGAATAGATTAGTGACGTTGTTGTGGAATATTTTGTCTTGTCCCTAATGTGAATAATGCAATAATGTTAATAAGCTTTGCATTGTGAGCTTTCCAATATTCACAGCGTGGTGCTGTATTTGATGCTTGTATCTATTTCCAAAGATGAGTGGACTGTTTAATTGCTAACTGTTTTAAAGCAATTAATTTGCTGGGCCTATACTAATAATTTAAGTGTGTCTATGGCTGAGACGTTCACAACGGAAGTCAGATGTCTGGTGATTCACCATGAGGAACAGAATTCTTTCCCCTCTCGACTGTTTTGCTCGAAGTTTAAACGGCAAAAAAAGAAATCGAGTTTGAGCACTCTTTTTTTGGGGGGTGGTGGGGGGGTAGTAGGAATTTGCCACAGTTTTATTGTTGCGTTTCCCTGATTTACAAGGCTGGCTTTCAAGTGAACAGCGAGGAGGCATGCCAGCGCCTGTAGCTTCGGTCTGGGGGGGGGGAAACCCGAGAGGAGTTCTGAAAAACGCGTCCCCTCTCGGCTGCGCCCTCCACCTGCGCCCCGGCACCTCGCCCCCCCGCCCCCGTGGGCCCAGCTGCTTTCGCTGTAGGAGGTGGCCCACCAAATCAACCCCGTGGCACTAATTGCTTGGCAGGACCTTTGCATCTGCTCGGCAGGCCTGATGAAGTCATGGAGCAGATGTGCGCGGGCCCGCATTCAAACGCGGCCGTCACGGCCGTGTTTACAGACAGTTTGTCAGTCTCCGTATAACATGCGGAGTTATGTTTCATCTCCCCTGGCGTTGTAACTTATATGCTTAAAGGCTTACGGGCGGGGAGAGGGAAGGTGCTTAAAGACGATTGGCTCTGACGGCATTGAGCAACAACTATTGGCTGGCCGAGATGTGCTGGCCACGCCCCGAGAAGTGACCCCAAGTAATAGCTATTTATGCCAAGTTGTTTACATGCAGGATTGCAGAATTTTTTCAATGTAAGCAGAAACAGAAGCATTTGTACTTATCACTTAGGAAAGAAGTAATTGATTTTTCCAGAGCAATTAAATATGTGTGTTCAGCACATATGAAATTGAACATGTGAATCATTTTAATGGTTTAATGCACTTGTGTCTCTACCAGCTAGCTTGGACCTTATCTGGCCAACTATTGAAACTTGGTCATTCAGCATTTCTGTTATTGTGAGTCCATAGCTTATGCTTGTGTTGTATTCTACCTCACTTGTAAGTCACTTAGTATAAAAGCGTCTGCCAAATGAATAAATGTAAATGCATATGTAAGTACTGATTATTTGCCACAGTCAGTAACGTCCTCCTGCTCTTGTTGTATATGATGTCGCACATATGAGCAGTTTAAGCAAACAATACCTACAGTGGTGTTCCAGGGCTCGACCTATCTGATAACACCTTGTCAAGGTGAAAGGTGAACAGGGTAAAATGACAGTTACGACCCTCTTTGGTGTTTAACTTGTCAGCGCACCCCCCTGGCGCTCACGTTGGCGTGGCGGCACTCACAGCTGGGTGTGTGTTCCATTCTTGCCCTGCTCCTGGGGCTGGGGCATGGTCCCACGCTAATTGGTGAGAGTGGGGGGGCGGGCTTTGCCCGTCAGGGCCGTCCTAAGACGCTGGGGCTGAGTGTCAGGCAGGGCCTAGTGAAGGGCCTATTGATTTTCCAGTTAGCCCTGAGTGGTGTGCACTGTGGCCTAGCAGGCGTCTGCGAGCAGGTATGTCATTATCAATGAGCTCCGTACGCCCCCCCGTTCATATTTCCTGCTACTCTGACAGAGTGCATCCTGGGACGGTCAATAAATCGCTGGGGCGCTCAGTGACGAGACCCGGGCTGACGGATGGAGGGCAGCGGCTCATCTCTCCTCTTCCTCTCACTCTCTCTGTCTCTGTCTCTCTCTCTCTCTCTCTCTGTCTCTCCCCTCACTTGGCCATCATGGGCAGAGAGGACGGCGCAATTAGGGCACCTGGAAGAAATTAAACGCTCCGTAAAGGAGGACTGACTCATTATCATTAGAGTCATCACGGAGCGCTCTCAGTGCTCATTTTCAATTCATGTTTGTTTGGGGAAGGAGATTACGCTTAAGTCCCCTAACTCCTTTCCTGCCCTCACTCAAGATGGCCGCCTTGCTCATGGTTGCATCTGTTGCACAGGGGCAAAGTTTCAGTCACGCTTCTGCGCTCATTTCTCATTTCCTCTGAGCCTGCCAATCTGTTTGCTTTCAGACCCAGAAGAAGAGGGTTAAGAGTCAGGGATACAAGGCATACAGGCCTCCCGAAGCAAGCCGTTGCTGGGTTCATGCCGTGCAGAACAGTGTAGCGTCAGGCCAGGGCTCCAATGCCAGACGGCCTCAGCGCTTTGCGTTCCCCCAGCATGGTGAAAATCCGCTGCAAACGGAGCCTCTTTCTTCCTTATCTGCCCTCTAACCACATCAATAACTTTGATATATTCACTCAGAGCGGTCGCCGACGCGCATATCTGACTGGGGGTTATCCTGCTGCGCTGTGGATGAGGTCACCGATCCTGTCGTCTGATAAGCCCTTTTTATTAAGATTCAATAATGGAACTCAGTTGGTAAGAGCCTCCGTGCCGTCATCTGAACTCTGCTCTTCAAAGCTAAGGAAGGAGCCCGTTGTGTCGGCCGGCTTGCGTTTCATTTACCGCGGTACATTATATACAGTTGCTCCGCGACTCGGAGAGGGAGAGAGACAGCTCGAAATCCCCAGGACCCCGTTTGAGGCGGGGGAAGAGAGGGGAGTATCAATACTGCCTCTGTCAGCAGACAGCCGTCATTATATTCCAGCCAGGCGTATGAAAGCGTTTCATCTTCTGCGGAACGCGGCTTTCTGCTGTCTCTGCAGACCTGGGCTGGCCACGCGTGCTTATGCAGTTGTCGAAATGTAAATTGGCAGGGGGGGCACCCCGCAAATGAAATTTTCATGAAAAGACAGTGTAATCAGTGGTGACAAGCCAGGGGAGAGATGATTGCCACTTGGTCATCGCCGGGGAAATACTCGGACTCAGTGTCAGAAGTCCTGCTAATGATGACTAATATCTCCATCTGGAGGCAGCGCTTGTTTTGGGCTCTCCGTCGCCCCCACCTGGCCGGTCGAGAGCGCACGGGGGTAGCACAGTCAGATGAAGGGGGCAGGGAGCTGGCCAATCACAGGCTGTCCCTAGGCTCTGCGATGAACACATCCTAAGCTATTTATTCGCTTGCTTGTAGACCAACTCTTGGCTAAACGATGGGGCCACTCTCCTCAGTCTTCATTTTGCAGAGCAGCTCCTTGAGTCTCCATCTTGTATATATGTGTGTTCTTGTGTGAGGCTACATTTGGGTTCTCCATGTGAGGATGGTTACTAATCTAACTGTGTGTTGGCTCTTTTCTCGTTCCGTTCAAACGCTCTCTTGGGTTGACATTTCGCTTCTGAAGAGTGCTTTCTTTTGTTTTGGTCGTTGAACTCTGCAGTGCTCCCCTCATTAAAACTTAAACGTATGCAAGTGAAATATTTTTCAGAAGCAGATGTTGTTTCCCACAGCCTGTGTTCTTAAGGTCTGTCCTCTGATCATTTGAGCGCCCGTGCTTTGTGTGATCATTTCCCATAATTCCCCGGTTTAATGAGGCTGGTGAACAGGTGTGCTTCTCTGAATTGATGTGCAGCGTCTCTTCTCTCGCCTTCAGACTGTCATCCCGTGTTTATGTGCGGGAGTTACAGACTCGCTTTGTTTTTCCACTCTCACGCTTTTCAAACTATAAGATGAAAGACGAGTTGAGATGAGTGAAGATTCGGGCCAATCTAAGCAGTACGTGAGGGCGTCTGTCTCCCAACCGCCTCTGAAAATGCTGCGTGCTCAGTGGGCGTAATAAAGTCTAAAATTTCTCGCATCGATCGGTCCGGAAAGGCTAAAACCCGCTCGTGATCATGAAAGTCTTGGAAGAGGTCAGTTTTGGGTTTGCCTTTTGAGGAGCTGCCGTAGTGGTGATACGTGATTATGAGTTCAGTCCCGTCATGTCTTTATTATGATGTTATTACACTGCTGTAACAATTATATTAATTGTTTACAGCATTCATAAGACATTTACAACACCATCAGTGTTGCCAGTGCTGCATTTTACGTGACATGCAAATTAGGAGAGAGATATGTCTTTTTTGAATGTTCACTGGCTGTGGCATGATGTATTTGAGAAACTCCAACGTGCTTTTTGGAACTACAGCGTGACCACAGACATGAATGCAGCGCCCTGTATTCAGGTAAAAATAAAGTGTGACCGCAGTATGACCGTAAACGTCCTTTCAGCCTCCTAGACGTGCGAGAGCGGACGGTGACCGCAGCATGACCACAGCCTCCCAGGCTGCCTCCAGCGCTGAGAGAGGAGGAGTCACACACCCCTCTGCGCTGCCACGGTTACCGTGTTTAATGAAGTGTCCAGTCTGACTGCAGTGACACGTCCATTGGGACTGTGAGCGCTCAGTCATGTCGGCTTTATCGGTGGCAGTGGGATTAGGGAGCCTCTTAATCCTTTGTAGTGGATACAATACCAAAATCCAAAAACACACCGGCCTTTTAGATGCATATTTATATATAGATACAGAATGTGCGCATGAATGTTTTCGGGGGACAGGGACAGGCGGACAGGGATCATTACACTCCTTCTCTCCTTTCTCTCCTTCTCTACGTGAAGCTGCGGCAGCCTGGGGTGTAGAACACCCCTGTAGCAGCTCAGAGAGGGTCACACTGCACCCACAAACTGCAGCTAAGTCATACTTACAGTATGAGAGAAACTGGCTGAATCACACTGCTGAAAACTGCACGGTCATCGTTTCCAGTGAAGATTTATGGAACGGTTTTACTAAGCCTAGAAAGATTAGGCTTGTTTTCCTGTCTTGATATATGCTGGGCCGAACAATTTGAGCAGCCCTTGGAGACACAGTGGAAGTGTGAATAGACTGTTGGTGGGGGGAAAAAATCTTGATTTGTGAATTTTGTGTGTTAATATTGGAAAGTATCCTCCTTGGTTCCCGGGGGTTGAACAAAAATGCCAAAAACACTGACATTTTAATATCTAAAAAACGAATGTCTTTGGGATCCAGCGGGAGGTTCAGTTCATCACTCACACCTTGTGTTTTTGCACCAGGGACAGGACGAGGTTAACACAGGCTGTTTCTTGATTACATTTCATGTTTAAGCAGACTGTTCATTACATATCAGAGACCCAAGGTCTTCAGCTGAGTCACTTTTAAACGCCCCAAATCCCTGCAGATTTTCCCTCAGGAAGCCTCTCTTCTGCCGGGCCCCTCGGGCACCCCTACAAGTGAAAGGGCTGAATTCTTCCACCCCTCCCCACTTCCAGTCCAATAAAGGGGCGCAATAATAGCGGGATTAGGGAAATGCGCCTCTCCGTGGCCCCTCTGCTCCCCAAGCTGCAGTAGCAGGGTCGCAAAATGGCATTTTCGGGGAAAAAGCGCAGCAAATTAAGGAGATAATAGTGGGTAATCTTAAACGGGCCGGTGTCTGCCACGGCGTCAAAGCCAGAAAGGGCTGGGGGAACATGGAGACAATACTTCAGAGTCTTTAACCTCCCCGCGTCAGAGTCTTTAACCTCCCCTGGCCGTCTCTCCGATTCTCTCTGCCCCACTTATGACATGCCCCTCAAATGCACACTGGCTAATGCTGGTTGGCTGGCTCGGCGGGCCGCTGCTTCTTGTACCGCTTTATGCATACAAAAGGAAACTTCACCGCAAACAGCAAAGTAAGTCCATAGTACGTTTGTGCTGCGTTAAGGAGCAGTAGTTCTTCAGCTGACTGGCAGCACATGTTGTGTTTGTATGTAGCTGCTTCTGAATTTGTGTGTCTGTAATATGTATTTTTGTCTTATTCCCAAGCACGGTTGCTGGTAAACATGTTTATGCTGTATCCCACTGTATGAGGTCATTTTTTAAAATTTTACTCACCCTCCAGAAGACGAGGAAAAGGGCCGACAGGAGCTTGCCTGGTTTTGAGTGTCTTACAAATTTCACGCCTCTTCTCTCCTCACTTCTGCTGGCCTTTCTGGCTTTTCTTCTCATCTGTTCCCGAATCACCACCTCACTGCCCTTTATCAGCACAGAGGTTAAAGCACCCAGAGCCCAAACTAAGAGGAGCAAGATTCAGAGCCTGAATGAAGGGGGGCTTAGATCTTCTTGAGCCTGTGATCTCTTTGAGAAAAAAATCACCCCTCACACTTAACTTTCCTGGGTCAAATACTCTGAAAGGAGTGCCTGGTTCAATCACCCTTAGTCCTGTTTTTTTATCTTTTTGTATGAAAAACAAACTCAAGGAACCCTGTGCATCTCATAGAACAATCATCCACTATTGTATCTCTGCCACGTTACCATATAAGGTATCTTCTAAGGCCTGCACAATGGCTCGTGGTGGGCTAAATGTTTAATGAGTCAACACATTAAAGGCTTCACTCCTTCCTCCAATTAACCCCCAGGAGCACTCTGCTGTTTGGGCAAATCCATGCAGTACTTTTGTTCATGCTTATAGGGCTAAGCCCCTGGCCCAGTGTGAGGGTGGGGGGAGTGAAAGGACTGACCTGTTAGCAGACACACCAGCTATAATCCTGAGAGGGCTGTAGAGGACTCCCCTTTAGAGGAAAGTGCTTCAGTGAGTACACCCTGAAGCTTGTTTTGATAAGATCCAACTGCATCATTTGTCGTTAACTTTGAATGACAAGCATGTGTAAGTGTTACTCTCCTTGTTATTCACACTAATTATTCAGTTTGGCTTGTAGTCTTGTCAGGCATCATACATTTTCCTAAAGTGTTTTTCTTTATTTCTCTGTAGTCAGAGTTACTGGAAACCAAAGAGTCTGTTGCATATTCTGTATGCATTTTAAGTCTGTGTTTGTGCAGACAAAGGGGAAAACATGAAAACCATATATTGTTTCCAATGGTTCACACTAGTCAGCAATCTTTCATACAAATTACCTTTAGTGTCTGTGTAGTGGCATTTCTGAAATTGCAAGCGTAGCATGAGAATTTGTCACCTGTGTCATTATTTCAAGTCTGTTGCAGCCTTCAGTCAACAGCATGAAATCCTGGCAAGTGGGCTATTTATTTTTCCTTATTTAACTTAGCTTTGCTTCTGAGTTATACAAATACTGACCACAATACTAATAGTTTTAATGTAGCATTTTTTCCAGTCAACTTGAAATACGGTTATGTTATAATAAAGTGGCTAGTTTGCTATCTAAATGAAGGTATGTAATTGCACTATTAGGGTAATGCGTCCTCTACACCATAACTGTGGTATTTATTTTAGCGAGCTGGCTATGAACCCGCTGGTTGTTCTCATAAAATCCCATTCTGGCACTGCACAGCCCTGATAGTGTGGAAGGCTCAGAATGGCGATCCGAGCCTCTTCCCCTTTCAGACGATATGGCACAGTACAGTGTTTTCCCTCTCGGGTGCCCGGAGAGACGGGGGTGCCGGAGTGATTCCTGTGTCACGTAAAGCCGACAGATCCCTCTTAATTGTCCTGAGAGCGCCGTTGCGGTCAGGGTCTGGTGATGGTGGCGGGTCGGGGCCGCGGCTCTCATTAGGGTCGCAGATTGGTCCGAACCCTCATTAATCTGATGAACTCATTCGATGATGGGGGGTGACACGGCGGGGGGGGGGGGGGGAGGGGAGCACTGCCGTGGGCGAATGCTTGGAGGGATTCTCAGTCCCGTTCAGTATACTCTGTGCTGCTGTCTCCGTCAGTGACTCCTCTCAGCCTCATACTTTGCATGCTTATAAATTCACACCAATTTTCTGGTCACACCAATTATGACAGTGTTTCTCCTGCTTGGGTTCATTTGCATCCTTTATTGTATGTGTCTGATTGTTATGGCTTTGTGTGTTAGAGCTAAGTTAACCGCCACTAAATTAATTTCTCTGAAACCAGTGTGTTTTCAATGGGGAAACACAAGGTTTTGAGTCCTTCCCTCTGGGGGTGTGTTTGAGTGCGTGTGCTGAGGAGTGTCTTGAGAAGGAGTCTTGAGCGTTTCTGGCAGCCCAGCCAGACAGCTCTGCCCTGTCACTTAAGAATCTGCACAGCGGTTGCTAAAGTGATGGCTACGAGTCTCCTCTGTTGTTATAAGTGAGTTCACCTGCTTAGGGTTTAGAGATAGCCACGAGGGTCATGTTTTCCTCTTGGTCAATAAATGTCATAACACAATAGATCAGTGTGCCTGTACCTTGACTTCCCAGTCCGGTGTGACCTCCCTGGTAAATGGGCGAACGTGACAGACAGTTGCAGTGCATTTTAACTGATTGTCAGCTCTGTTCACTTGGGCTGGGAATATTAACCAATTGTTTGTTGTCTGAGGCTTTTCATATTGGAATACTCTTGTGAAAACTGGTCAAATTGTCTACTTGCTTTAGTCCAGCGGGCTTGGAAGTAGGTATACCTGCTAGAGGTGATAGTCTGATTAAAACTTTTCAACAAAAAGAAGCCTACTGGATCCTCACCTTGACAACAGCAGAGGTAGTTGGACTCAGTGAGGGCAGATTGGAGGACTGTGGGGAAACCTCCTCACCTAGCCAGAACTGTCATGAGCAGTCATTTGGGTGGTGAGCTGAGCTCGTTTCTGAGCAGCAGGGTCTTCTCAGCAAGCGCATGTGCTGTGATGTTACGAATGCAGAGATGTCTTTAAAGGCATGAAGTATACACACACACACACACACACACACACACACACACACACACACAGAAGGGGAAGTGTGTTCAAGGCAGACCCTGCTTGGGGAATTCTATCAGGTTTCCAGCATTGCTGTGCGCTCTCGCTGTTTGATGTTGATTGATTGCCCCGTTAGCTTTTGCTCATTAATTCTGTCACCTTATCTTTTACGCTACTTCAGCTGACCAAAAAATGCAATAATAAACCCCTCGTCCATTATCCTTTAACCCATCTGGTGATGCAGAGAGGGTTAATAACAGGATACAAATTGAACTTCGCTCTCCTAATTTTCTTTCAACGACAGAAAGCACATTAACCCAGTACTCCTCAAGAGGGTTTTTTTTTTTTTAATCGAGAGCAATCCTCCATCTCCGTGGTGACATTTCAAATTTTGACCACCAATTACATTTTATATAAATGGTCCTTCATCAATTAAGCTGAACGTTAACCCCTTTCTTTCAACAGAGGGAGCTTATCAGTCATAGCACACAGACAGCCCGTCGGCCTAGCAGTGAATGCTGTTCGATGCCTCATCCATCTTTTTACATGAGCACGCGTAGATAGCTTGTGTTCATCTGCCCTCGTAGGGCATTTTCAGTTAAATTTGGCTGCATTGTATCAGCAGAGCTGAGCACGCAGCCTGCATTGGGGGCGTATTTTGGGAAGGAGCGCTCCGGTGCTGTGCGATGATAGCGGAAGCGCTTGGCTGGGATCAGAGGCGCGTATCTGCGGGCTGCCAAGGCTCGGACCAGCATTCGCGCGTCCCCTCTTCATCCCCGAGCCGCCCGTCGCCTGACAGAGATGAACGAGGGCGCTCGCACGCCAGCGGCGGAGCGCGGGCCCCGGCGGGAGCGCTCACCTTCGCGAAGGCGGGGGGGCCTTGTGCACGCCTCCATTTTCCCCTGCGAAACTGAACTTCGCGGGGGGCTCTCTGAACCGAAACCGGCGAGAGCCTGAGTGAAACGGATCGTCCGCCGCGCGCGTGCCGTTACCGCACACCTCAGCAGAAAGAGGAAAGGTCAGGATCGCGTTCTGTCAGCAACAAAGGAATCAGGGGCTGTAAACAAAGTGACTGCATTTCAGCTTCGTACCGTCTGTCCATGTTGCGTGAAGGAAACGCACCGTGATGGATTAATGCAATACGCTTTCATTGAATGAATGGAGTTCAAAATTTGTGCCATAGTCTAGACTGTATTTTAAAAAAAATTGAATGTGTTATTGTTGTTAAGTATTAAACATCAGGGCTTATTGACCGTAATTATTTTGCTATCCCATTACATCATAAAAGTTGAATGAGTGGGTGCGGCGTTTGTCCGTTCGCAAGGGGTGGTCCAGTTCGGAAACACTCCCTGAGATTTATATTGGCTTTCGCTGACTGACCTGGGATCATCTGAAGCACAGCCAAACATGAGTTCTGATGATTTAGAGAGCATCTATAGAGGGTTTTCAGAGGGAGGGGGGTGTTCACCGCCAGACTGAAACAGCGTTGCGAGACGGACCCACTGTGCCAGGCAGGGATCTCGCTGTGTCAATGCACCTCCCAAGCAATGTAGCATCTGTCTCCATGTCCTTGCCATGTTTAAATCATGCAGCCCTTTTTAAAGGGTCTGCAGTGCAGTCCTGCACCTGGTTTTCTGGTGTCTTCATTCACATTCAGCTCCCCCTGCCTCCTGGAGGTGGTGGTATTGCATTGACCTCGCTTGCACCACCATCTGTCAGCGGAAGTGTGCAGCAGTATCTCTGGCCAGGGTGGCGAAGGCACACGGTGACTCTTATAGAGTGTGCCAGTGGCGTCAGGACCCTGTGGTGACATGTTTTATGGCACTGTGTTGTGACACTGGCCAGAGAGCTTTGGGTTGGGGGTCACAGTGGGAGAGTAACCAAACTGAGAACAACTCAGCACTCCTTAATTCTGTATAACCCAGTGCACCCTTACACTGTGTAGCCCAGCTGACCTTTACGCTGTGTAACCCAGCTGACCCTTACGCTGTGTAACCCAGCTGACCCTTACGCTGTGTAACCCAGCCCACCCTTACACTGTGTAACCCAGCCCACCCTTACACTGTGTAACCCAGCCCACCCTTACGCTGTGTAACCCAGCTGACCCTTACGCTGTGTAACCCAGCCCACCCTTACACTGTGTAACCCAGCCCACCCTTACACTGTGTAACCCAGCCCACCCTTACACTGTGTAGCCCAGCCCACCCTTACGCTGTGTAGCCCAGCTCACCCTTACACTGTGTAGCCCAGCCCACCCTTACGCTGTGTAACCCAGCCCACCCTTACGCTGTGTAGCCCAGCCCACCCTTATGCTGTGTAACCCAGCCCACCCTTACGCTGTGTAGCCCAGCTCACGCTTGTGCTGTGTAACCCAGCCCACCCTTATGCTGTGTAACCCAGCCCACCCTTACGCTGTGTAGCCCAGCTCACGCTTGTGCTGTGTAGCCCAGCTCACCCTTACACTGTGTAACCCAGCCCACCCTTACGCTGTGTAGCCCAGCTCACCCTTATGCTGTGTAGCCCGGCTCACCCTTATGCTGTGTAGCCCAGCTCACCCTTACACTGTGTAACTCAGCCCACCCTTACGCTGTGTAGCCCAGCTCACGCTTGTGCTGTGTAGCCCAGCTCACGCTTGTGCTCTGTAACCCAGGCCAAGGACTCAGAGGTGCAGCAGTCCAGAACAAATATCATACAACGCATCATACATCACGCATCACGCTTGGGGAGCCTATCAAAGGACTGTCTGCACTAGGAGCCGCTGGAGAGACCTCTGTCATATCAGCTAGAGTGTCCATTTGGGCCTTCAGCGTTTCACACATCAAAACGCCATCCGGAGGGAATCGCTGCGCAGGGCGCTGTCATTGGCCAGTATGAATTAAATTATACTTTTTTTCTTTTTTTAAGTCAAACGGTTGACACCTGAGAAATAGCATTACTTTCTCCAGACAGATATCTCTGTCTTCAAGCAATGTTTCAGGTCAGAAAGGCCAAGTCATTTTCACGATCATCTGCGGGAGGGCTGAAATATGGGCCTGCATACAGCCGTCCTCCAGGCCAGCAGATAACTCCAGCTTATGTGTCATTTCAGCGAACGCATCTCCCTCAGCCAATAAAGATCCGTAATTCACAGATGTATTTCAAATGGCGTTTTTGAAAATGTTCATGCCGTGACATTGATGTAGGTCTGGATTTATTGATCTTTCATTATCTCACAGGACAGTACTTGTCACACGGGCATTTTGAGCCGAATTGAATAATACTGTGTTTATGGCAGTTTTGCATCAGTACGCTTTAGCTCGCCAGCTGATAGCATTTTTTCCGTCATTCTTTATAAATGTTGTACTCTCATCCACGGAGCGCCTTAATGATTTGGAAAGCCCTGACAGATTGGGCTGGGCATTGAACTGCCATTAAAGATTAGAGTAAATCACTTGGATATCATCTTTATTGTATTATATTGCTTGTTTTATGAACGATCTGATTTATATTACCTGTTTTTATAGTTGTGTTTCCTTATCTCTAAATACGGGTTTTTGCATCACTGTGATTGAAATGCATTGTGTGACAGAGTCTTCAGCCGTTCACTTCTATCTGCTCTGTTTGCCTTACGCTGTGTGAAGTAGAGGTCACTATGTGTAAGTGCATTTTAAGCAGTGTGTCAGGCAGAATTAGAGATAAAGTGTGTTGAAGAGAATATGTGTAATTTCCTGATAGCAGATAAGTGTTCACAATGCAAAAAATAGGTCAGATGTAGACTTTTTATTTGCTTCCAAACAAATGTCACTGGATTTTTTTTTATTGTGAGTATAAAAAAATTATTATTTTTTCCAGACCAGTTGGACATTGATTTCCAGTGTATGTCTGGCTGTGGTGCTTAACAAAATGACAAGATAATTAGAAAATTGAGCTCTGAAAATTACAGTAGTGTTTGTAATTTTGTCAGTGCAGTAGCGCTGCCCACATTTTTCATATTTCATTCACCCCACTCTAAATACACAATTGGCACAGCTTTGTAGCAGCCTACACGTATAAGATTTCATCTCTTTTGTGCCACAGGTACAGCTGATAAGAAATATTCACCCACTGATGTTCACAACATACAGATTGATTACCTTATGTCCATTAGTTCTTTCAGAGTTTATACACAGACTCAAGTGTGTAAAAACTCCATGCAGAGGGAGAGGTGGTGGTTGCGAGGTGGTTACCATGGTAGCAGGCTTGCAGTGGTCCAGAGCCCTATGGGCAGTGATGAGCGGATGAGAGTTTTAAGCAGTGGAGAAGACCGCCACACGTCCCACAGGCCTAATCCTCTTTTAATTGGACCCCAGACACCGGGAGGGGCGCGTAGCGGTTTACGGCCATCCTTTAGCCGCTCCTGGCTCTTCTCTCACCTTTTTAGTGAGTGCTTGAAGGGAGCAGACCCGTCCCACGGGCTTGCCCAATTTGAATACATTTGATTGACTTCGGCGCCGAGCCCGCGGCTCCCTGATCGCCCTGTCTGTAAGTATGCTTAGAGACGCGGACAGGCAGCAGGAAGAGCCAGTGCAGAAATGAAGTGCTTTCGCGGATAAAGCAGATGCGTATGGGGGCTGAGTGTCTGCTCCTGTCAGCCATCTCATCACCCCCCGGAACAAGCCAGTCTGACGAACGCTGGCTTCCCCAGGTTCATCTGAGGGGTACCTCGTCTAGCTGGGGATGGATAAGTGATACTTAACCTTCTATAACATGCTGTCACTTTGCTTTCGCAATTACTGGATACCAGTTTAATAGACGATTTAGTGCAGAAGAGGAACGGCTCCCTCAGTTTCTATGGGTTTACAGTGAGATTCCTCACTCACAGATGTAGGAGGGGGTCATATTCTCGTGAAAGGGCTTTTACCCAGAAGAAAGCAATGCTGTTATACATTATTAATATTCCTCTGGAATCTGTTTATGTGGGCGCCTGTTTTTTTTCCCCAAAAACATTGTTAGCTGAGAGTGTGCCATATTTTATTCTGTTAGATCTGCTAATGCAGTGTATCTGCTCTGTTTGCCTTGAGCCTTTGTGTGTGTCAGATATTGCCACCTTTGTTTTTTTCAGGGAATGCAGTATTGTTTAAAACTGGTCAAATTTCCTCCCTAAAGTAATCGTTTAAAATCAGTGGTTTGCCCTGCCTTTCTATGTGCTGTTGTATGTGGCAAAGGGCTTAAGAAAAGCCTATAGTAAATATATATGTTGTTTAAATGTTAGCACCTTTTGGCAGCAAACAACTAAAAAAATAAGTGATTCATAAGTAAGTAAGCAATGTTATCGATGGTGAATTTCACATTTTACTTCCAAGCAGTCAAGATGCTTCTCTGTCAGACGACTGTGCTAAACATGTTCTTCTTGGCCACAGCACCTGATTTTAAATATCACCACTCAGTCATTTAAGCAGTTTCAGCTGGGCGCATTTCAGCCACTTCATCAATTACTTAATTTACAACTCCAGTCAACTTCTCACAAACTGTGGTCCAGCAAAAACAAACAAAACAAAAAAAGCACAAGAACACACAAATTTACAAGTCAATTTGACAAAAAATACAGTCACTGACTACGCATAGTGCTTCAGGCAAGTCTATGTGTTGATAGTGTTATTGTTTCTACTGATAGAGTTGATCATAACCTCACAGCACTCCTGCGCTGGAGGTGGCCCCTCTTCAGTGGTTGTTGAAGTCTGGTTGCCTCCCCTCTCTGCAGATTCTGGCCTACACAGAGGGCCTGCACGGAAAATGGCTCTTCACGGAGATCCGGGCTGTCTTCTCCAGACGCTACCTGCTGCAGAACACCGCCCTGGAGATCTTCATGGCCAACAGGAGTAAGGGATCGCCTCTCCTTTCCTCTCCCTCCTTCTCCCTCGCTCCCCTCTGCGTTGGACTAACTTGCTTAGTGAAAGTCTTGGACAGGCTCCTCGCTTTTATCTTAGTGAAGAGCACTTGCTCACCTTATGGTAATTGTATGTGTGTAATGTATTCTGTTATAAGAAATTGATTCTGAGGAATGGAGCCTTTTTTGCCTTTTTTCCTTAAGATTTACTAATGTCAAGTAACACATGGTATGGGGCCTTTTATTTGGTATGTGGCCAGTTGTATTTTGGTTTCACAGTGTGTCCTCTGGTCTCGTTGTGTCCTCTGGTCTCGTTGTGTCCTCTGGTCTTGTTGTCTCCTCTGGTCTCGTTGTGTCCTCTGGTCTCGTTGTGTCCTCTGGTCTCATTGTGTCCTCTGGCTTTGTCCTTCTGCAGCTGCTGTCATGTTCAACTTCCCAGACCAGGCCACCGTGAAGAAGGTTGTCCACAGCCTACCCCGTGTGGGTGTGGGCACCAACTTTGGACTCCCGCAGACCAGGTAAAGCCCCAGACCTCCTCTCTACAGACATAGCAGGTTCATAAAACTCAGGAACAATATTCCTCACCATGGGAGCGTTAACCACAGAACTGCTGCTTATTACCTCTCACTTCCAGTCACAAACAATTGCCTTCATTTACTTGCATTGACTTATGTTTAGAGCTGTTCAGCGTTAAGCTGTTTATAGTTATTCTTATACTGTAAGTGAGGAAATGGAAGCTCTGTAAAGCACTTCTCATGTAGATAGCCCTTCCAGAGCTGGTGCACATCGCTTTGCTACTCTACCAGTGCTATACACTTACAGAGCTGGATTCAGTTTTCTCATAGAGCAGTACTGGGTACCTTAACTGTGCTCATGAGCTCTTCCCGTTGTGCCCCCTTTCCTGTGCTCCTGCATGTTGGTCCGCAGTGGCTGGCTGGCAGCAGTGGGTTCCCGTTACCCGTTCCACGCCCCTCCCCACGCCTCTCACACCGTCACGGGTCACGGCGCCGGGGCTGTGGAAACCAGGGGACGGGCGTGTCTGGTTTACACAGAGAGGTGAAGGCCGGGTTTACACGTTTCCCCGGCCGTAATGCGCTGTAATTACCTTCACACAAACACAGCTCGCCTTATTTATTTATTTCTCCCCCTCTGGAAATAAACAGCAGGGGGGTCGACTCCGCAGCCCCGGGCGCTGAATGAGCAAATCCTGGCATGGCGCTGATTCCGCTCCCGCTCTGAGCTGCCAGGCCCGGGATGCTCGCACCTCTACATATGCGCCCGTGTCCAGAAACATGGTGGAAAGAACCAAATAAACAAAAGCAGAAACTCTCAGCCCGCATCACACACGGCGAGAACATATTTCACACGTGCAGCAACGGGTTTATTGACATCCTTTTCAGTGGCGGACCCGGAGACTGCAAAACTGTGCAATTATCCTGTTGCTATGATGACCGTTCATTTTTTTTTTTTTTTGTGAATTTATGACTGAGCGAGAGGGTGTGTGTCAGAAGTGTATTTGTTTAAACATTTTTCCCCCGCTCCTCCACAGCGGACCCCATTAATTATTGGCCGCAGCACAGCTAAACCCACACAGTCTGACTCTACAGCTGTAGCAGCTATAGAAACAGAGAAAACAGCTTCACAGAATGACAGCGGGGGGCTTACTGTCAGCGCTGCTCTGATACCCCGGTGATTGTTGTTTCTTTCCCGTGTTAAGACGTACAGGTAATGAAAGTGAACAGGAACAGAGCTTTGAGGGCCGTCTGAACTTCAGAGAGCCCTAATGACTGTAATCTCACACCCTGACAGTGATTAATACCTCCATTTGCTATTGTTTTAATTGGATTGCTGGTCATTCGCTTCAGGGCCTTGCATACATCATTCACTAGGGGCTGTAGTTAGCATGTGGAGCAACAGGATTGCAGGTCCATCTCACTGTAAAGAAGGCAGCATTTCTGTTTCATGCTCTGATTCTGGGGGGGCGTTACACTTAGGCAGATACAAAAGTTACCTCTCTTAATTCATACTAATTTACAGACAAAATAGACAGACTAGAATCTCATGATTAGGTGCACTCAGCAGTCTAAAATGGTTATGCCTCTTGAAGAGATTAATTTTTCATACATGTAAAATTCTCCATTTTCAGTTTCAATGTAAATGGACGTATTTGTAAAATGCGCTAAAAGGACTAAATATTTGAGCAGTGTTCCCCAGGACATTAGGTTATCAGGGGTGCTTCAGGCTCAGGCTATGTGTAGGTAAAGAGTGAGGTTAAATGATTGGCCAGAGAAGCATCTGTTAGGTCCATTTGAACAGAAAAACACACAGTAGCTGTGATCAGACGAGCATAGTGGGTCTCAGCGTGCAAGGGATGGATCTGAACAGGACCGAGTGGTACAGGCCTTTCCGTAGAGTGTGCTTACATGTGAAGCTCCTTCACGCCACTTAAATTCGGAGGAGCTTTGACCCCGCCCCCACTGGTCTGTAGGTCTTCAGGAGCGATGTCGGGGCCATTGGTCGAGCGGAAAGAGGAGTAACTCTACGCTCTTGTGTTCTCCTGCAGGCGCATCTCGCTGGCCAGTCCCAAGCAGCTGTACAAGGCCTCCAACATGACCCAGCGCTGGCAGCGCAGGGAGATCTCCAACTTCGAGTACCTCATGTTCCTCAACACCATCTCCGGTACGTCCCTCCCCCGCCTCTGACCCCTCTATTTCAATAAAGCCATCTTCATCTCTTTTATCTCATCAGTGGATGCCATTCAATAGGGAACTGCATTTGGAATTCATATGCTCCAAATGCAGTGCGATTTTGAATATTGTAATGCTAGGATATGAAAAACTGATATGGTTTTAGCCAGCTATGTAGTGAGCAGGAACGCCGGTTAATGTGCCGTCTGTGGTTTCCTGAAGAGAGAGCGCTCATTTTCTGATTCATTCCAGGCCGGACCTACAACGACTTGAATCAGTATCCCGTGTTCCCCTGGGTCATCACCAATTACGAAAGCGAGGAGCTGGACCTGACGCTGCCCAGCAACTACAGGGACCTGTCCAAGGTACTCTCTCCCCTCCTGCTCGCTCCCTGGGCGCAGTCCTGGACAGACCCACGTGACAGGCGGTGTCTCCAGTGCCCCTACCTGCACACGCTCACATCGCCTTTCATCGGGAGTGCTCCTCAGACAACAGGGGCAGTCGTGCTGGTGGCTTTAGCAGGTTCAAGGGATCATCACCCTGTTCCTTGAGCACCTCTCTAAACAGCAAAACACCGAAGGCATGGTCACCCGAACTCGGTCAGACTCATATTGATCATGTAATGTAACAGAATTAAGGGCTTGAACAGAAGCACTGGAAGCCTCTTTGAGCTTACCTAGCCCCAGGTAGGTACAGAGCCTCCCTGGTTTTCACTCTGCTTAGCTGTAAACACACTCTCATTCTAGGCCTCGGCAGTGTTTGTGTCTGACTCAAGCGCTCCTGGCTAAACTTTACATTTCAACAAAGCGTATATCAAGTCTTGCTGTAGCAGGGCAGTCACGATACCAGTAAACAACTGTGCTCAAGGGTACAGTAGCAGCTCAGAGGAAGTCTAAGGGAACCATGCTGTTATGTGCAGTGCATTCTGAGAACACCGCTATGTTTGTGAAAGCTGCAGGGATGAGGAGGAGGATGGAGAGGAAGAGCAGATGGATTAGCCAGCTCGGCCCCTGCAGCCTTATGCGTTTGGGAATCTTTTCTTCATTATGCAGTAATTGCAGAATTATTCTGGTTGTTTCATCGCGATTATAGAACATCACCACAGGGAGCACTTGCCCTGAATTTTAATTGCTAACAGCTCCTGCCAGAGATGCTGCAATAAGTGATATCCATGCGCAGTTTTGTTTTTAATGGCAGCCGTCGTGATTGAATGTTAGCGTTGGCCGTGCGCCTGTACATGAAGTATCTGAGCACTAAAAGTGTCCTTTGACTGAAGTGATTCTGTCTGTGGGAAATAATTATTTTTTATTCAGATGTTTTGGCTGGTTTCCCAGTGTCAGTGTTGAAGATCAGGGGTTTTTTTCCCCCTTGGAAGAAACGGAGCAGTTTTCATGCAATTATTTTTGATGGTAGCATCAATTGTCGAGCTCCGATTCCGTGTTATTCTGACATTCTAACTTTCTTCGCAATTGTTGTTCATTAAGCTTAGCTGACCCTGTCACTCAGGGCAATTTCTTGTTTAAAGGCTGTCTCTTTTATTCTGAACTTAAAGTGCCAGTCATTTCTATTCACAATGCCAATTATCACCCCTCTGCTGGCTAGCTTTTACAGGAATGTAGCTCTGCAGTTTTCAGAAGTGATTCCCGTGTAGTTATTCTTTATTGGTTGCAGCCATATGGATTTGTGCTTAGGGAGCTAAGTTTGGCCCCAGGAGATTGCCAGTTAAAAGCCAGAAGAGGACACTACAGTTGCACCCTTGAACTTAACTACGTGATTACCTTAAATACCAAGTAAATACTCAGTCATATGGTAGAATAGCGTGTAAAATGTGAGCAGATTCATTCTTGATGATATCATCTTCTAAGCAAATAAATGACAATGGTGCATTCCCAACGAGGGGAAGGCAGAGATGCATTATTTTATGTGTGTATAAAATATTGACCGAATTTCCAACTCGGACCTGCGGCGCAGAGTGTCCTCTGTCTGAGTCAGATAGCGATTGTGCAGGTATCCCTCTTCTGACAGTTCCACTTTCCCTGCTTCTGTTGTAAGTGATTCCTGTTTAAAGTAGGCTGGTGTTAAAGTGTATTATTTCAGCGAGGGAAACCTAAGACCCTCAGCAGAGCAGCGGTACTCAGAAGGGGCCGAAACATGCAAAATAAACATCACTCCGGCGCTGCTGAGGTCTGAGCACTCCTTCCCCCCCAAGGAACCAATTAATGACCTTCACACTTAGCGGAGACTGGCCGTTGTGCTACCAATGAGACGGATTGGTGAGAACAGCTCTGTCTGCAGGCTCTCCACACTCACCCCATTTTTTTGCCGTGTTTTTTTTTCTAGAAAGTTTTTTTTTTTCTTTTTTGTTAGTTTTGGTAGTTTTATAGGTTTTGTTGCTACATTGGTGTGCTTGTAAACGGTGATATGAAGCATCTGAAAGTATTTTAGTTTAGACTCTACGGCTGTGGCAATGTGATAAAATACAGCTCAGGCATTGCCACATTTATTTACCCGTTCCAATAAAGAACTCAGTAACTCAACACTTAACAGTGCTGAAAAGCAATTTAACACTCACTAGCGTAAGCAACTGCGGAGTTCAGCGCTCATCAGGGTCATCATTAATAATTGACCTGGTTTTAAACATTTTTTATCAGAACTGTTAAAGAATTCATGTCTGTTGTTTATGTGGTATCTTTCAGGAGCTTGATCATTTTTTTTCCCCCAGGCATGCATTGTGATATTGTATGCATGCTCTGTTAGCTTTAAGGAGGAGAGTGAAATAGGACGAATGTCTTCACACAGGTGGACGAGGGTCACTTCTTTTCTCTGATAATTTGGAGCTTGTTAATCACTTTACAGGCCTGATTAGTGGAGCTGTAATTGCGATTGATAATTGTTTAGCAGGACACCTCTTTAATCACACGCTGCAGTGTGGTTAGGCTGATATGGATCTCGCGTTCCATCTTGGTTCAGGGGACACAGTCCGCGCTTCAGCTAACACCACCAGAGATTTGCTATGACAAGATGCAAATCTTAATTAGTTACTTCCAGGGTGCAGAAGCCAAGAATGACTTTCTGTTGCTGGCTACACCAAGAGAAATTGAGTTCAGCCTTTGCATTGTGGAGTACCAGAGAAAGAGAGAGAGGGAGATGGAGGGTCCCATTGAAGAATGGCCATTGATCCTCTTTGACATGAGTAGCTTTATTCAGCTGAACTTACTGCCTGTCAACTGCCACTTTCCCTTTCCAGCCAATGAACATAATGCCTGTTTTATCCAGAGGACCTGGGCACAAAGGGCAGACATATGAGCTTGTCTGCCATTCTGAGGGGTGGCTGGTAATGTGCCTCTGAGACATAAGACTGGCCTCATGGGCTGAAAAAAGCAAGCACTCTGAATTCAGGGAAAAATAATGAAATCATGGATAGTTCCCTTTTGGCTGTCGCCTGCTTTTTTGGCCGTGACATTTATCCTGGTCCTTAAAGATTGCAGTCTTAAAAGGAACCAGTCCGTGTTTTTTCCTTTGCCTGCATCTATGGAGCCCTGCACTTTACTGCTTGGTGTGTCAGTGTACTGCAGATTCACGTCCTGCTCGTTATTTATCCAGCAAATTATCAAGCAGAAGGCAGCGGATGTGTTTAAATTGCCTGCTGCTTCGAGAGGCTCGCTTAAAGCATTCCAGAGGGGAATCCCGAAAAGCCCATTCCCTCGCCTGCACCGGCACACAGTGGGGTTTGAGTGCCAAGGATTACTCCTAAGGTCACGTGACAGAACGGGCGCCGGCCTCGAACAAGATGGCAGAATAAATCATACATTCACACCATTAGACGGCCGCGGAAAACAAAGGGGGCCTGTGTATTAGTGGACACCGGACACCTACAGAGTAATCCATTATGGAGCGACGGGGAAGAGTATGTGCTTACCAGATACAGGCCTCCATCGGAATCCAGAGGCAGGGGGTGGAGGGACAGGATGCATTTAGCGCCTGTCTGACAGGTGGTGTAGTTTGGTAAATTTGTTTGTTTATTCCTTGAAGTTATTTTTTTCTCTTGATTATTTTTTTTGATTACTGTCACCAATAGTTTTACATGCCCTTTGTGATAACTAGCAAAGTGATGCACTAATTCACCCAGCAGTTTAACGCTGTGTCTCTTTGCAGGGTTTCTTTTGCCTTATTGGACATAGATATGAAATCTTTACAGTAATAGCGGCTTTTTTGTTTGAATGTCTGCTTGTCTTTTCACTCGGAGAGGGGCGAGCATGTCTCAATGAGAAAGGAAGTAGGAAAAGGGGAGAGGAGGCACTTCCTCAAACCCAGCGTCCTCCACCTGCCTCTGATGAGGAGACACCTCCTCTCTGAAGGGCATTCTCCACCGCTCTGCCCCCCTCCGCCCTCAGCCTCAGAGGCAGCGCCACGTCACTGCCACGACTGGCCCTGCTCGCATCCCAACCCGTACGTGAGGGGAGGCGAGGTTTAAGTACAGTTCACCCACACTGCCTTCCACACAGCTCGGTCAGCCAAGGCCCCCTCATGTTAGCTTTCAGCACGTAGACGGGCTCCGAGCACAGAGGGGGTGCCACAAAGTTAGCTTTCATCCGACCTCGCTCTGTACACCCCCCCCCCCCCCCCCCTCAGCCCGCCCCATGTTCCCCCTCTCGCGCTGGCCGCGTTTCCTCCTCCTTCTGTTTATTTGCACTAGGTACCGCCTGCCAGGTTGAGGCGTGACAGCCGCGCTGGCCGCCGCGGCTCTGGCCCGCGCCGCAGTCCTGACAGATCCGCCGCTGTGCTCGCTCAAGCTTTCACGCCCCGGGGAGGAGGGAGAGATAGAGAGAGATGGAGAGGGAGAGGCAGAGGGAGGGCGGCCTTTTTGCTTTGCCATCTATTTTCCCTTCTTTCAAGGGACGGCGAACCCCAGCAATCTTTATTACATCTGTTATATTCGCGCTGTCAACATGGTAATGCCACTGTGTGAGCGCTGAGGCGGATCTGCTCGCTTTTGAAAGGGCATTTGTAGTATAATTTGTGCCGCTTCTTTTCTTTTTCTGCCCAGTTCTCCCTCTGTCATGAGTGCGGTGTCCCAGGGCGCCTTCCTGGGACACAGGTCACATGGGACAGATGACACTGAGAGCAAAAACGTTTTGTCACATATCTAACGGTTTGCGCCTGTACTCTTCCTGGGCAATTCTGACCTTGACCTTTGCCCTCATGGTGACGTGCAGGAAAGATACCGTAGCACTCTGGATGAACACAAGCAAGGCTTAAATAAAGTTGCCAGAACATGACATTAAACTGTTATTGTTTTTTTTGGTCTCGGTCTATTTTTAACGTGTAATTTTGACAAGCTCTGGGAATTGGTGGTTGTGTGATTGAAAGAAGTGTTGACCAGTGCATGTTTGTACTTGTATTGGAAATGCTACAAAAATAACGTGAGCGGTGACTGGATCCAGCACACTTGCGCTTGGTTTCGCTGAGGTTTTTAAATGACATATTGATTTCAGCGCATGTCCCGCGCGCTTTCCTCTCTTGCCTGCATGTTCAGAGCGGAGCGCTAAGTGTAAACATCATTTTAAAACCCAAACGATCACTGCTTTGCGGTGTCAGAGGCTGTGTAGAAATCATCAAGCGCAATCAGCGCAGACTCAACAAATTTGATGCGAAAGCGTTCCTGTCACGGGAGAGCTCGAGCCGCTCCGTTTGACAGCTAAAATCGGCCGGTCTGAAGTTCTGAAGTTTGTCTTTGCTGTTGTTCATCAGAAAATCGTTAAACCGGTGACCCCAAAAGCGCTCTGTTGTTTTAAGCAAATTAATTTTGAGTGGACTCAGCTGCAGTCTGATGAGTTAATTGTAAATATTTCCTTCTTGTTTGGCAGTTCTTTGGAAGCGGGGGGACAGGGTTGCGCTGTAGAATGCGATGGAAGTCAAATTTGCTGAGTTTTACCAAACCGTTACACCTCTCGGGTGGCTCAGCTCCTTTCTCCAGGTGTGCCATCCAGGTAATCGTGCCAGTCTCTCGTTGAGAGTCACGTACCGTAAGACAAGGAGGGTGTTTAAAATCCACTCACTCCTGGAACTCCATACAGCACAATTACCCATTAAGGCTCACTTGCAGAAATGGAGCCCTGACTGGTAAATGTATCTGATTGTCTTTTGAGCACTGAAGAGGTTTTACTGTATGGTGTGCTGCGCATACACGTGCAATCCTTTGGATCCCGAATACTCAGTAAGGGGAACACTGTTTGCAGGGGTAGGTGTTAATGGTGTATTTTCTGTTGGATAACGTACCTGCTTGGTCTTGAGGCCAGCTGCAAATGGATAGTTTTCAGAGATGGAATTGTGTTATTATAATGTAATAGACATTGTAAAGTAATAGCATTATATCAAGAATGATTACTGCTCCCCATCCATATGTGAATACAACACATGTAATATATGTTATAATACAGCAGCACTGTATATGTAAAGATAAGAAATAACGTTTAAAGAAACAAAGCAGACTCTCTCCTGCCACTGTAAAACCAGTAGACAAATGATGCAGTCGTTCTCTGTAACCACTCCACGGCCTAATTAAAGCTGAAGTCGGAGCGCCTCATTTATTTGACCAGTTGTCAGTGAAATATTGGCCCGCAGTGGCAGAACATATTAGCCCAATACGCGGTGCTCACTTTATCACGAGCGTGCCGAGGCCGTCCTGATGAACAGCACTGTCAGCGCAGATCTATAGCGCCGGGCTCCTCTCCACACAGCCGTGCTCATTGCCAGTCCATTTATAGCGGTAAACAATGCACGCCGCTCTTTTTTCCCCCCCTCCTCTCCCTTTCTCTTTTTAATGAGGTAGACGTTATTACGGCAATAAATCAGCTCGGCGGCGGTAATGTATAATTCAATGTGTGTATTCCCACTGTAGCTGCGCTGAGCAAACCCACAGTGTGTCACTGTCAGCCCCGCGCGGGTCCCGCTCCCCCTCCTCTGCCCCCCGTCGGCCCCGCCAGCTCCCAGCATGCACCCCGGTTTGGTATCGTGGCGGTGACCGGCGCGGCGTGGGTGCTGGAGCCATTGTCAGGAAGGGCCATCAGCCAGCCTCCTCACGCACACGCCTCTCCAAAGATGCAACTGTAATACACCATGGGTGGAACTGATTCAGATTGGTTTGGGTTTGATTTTCAGATGCCTATCATTCCGTTACCGTGGAGTCAGATGCAGGTGTGGGCGGGGTATTGGAGGAGTGATAGGAATTAAAGGAAATAAAAGTAGTTCCTATGAAGGAGTAAATGAATAATCCATGTGTTGTGGGTCACGGAGATCAATGGAAAATTAATGCAGTGACTGTTTATTTTCTAACAGCACAGGTTTAAACTACCATGCCACCCACTACAGAATGAGCTGGAGATGAATTGAGTGAAATATTGTCCGCCTACTATTGATGATCTTACCTTTTTAACGCATCGCCTGGGTTCTTCCTGACAGATTTACAAGAAGTAAATTTTTCAGTCCACACAATGCACTAAGACCATTTTCAGAGGATGATAACCATTGAATGGATTGTATATATAATAGTGTATATTGTCTTTAAAAACTCTGCTCCCATTGTATAGGTCATGTTAAGTCACTGTAGTGTCGTAGCTTGCTGAAGCAGCGCGGTGCCACTGTGGCACAGTGGTTAAGGAGTTCTGCTTGTAACCCCTGTGGGCACTGCTGTCGTAGCCTTGAGCAAGGTGCTTAACCCGATCTGCTTCAGTAAAATATCCAGCCGTATCAATGGATCACACGTACAGATGTAAACCATGTCAGTCACCTTGGATTAAGGGTGTCTTCCAATCCAGTGCATAACGTGATGTGAAATGTGGTGTACTGTAACATGCGACGTAATGAAGCAGGTTGAGTCCATGTAGGACATGCAGAAGTTCAGTGCTGGTTGTGCTCTCTCTCCCCCTTGCAGCCCATCGGTGCTCTGAACCCCAAGAGGGCAGCCTTCTTCTCGGAGCGCTACGACACCTGGGAGGATGACCAGGTCCCCAAGTTCCACTACGGGACCCACTACTCCACCTCCAGCTTCACGCAGATGTGGCTGATCAGGATCGTAAGAGCAGAACCTGGCCGCTCACCAACACACGTCCACACGCTCATTCTGCTGTGGCATGCTGGGGGCTGTACACTCATTCAGCTGCCACAAAGAACGCACAGGCGCATGGGCACTCATTAACTGCATGTCATATTAGGACCAGGAGTTAGTCTGTGCCTATAGTAGCAAACTAATTCCGTAACTGCATACATGCATGTGTACGTGTCTGTGTAAAACCGTTCAGAATTAGATGTGCATGTTTCATATGTGTATATGTATACAGCACATGTCTGTGTGTCATTATGTTATGGATGGTATTGATCAGTTTGCACAATCACGTCGTTCACCTTTTCAAAGCCTGGAGTAGTGATTAAAACAGGTGACTTAGGTCAGTACCCAGGGACTTTCTCCTGCTGTGATTATGATTGTGTCTCGTGCACATGTCCGTTCCCCAGTGGCAACAGATTGATCTGCTCAGATCATTAGGGGCTTACTTTAAATCTACTTCAAGGAACTCTCTTTTATGTTCCCACCGATTCCTGTTGCTCTGGAAAGCAGACACTAATACAGCTCGCAAAGACAAAGGGACAATACCCTACAATGCCTGATAGAGCCAGTATAGAAGTGCAGTCTGCTGTGAGTTGACAGATTGTAACATGAAATGGCTTATTTAAGCTTTATTGAGGTCCTCAAAGGCTAATTGCATTCACCACACCAAGGGGAGTGTTGTTTCTAAAGGACAGCTATTGATTAGTCCAGACAAGATGTAGCATGATTAGAAATGAACAATAATGCACTTAAATACCTTTTACCAGCTCAGCATGGTAATTGAAGTTTTGTTCATGTACGGTATAAAATTATCTTTCCCGAGTAAGAACCAGAATGTTGTCTTAGATCTGGAAATGCTATATGCGCTGCTTCTATAGAGTTTTGGTCTTTGTGTTAAAAAAACACCAAATATCTGATTAGAAAACATATGTTGAGGACAGTCAAACTCAAATGTTAACTGCATAAAAAAAATAGGTTTCAACCCTGGATTTCTGGAGTCTGCACCTATATCCTTCCGGTTCCTGGGCCAGTCACCAGCTGCACTCTGTGGCACAGGGTCCCATAGGTATAAGCCTACGGTGACTGAGCTGCTTCTCTCTCTGCAGGAACCCTTCACCACCTTCTTCCTGAACCTCCAAGGAGGGAAGTTTGATCATGCAGACAGAACCTTCTCCTCAGTGTCCCGGGCCTGGAGGAACTGCCAGAGAGACACGTCCGATGTCAAGGTAGAGTGCAGGTGTACTCATATACGCACAAACATGTACCTATGCACCTGTGCACACATGTGCAAGCACCCCCATACATAAACAGACATTGACAGAGAGACTTTCAAATCTTTTTTTTTTCTGCTCTCATGGAATCTCATGCGCTCAACCATCCTGCAAGCTGATTGGCCCACAGTTAAAACCCGTCAAGTGTATCCATTCAAAGCAAACGGAAAGGCTTTTACTGACTACAGCGACTCAACTCCCAACAGGAATTCGTCACACGGCATGGCCGTAGAGATATAGCATCTCAGCAGGAATTTCTGTTTTAAAAAATCCGTTAAAAGAACGACGAGAACGACAAGAACAACAAAAAAGCACTGAACCACATCTGGCCATACACGATACCTGACATGCATCCATGAAAGTTTCAGGGTATGTGATCAAAGCATCAAACTAATCCTGACTTTTAGCCCCTCCCCACCACTCTCCCTTCCACCCCCCGCCCCCCCACCCCTCAAAAGCACCACCACCACCACTGGGGCGCGACCTTCACTTGAACCTTTTCAGAGTCAGTCCCCCCAGGAGCGGGCAGCGGCTCCACAGCGAGGCAGTTTCCACTCTCCAATCAAGCGCACTGAGGCCTTCAAAGGCCCTACTCTCAGTTTAACAAGTGTCAGTCCCTTTTAAAATATTCATTGCGTCGCTGCAGCCTTTTTTTTGTCAGGTTTGATTTGGGCTGCTATTTATGTATCGGTTCATTGCTGATTGGTTTCATGAAATAATAAAACATGTGGCTTGCATTACCAGTAACACTTGATTGCGAAACACTCTGAGCCCGGGTTGGGCACGGACTGTCTTGTCACAACAGATAAATGTAACGGGTTCATTTCAAATCACAACATAAAGGTCAGACTGGCTTTAAAGCCCAGTTTCCAGTTTTTTATTGTGTCACAGCTCAAATTGATTAGGTTTCCTGTTAACAAAATGTCAAATTAAGTCCCTTTAACGCTTCCCTGGAAAACTAAATTGTCATGTCGTAGTATGTTTTAATCAGAAATAACAAAATGGATTAATTCCTTCTTTTTTGTGTGGGGAGTGTGGACACATTAGCTTAGCACAGTTGTATGATTCTTTAAGAAAAAGGACCCAAAGCTCACTGCTTTGGGAAGCAGTAATGTGTTGATGCCTGCTTGATCCGGTCTGCCTCTGCCTTGGCCATTCTGCCCTGACCTCTGACCCCTGCCCCTGGTCCGGCACGGCCCCTGCGGTGACCCGTGTCAGGACAGGATTGCAGATCAGAGCCGCCGGCCCCTGAGTGGCCAGCACGGGGCCGCAGCTCTTAACGACCTGCGGAGCTCCCTCGTATTTCTCCTCCTCGTTAAGTGGCGCACAAGGGTTGCCCCGCCCCCCCACCCCCAATGGAGGAGAACACATTCACATTGGCTTCCCTCTCTGAAACCCTGGCATCCCTGGCTGTCATAAACCTCGACCTTAAGTCGTTTTAAGGGGGGTTTTATAGGGGGGGAGCGAATGGGTCAGGAGGGATTGGTCCACTTTTAGAGCTCTCCTTTTTGTTTGCTTATTTAATTACCCACTTCCCCTCCTGTTAAGAAAGTATCAAGTATTGTGCCTCAGATCTGTTGGGTACTGCTCCTCCCAGAACAGACTGATTCAATTCTGAAGGGTCTGAAAAATGAGTGGACAGAGAGTTCATTTGTTTCCAGATTCGTCTTTAAATCTCAATCAAGTCAATGACTGAATCAGTCATATTCAACTAATACGGTATTCTTAACAAAGGTGTTAAGAGTTGGAATAGATATGGAAAATGGTTCTGGTTGGGAAAGGAAGATCAATTATACACTTAGATCCAGAAGTAATAAGATATATTCCATCTCTGCTGGATTATGCAAAGCCAGTGCTCCCAGTGGAGCACCTTCCAGGTGCATATAGTGAGCTGTGTGCTGTGTGCTCCAGAGAGAACAGAAAGCCTGCGAAAAGCATCATATACCACAATAATGAGGATATCCCCTTGGGCTTCTAATGGAAACCAGCTTGGTTTTATGATATATCGGAATATTTAAGCTCAATGGAAACGACACTGAGCCGCCGCAGATACAAATCAGTTTTATCAGCTATTAATAGCTGCGACACAGGAGCACACCCTGGGATCGTGGAGCGGACCCTGTGTGTTGATGGGCAGTTGAGTTGCCTGGGAAGATCAGAGCTACAGTGGGTGCTGAAGTGGATGTGGGATCTCAGTGCCGTCGGGCAGTGAAGAAGACCACTGCGGATGGGAAGAATGGGGCCCTGTCAGCTCCTACGTAGGAAGTGGTTGATAGGAAAGGTGTGATATCTCTGCAGTATTTCAGCCTACACTGAGGTGACATTTAGGAACTATGGCAAACTGGTCAGTGCTTCCTCATACCAAAGGGAGACGCATGATATGGCAAGACATTCCAGTATTTCTCAGTGACCCAGCCATTTCATATCTATTTGCAGTATGTAATACTTTTGCAATAGATGGTACTTTTTAGAAGCACCAGTTTGAAGAGGTGAAGAGCTCTGCAGGGAGAGTACTGTTGAGAATCTCCGTTTTGATAGGTTATATTGTAGGTATTGAATATGGACATTGAGCCCGACTGGAAAGCAGCAAATATAAACGCTCAGAACTGTGGCCTCAGAGTCTATGGTCTGGAGGGGTAAAAAAATTGAGTTTCCCAGCTTTATATTCCCAGTATTTATATCCATAGAAAGGTCAGATCATTTAAAGACACAAACCAGGATACAGATATACAGCCATATGAGAGCATAAATATTCAGTGTGTTCCCAGGGAAAGAACTGGTTGTGTATAAAGATGGTGCTCTAAGATTTGTCAGCTCAGACATATTTGTATATATAAATTTATGTGCATCTCAGTGTATATGTGTACATACAGTACCACTTAAAAAGTTGGAAAGAGATTCATACATAGGCATCAACGTCACGATTTATAGTTGTCTAAGAAAAAAATTCCAAGCATTTAAGAATAAGTCTTTAGATCAAGATATCTTTGCGTGATCAACACGTTTCACATTATCTTAATCAGGTGTGTCCAAACTTTTGACTGGCACTGTGTATAAAACACGAGGTTTGTTAAAAAGGAGAGATAGACTGATGGCAAGTGCTGCATGTAATATCATACAGATATTTTAGAGGTTGATGTATTTAATGTAAACATTTTTTTAATCAAATAGGGTATACTTCAAATAAATAAGAAAAATTCCATAAGGCTTTTATTCTGAAGTACAGCCGAGAGTGTCTTTTTGAAACTAAAGCATTTACCTTTATCAGCATGTAGCATATCTGTCTGAAATAAATCATGTTCTCTGGCAGCAGTAAAATAAGCATTCCAAAATAAACCCCAGGGAAAGCGTTTATTTGGCCGTAACGAGTGCCAGGCCAGCCTGTAGGAGACTGGTTTGTAAACACTGCATTGAGCTAAACACTTTCGCTGCTGTTTTTCACCTGTGTCGGAGGTGCCGTTTGAGGCAGGTGTAAGCTTCTCCTTTCACACAGCCTAACACAGCGTAGCTTCAGGAGTGTGTGAGGAGAAGTGTGGGCAGTGAGATCTGGAGAATGTCTCTCGCTGTCGGGCCCAGGGTGTCGAGGAGGGGGCGGGGGGGGTGTGTGGGGAGAGGTGCTGAGAAGTTGTCTGTTTGCCTCAAACTCCGAAAGAGCGATGGGCGCCTCTCTCCTGATGTGCTGTCTGTCAACGGCAGGCTTCACTGGGGACCTGTCCCTTGGCATGATGGTTTTCACCTTGACCTTGGGAGGAATTGCAAAACTCACCCTGGTACTTTCCTTTTTCCCAACCTTTTATCTGCTACTGTATATCTTTGGAAATAAGACCTGGTTTATCTTCCCCACAGGTTTGATTTGGAGTTTTTTTTTTTACCTTCCTGAACTGTGGAACCAGTTTTAGATAAACTCTATGTATGACGTTAATATTTAATACATTTGCATTCACATACTGTACTGTGATATGACAGATCTTAAAATTCAGTTAGCATTTGTGCCTGTAAAACTATCGCTAGTTCATCATCTTACCTTTATTCATTGGAAAGAACTTGAGATTAGTTTTAGATTTCCCTGGAGCAGCTCCATAACATGCATACACGCTTGCATACACACACAACACACTCACACTGTGCCTCCATTCAACGGAAGAAATGGGGAGGAATTCTCCTGCCCGGTCTTCTCATTGCTTTTATCAGGGCGACATTTTGCGGAACGCAGCGGATGAAGAGTTTGAGATGTAATTTTCATGAGTAATGGTACATTTCAAGTGGAGCCGCTTTTGCTGGCGCTAGATACGGCGTGGGTGCTGTAGATTAAAGCGCTGCCTTCTGCAGATGCCGCCCCATGAATTATGGATTCACTTCAGCTTTTTCCCCCTTTTTTTCTTTTAATGACATTCTTTTTTAGTTTTTACAGTGATATGTTCTCCCTAAAACTGTGTGATGCATTAGATAATATAGCTACCTACTCTTTTTTTTTGGCAAAAAATTCAATATTGTTTAAGAGTGACGACACTAAATGTTATAACACTGTATTGAACGGATCCGTTCTGCAGGCTTTTCAGGCCATTCCATTGCAGTTTACTGGGGGTAAAGTCAGAATTCTAAGCATGGTTTCATGGTGCTTCATATCACAGATAAAAAGCCATTGTTCCTCCTGTTATTTCACCAAACCATTTGAAAGAAAGCAGATGAGGTATACTACTGATACTGAACAGCATTCGGCAGAACATGTCCATGCAGTGGACTCAGAGGACAGTTAAGCAGCCAGTTCAGTGGAACATTCTGGGTCCTAACGACATTCTTCTTTACTGTTCTTCACACAGGAGCTGATCCCAGAGTTTTTCTACCTCCCTGAGATGTTCATCAACGCCAACAACTACAACCTGGGAGTGATGGATGATGGGACGGTGGTGTCCGACGTGGAGCTCCCTCCGTGGGCTAAGACCCCAGAGGAGTTTGTGCGCATCAACAGACAGGTGAGGGGAGTGGGGTGCGTCCGTGGCGCTGCCTGACCCCCTCTCTCACTCGGCAGGCAGTGCTCACGGGAACGCACAGTGCTTGTCATGGAAACGCGTTGTTTCAAAGCCATTTTTGCCTAATCTGATGTTCATTTGTGTCAAAAATGTCTAGGGGTACTGATCGCTGACAGCGTTTTTCCTTAATCGGAGTCTGACAGCTTTGGACACAGCTAGCTGAACGATTGGGCACTGTGTCTTATTTTATGTCTGAGTCACCTTCATAATCTAGTGTGAATCATGTTATTGTTTTGTTGCTTGTTTTATGCTCTGCAATCCTTGTTTTGATCTAGTATATCTGCAGATCATATTCTTTGAGTGACACACAAGCATTGGTGCTTTCCAGTACAGCTAGATTTCTTTCTGTTCGTGGAGCTTTACCCCCTAGCATTGAAAGTGAAAATCGTGGCCCTCGTCTCTGATATGGGACCCATTGCATGCTGCTAATCAGGACACTGATAGGACCGTGCCTTGCTCGGTAATCAACCCTCCCGCTCAGAGCCCAGTCAGGACCACAGGCCCCTCCCCCCAGCGCACCTCATTCGCCCTCACTGCCATGCACAGATGTCATGTGACCAGCGCTACAGGCTGCATGCTGTAACTGCAGTTCAGAAGGCCTCTCTTTCGAACAGGGATTTGTACATCGCTGCATACCTGCACAGCAGTGCGGGTGAATGATCTGTGGGGCCGGCTGTAGTTACAGATGGCACAGTAGCTGGTCGTGGCGGTGAAGTCTAGCGTTAATTAATCGCCAGAGCTCAGTTTTGACTGATCCTTCGACTTTCTATACAGTATCCTGGGGGTCACGCATACATCCATCCTGGGCCTGTATCTGGAGGATGAGAATAAATTGGCGCTGGAGTGAAGCCCCAGCCGGTATTTGTGTTATTCTAAGTTGGCTGGCGCTCCTGAGACGGAATTCCCAGGGTGCCGCGCGCCCTTTGTTTTGATTGAAAGTAATTGCCCGCACACCGGCCCTCCGTGCTGAAGTTACTTCGCAGATCAATACCCCGGCCTTTTAGCACTCTCCCCTCTGTGTGCAAATCCACACTATCGATCTGCACAGAACTGCAGGGGAAGACAGGTGAGCCGAGACGCCTTAAATAAGCGCCTGAAACACAGGGCCCTTCAAACCTTTGTGCTCGGAACAATCGCAGGCTGGTGTTTTAATGTCCTCGTTCTTTTTTCCATCTACTTGATTTCACATATCGCTCTGATGGTAGCTTCTGAAGTTCGGTATCTTAAATATATCATTTTTTTGAATTGCTCCGCTAATCTCTCTGAAAGAACGTAATATGCCTTCCATATCAAGCTGTAGCTGTTTTCAAAGCTTTGAACTTTTTGATGTTCTTTTATTCATAAAGAATCTTGTGCTTATACTTAAGTTGAAAGGTCCAAGTATTGGAATATGGTGATGAAAAAAAAAACTTCAAAGAGCAGAGAGGTGCCAGCAGAAAAGCCTTTGTGCCCCCCTCCCTTTAGCTAGAGCTACCAGGTCTGTCTCTACATTAATAACAACATACAGAGAAGATACAAACCTGCATCTAATTCCCCTGCCATATGCCTGAAGGCTGCTGCTCTCATTATGTGTAATGGTACACCTGATAGCTTACTAGAGACAATGAGCCAGAGAGAGGAAGCTGCCAAGTGCTGTCTTTAATTTTCAAAACAGTGTGAACAATGAACACTATTCTGCCATTCTCCGCTATTTTTACTGAGTATTATTGTAATTACACCTCTGAGATGATAATGCACCACACACACATACACACACACACACACGTACAGACTCTCACACACACACACACACACACACACACACACGTACACACTCTCTGATACCACCAATAGAAAGCAGCATCGTGTCAGGCATATTGCCTCGAAGCACAGGATGAAAGGAAACCTGTCTCAGTGGGTAGAGGGGAGTAGTGAATCACAGAGAGTGTGCATGTGCAGAGACAGACAATCACCTGTAAGACTACACAGCTAATACACATCTCATTATATGTGATATGATGTAATAATGAAATACATGTTTCTGATATTCAGTGTCGTATATTTTAATGGTGCTGTAGTTCATTATGGCACAGGACCCCCTGCTGGAAGGGTGCAGGTTTGATTTCCAAGGGGTCACACTGGTGTTGTACCCTCAGCAAGGTACTTAGCCTGACTCACTACAATGTTAGCACTACAATGGAAGTGTGTGTTTGTGTTATGTTCACATTCACAGTATGTTATGTGTGTGTGTGTCTTTGTGTTTCTGTGTGAAACGTGTATGTGTATGCGCTGTGTTTGTGCATGCGTGTGTGTGTGTGTGAGTGTGTTACGTGTCGCTGTGCGTGTGAGCTGTGCGTCTGCACTGCAGTGCCAGGCCTAGGCAGCCAGTGATAATTAAAAAGGGTCCTTGAGGCTCCAGGGATCTGCTAATGACTGATAGCTGGCATTATGGAGTGTCAGCTGGCTCCTGAAGTCGAATGAGACATTTTCTAATGAGTGCCTGGCCTCCAAATTGGAGCCATATATACATGAGGAGTTAATGGCGTGTTTCATTCTTTATCGCATCTGCCGTTAATGGCGCACGCGGTGTGGAATGCAGCAAGTCGCAACAGCAGGAAGGAAAAGCGGAATGTGGCCAAATGCGTTCCGTTCTTTATTTCACGTAGATGATTAACAGCTAATTAAGTAGAAGTCCATAAACCGCGTCGGCCCCTCAGCATAGAGGATAGCTTCCCTCTCCGAAATGCCACTTCATCACACCTCTTTGCTCTGTTTCAGCGTAGAGCTGGCCGTCGTTATTGCAAAGAGCAAATAGGAACATCATAATTTCCTTTTAAAATTTCCACATGCTTGCTTGATGGTGTGGTGAGGTTTGGACATGGACCAATTAGCCGTGCATTTGTATCTTGTAGTAGTCCATAATTTCAACATGCAGCAGATTAATTGCCCAGAAGATGGCTATCCTTGAGACTATGAAAAAGGTTCCATAAGCAGTCAGGCAAACATGCATTGCTTAACAGAGTTAGCATTTTACACTCAGTCAGACATCTCTGAAGAGAAGTAAAAATTGTGCTGTTTTAAGGCCTCTGGTCAGCACGAGGTGGCGCCCCCTGTTGGTGGGAGGAGAGTCAAGTAGAAAATGGTGGTCCTGAAAGGCCATGCCTCCTGACAGTTCAGCTCAGATTCTGTCAGAAATATAATTGTATGTATGCTCTATATTTCATGCACAGAATGCAAGATACATAGCACTAATGACCCATTCAATAGTCATGTAGTTTTATGTCTTGCAGCGGCGTTCTGGTTTCTCTTTATGTGGAACCACTTGATGTGTGCTGTACCTGTTTTTGTACAGTGGAGCTCCATTGATAACCATCTGTTATGTTACTTCCCTGTTGTTAAAATGTTGGCGCACATTCTTTCATATTCCATGTCAGGGTCCACATAACTAGGGGACCAGTTCTCTTGGTTAGGATAATCAGAGCTTTACTTACCTCACAGCAAACCAGTCTCATACTTACCTCAAAACAATTTTACAACCAAATGTTCGGCTTTCACAGGACACCAGGGCAAAAGTGAGTTTAGTTGGGAGGCTAGATAAACTAACATTGTTTTTGATAGTTTGTTTTTACTGAAAGGGAAGAAAACAGTTGATATGATTTGGAGAAGTGCAAACACAGTCACAGCATGTATAAGGATGCTGTGCCTCTCCCTGACAGCAGCATTTGCCCCGGCGTTCAGTTGTTGATGTTTTAATGCCAGCCCATTAGGAGCATTTCTCACAGGTCCGTTCGCGGAGCCTCTCTGAATGCTGCTGACTGTTACAAACCTTGCAGACTGAGACGGGCGATCGACGGTAGCAAATGCCACAGGGCCGTCTCCAGACAGCAGCAGCGCCTCATAAAAGCTGATCTCCAGTCACTCACGCGTCAGAGACGTCCATTAAACAAGCCTTAGAGAGCCGTCGCTCAGGAGCGGCTGCTGAGAGCGCCTGCTAGGAAGGGAAGCAGACAGGCTCTAAGTAGCCGCAGCTACTTTAAGCCAAACAGGCCATCAGGACCCAGCCTCTGAGTGCCAGGTGTGGGTCCTGACGGATCTGCCGGCCATTAGCGCTCTCCTCAGACAGGCTGCCCCCCTGTAACCTGCGGCCTTTGCGCCCGGCGGAGAGTCTCGGGGCTCCCCTGAGAGCCGCCACCTCCGACGCTAGCCGCGCCGCCGCAGCTGTTTCTCTGCGTTTACCGCGAACTCCGATCCAGCGGTGAGCGCTCGCGGGCCTCAGCCGTAAACACTTGTCGAGACTCGCTGAGAGACGGAGTGCCTCTTTAGCGTGACTTAAATCACGTTCGCCGAGACGCTGTTCGCCGCTGCTCGCTTCCGAATTACCGAAGCCGCCCCAGGCCCAACTGAAGGAGTCAACACTGTTGACAGATACTTTCGCACCTCATTTATAATTCAGTTGTTGCACTAATACATTGGAATAGCCAAATATTTAAACTCTTAGCATACAGATACGGTGACGGCTCATTACAGAAATGTGGGTGAGTCTGTCTGTTCTGGGAATGATATATTTTTTTGACTGGACTCATGCTTGGTTATTTACACTGGGTATTAAAAAAAAGTCGAGCATCAGAGCCATCAGCGTTGGGGTTGTGTCGCGATGGTGAGCGGCTGTTTGTCATTTGGCTTTGCGAAAACACTCCCAGAGCTGCGCTGACGGATTTACTGTGGCCTGCACAGCGGAGGTGTCACGAGCCCGCGGCGATGGGCTGTTTGTGATGGTTACAGCTGGAGACCTGCGTCTGGCCCCGCTCGTTTTCCCACGCTGGAAGGACCGCCCACTCCTGGGGTCAAAGGTCGCCAACTGTTCGCACTCTATTCCGGCATCACCCTTTACGCAGGCACCCCCAGTAGGGAACGATCCAGGGGTACAAGCTTGCTTCGATCTCTGTTCGTCCCTGCCCATTTCGGACCATGGAAAAGACGCGCCGGTCTAGCGAGGACCACCGCCGTGGCCCAGCTCCCCTCAGTCTCTGCATTTTTCCCCACGGTGGTATTTTGCGCGGTGACCGACGGAGAGCTCGTGCTCCCGGGGGCGGGGAGGGACCGCTAGCGCTCGGCGGTCTCTGGTTAGCGTCAGCCGCGGCTGGCGGAGGGGACGCTGTCATGCGCGGGCGGACATGTTTACTGTGCGGCCCGTGTTTTACGAGCTCGCCCGCGCTCCGCTCCTCTCCTGCGTGATGTCACGGCCGAGCTCGGGATGCCTGAGAGCGGGCTTGATCTACTGCAGCTGACACGGCGCGGCGCGGCCGGAGAGCTCCTGGGCTCGGCCCGTCTAGCAGAGCCAGCGCTGGTAGCTCAGAGCCCCTCCGGGCTGTTCTCTGAGAAACATTCCTCCCACATAGCCCTGTCCAGGCAGCCTTTAAGGCTGAACTTTAAATAGGTGAGAGACAGACAGAGAGAGTGGTACAGGTACGATGTTGTCACCAGCGTTCTCGGGACACGAGGGCCAGCCAAGCGTGCGGTCTGAGGGAAGCGAGAGATTTGTTCTCAGTGCAGAATGGCCTTGTATGAGCAGCTCTGCATTTCAAAACTACCGTCTGACAAGGACAGCGGCTTTAAGGACATGCATCACCACGCTAAATGGCCCCAGATATCAGTTCCCCCTCATACATCAATTACTCTGCGGAATTAATTTGGAGTTTTATCACCTCTGGTGCTTTTATACGGTTCTTTAATGTTTGAGGTCACTAAAACTTTTTATCTGGCCAATAATGGACTTTTATTTTTACATTGCAGTAAAGATGATGGAGAACTACAGGATAAAAAAAAGATTTAAGACCGCTTGATGTTGAAGGCTACATTCTCGTTTGGTTAGCATGGCTGCTGAAATCATGATAACTACCTCTAGATGGTTTATTTCCTGCTTGAAGTTTGAAGAAGGGTAATATGTCCTGGTCTGAAAACTTACTACTGTCTTACTGTTGTATATTTAGTCTCTATTTGATATCACAAAAGTGGGGTAAACTTAAGTCAACAGAATGTTTTTTTTTGTTGCTTGCAAATTAAAAAAAACTCATACACACATACGGATTCTGGTCATGTGGCAGTGTGAGGAGACTGTCTAAAGAGAGACGCCTTCCACCTGCTACCCTTGCTTCAACCCCACAACTTGTTTTTCATTTTATCTTGCCATGTGCAGTTACACTGTATTTACCACAGAAAGTGTCTTTTCTGTGGGGGAGTTGGTTGCTGGCTGGCTCCCGGTCTTGCCTCCACAGCTAACCTGGAGTCACAGACTCATGGCTGACTCTGTCTCCTCTCTCTGTTACGAACCAGCTGGGGCTAAGAGTCCTCTCCTGGGACACTGCCTGGCTTTGGGGATCACTAGTGTTGTGTGTGTGGAGAGGTGTCTTGAGGGTGTGTGCTACCTGTTGGTAGCTCCACCAGCTGTGTGCACTGCCTGTTTGTGTGCAGCTTGTATTTATAGCACAAAGGTCAAAGGTGCTGGTTCTGCAGCCTGAGCTGGAGATACTAAGATGAATACAGGGAGTGAATGGAAGCCTTTCTGCTCTCACTGGCGTTCTGACAGCTGGGAGGGGGGGGTCCCCTGAAAGGGCCTGCCTTTCATTAGTGCTACAGGATACCTAGGAGAGGAGAAAAGACCCCCCAGCTCTCTCCGTCTCTCTCTCTCTCACACACACACACACACACACACAGAGCGTCCTGGCTCTGACTGCCGGTGGCCTCTCAGCCTCTCCGTCCACTTAAGTGGTTTAGAATCAGAGTTAATTACTCCAGTCATCTGTTCTAATCATCTCCCCACTGCAGCCTGGCTGCACTCAGTCACGCGGTGGCATCGCTTCAACCCGTCAGGGGTTTTTCCCCCCCTTCTACAGCCACTCTGTGCTTGAGACTTAAAAGTGAGGCCCACTCATTCATTCCAGCCGTCTCTCACTTTCTCTCTTTCCTGTACTCGCCAGCCAGCTCGACAGCGTGCCACTTTAACAGACACCCAGGGCTCTCAGGGGGGTTACAGTAGGTCACTTCAGAGTTTCAGGTAAACTTTTCTTACTAGAAAAAAAGTCACTGTTTGAAATGAACCTGAGTGAAAGCTTTTTGTGTTGGATGTGCCAAGCATACGAAAGTCAGTGGATCATAGAAGGCCAATTTATAAATGCTTAGTACAGCTCTTCCCCGGGGTTTGTTCTCTCTTAGACCCACTCTGGGTTCATTTGAACACTCTGTCCCTGTCTTTCTTCTTTCTTTTTCATTTTACAGAGATGGAGACTCTGGGCACAGCATGAATACATATATCAAAAGATAGATGTATCAGAACCCAACTCCCAACAGGTCAAGCCTGTAAGAAATGTAAAGTTATTAGTTTTAGATGAGTGCAGTTAAAAGTAAAAAGGGACACAACTCTTAGATTTGCTCTTTTTTTCTAGCCACAGATATGTCTAGGAGAGTACAAATAAGTGGTGCTCTCTAACTCTTCTGATATTATCAGAATTCGTTTGCTACCCTTTTCATTTCCCTCTGTTCCTCTGTCATGTGACGGGGGTGGGGGTAGAAGGCTGCAGTGTTTGTAAGCTGCTGTGTGTAGTTTAACTTCACGCATTCTGTGGCTATCTGTGCATCAGTTATGGTGGGCCTGGTGGTCCTTACCTCCAGCTGTGTGCAGGATGCCTGATTAAACTGTAGCAGGCCATTACTGCTTTCTCAGATTTGCATGTTTGAGATTGTGGCCTATCTGTAGGCTCATAGCCTGCAATCTGTCAGTCCGGTAGCTGGAGATGAAGGATCAAGACACTATGCAAAAAAGCCCTTGATTATTTGCAATCTGCAGCCTTAAAGAGGGGGCTGGGGACACAGGATATTTTGAGCTTCCTTCTAAGGAGCGCAGAGGCTGGTACAACAGACCTCTGAGGGTGTGTGAATTGTTTTAGTATAGCTGAACCGTTCAACAAATGGCTTTTCTGTAAATTACAATAGGATCGCGTTTTAGAAAGAATAAGTATCTAGGTACCTTTTTCACTTTCGTTCCAAAACATCGTGGTCCAGGTGTAATTCACTGAGTGACTAACGCAATCTTCTGATCCTCCTGCTGTTGTGGTGAAAGTTAATTCTGGGCAGCGCTGTCGGAAAAGAGCGTCCCATGCAATAGAGAATGAAACATGAGGAAACGTGGAGAGGGTACTCATCTAGAGTTAACATCTGAATCATTTCACATGTCTGATACGCTTCAACCAGAGCTTATGGCAGTGATTTGCCAAACTGGCATGTTTGTTTTAAGACGACTTTCCGCCATCACAGTTCATTCTCCTCCCCGACACAAAGAAGCGGGATATTTGATTTGCTGTAAAGTAATACTCGCGGCTCGGCTTCCACTTAAGCGGTGACGAGAGCCCTCCCGCCCTGCCCGAAGGTTTTGTCGATTTTGACATAGCTGATTGGAGGGGAAGTAAACCCCTTCCTGCGAGCGAGGCCGAGAGCGTCGGCGTTTCCCCGCTCGGGGGAGCTGGCTTTGGTTTCTTACGTCACCCTCCCCGGGCCCTGACTCCCGGAACGCCGGGCCCGCTCGGGGGGTTCAAGCAGCCCCCTTCGCCGCAAACTGACAATCAGCTCGGCAGCTAAGGCAGGCTAATAGGCCCTTTAATCAGGCGCTTGTCAGTAGAAAGAGAATGCCAGATGAAAGGCAGTCGGAGCGAGCGAGGGAGTGGGAGGGAGTGAGGGAGGAGGGGGGAAAGGAGAGGAGGGGAGGGGGAGAGGAAGGGGGTTTGAGGTATGACAAGCGTTAGCAGGGAGGACTGCAGTGGCTGCTCTACTCTGCTTTGCTCTGAGTTTACTGGGAGCACATGATAATGAGCCTGCGATAGTGCAATATGGTAGAGACTCCCTACTGCAGCCTACTGCCTACAGCTGGCACACAGCCTCTCCATAAAAGCAGTCCTAATGACGATTAGCGTAACAATCACCGAACAGCTTCAGTTAAGGAGACAGGATGCAGCAAATGGAAAAATGTAACCGTTAACGAAAGTCTGAATGGAAAATTGAGACTTTATGGAGCAAATATTCCTGTGCCATTACTTGAGGCCTTGTGTCATATTTAAGAAAACTGGCACTGTACTAGAAGTCTGGAGAGGATGACACTTTTTTTCTCCAGTGAGCAAAACTGTATTTATTTGCATATCAGCAAGTGCTTCCCTCTGACTTGTGTCACTCTAATCTCCAATAATCAATGGCACAGTGACAGACTGTCACCGGAGGATGCTGTCACAGTGGGCGTAGGGCCCATTCAGAGGTGGCCCTGGCAGTGCCCGCACATACAGCTCAGCAGTGTGATGCTAATCAGGTGATTGATTTGTAGGGTGTGATGTTAATGTCTTAATGGAGCAAATGGCCTTATATCCTTAAGCCTTTTTGTAGCGGCTATAAATGAAAGAAGGAAAATAAAGTAGCCATCCAGTAGTACCCCATAAAGGTGTCTGTGAAATCCATCCCATAAACCTGAACTGTCTGAAGCAGAGGCCTGCTCTTTCTCCTCCACAGAACACTCTGTTTTAGGGCAGAGATCCAGTCCTAGACATTTCACTGTTGCTGTGGACAACAGAGGTTGTTGTCTAACCATTTATGTATCATATTTCAGTTTCTATGATTCAGATCAGAGCTAATGTTTGGAACGGACACCGGCAACAGAATAGCTTCTTCATGGAGGAGCTGTCACTTTTAACAGTTTCCAAATGCAAGATTTCGAAGGGATGTAGTGGGATGGGACGAAGTGTGGCAATAGTCACTCCTTGAGGCTTCTCCATGTTGTGCCAGTCCCAGGCCCCCGCAGCACTGAAAGGGTTAAAGAGAGGTGGACTGGCAGCTGCTGCATGGCCCAACTGTAACTCAAACAACTTTTTGGTCCCCTCAAAACGAGAGGCCTTTGAGTGGAAGTGGGCAGCTCCAGCCCTGTGCATCTGCTGGGAGAACCTTTCGCTCTGCTTCCTCACATCCAAGAGATGAGGAGGACATGCCGTTGGAGCCGCTCCAATCACATCCAACCTTAATCAGATCTGCTCCAATCATAGCTGGCCTTCATCAGAACCACTCCAATCAGTGCCCACTGTCATCAGAACTGCTCCAATCATCGGCCACTTTCATCTTAACCGCTGCAATCACTGCCTGCCTTCATCAGATCACAGCAGAGGGCCCAACACATACAAACTCAGACCATTTGTTCAGTGCTCTTTTTATTGTCTTAAAATAAAACAAATTATTAAAAGGTATTAAAAGCCGCGCGTCTTCAGTGTGAATCGAGCGGGACATATATCACTGGTGATACTGTACCTGGTTTCTGAAGCACTGCGTGAGTCAGAACAGGAAAGATCCGGTTCCAAGCACTCAATGCATGTGATGCCTGTGGAACAAAGGAAACTCAAATCCTACAGGAAACTCGTGTCTTCTGTAAGCCAGCAAAAAGCACAACAATAAAAAGCAATGATTTGTTGGAATACGACCTCCTCGAAGCATTAACATACGCCCGGTGTAATTCATTCATGAATTATTGTAATGATCCCCAGTGGAACACAAAAAGACATACAAAGCTGGCTAATTGGTGCATAAATAACCCTCCTGTCGCTGTTTCCACTCGCACCCTTCATTGTGCTGGAATGTCTTACCAGTGTACGTTTCCCATAACTGAAATATCTGCCTTTGTGCTGCAGAGTTTTGCCTTCACTTTTATAATCTAAAATTCTCGGTACAATAAATTATTACGCTAAATAATATTTTACAGATAGGAAGGGCTAATGGTTGCTGTGATCTGTTCTTGGTTTGTTGTAAGCAGTTTTTTTTTCAATGAAATTGATTTGCTTATCTGATATCAACAATGTTACCATTCTACACATTGTATATCGAGTGAAAGAAAGCCCCAATTCTGTGCTCTTTTTTTTTAACTTAACCGGTGGCTTGGAAGGTGCACCGTGGGCCAGATTGAACACCACCCCACCCCCCTTCCCGAAATTGGGCACGGCTCATCTGATGGGGTCAGTCCCCTAAGAGCGGAGGCAGCCGCGGAGGCTGGTGTAATCACACATCGATTCCCGTCACCCCGTGGCGGACAGAGACGGGGGGGGGGACCTCCGAAGTGTGGCATTAGCATAGCGTAGCGGTGGAGGAGGGCGGCCGCTCCATTGTCTCCCGCCCGCTGATTGACACAGAGATCGCGCCGCGCATTAAAGGCCCATCAGGCTGCGCATTAGCTCTGAAAGCGGGGAGCCGGGGCCCAGCAGAGGTCACTCCCCCACCCGCATAATGAACCCATCCCAAAGGGAAACGGCCCTGCCACTTCAGCCCTGACGCACCGCAGACAGAGTAGATGTGTACTTCCTAATAGCGGGGGCAGGGGTTTGATTAACAAAATAGCATGAGACCCGTGTGTAGGATGTAAGTACATTAAGAGAGGACAAGCCTCTCCGCTCCGAGAGGGCCCGGGGACATTGTGCGGTTGATGGGGAAGCCTGACATTTTAGTGTATTTTCATGTCACTAATCTACTGTTGTTATTACATTGGTACGGTACATTGAGCTGAACTGTGATGTCATAACCGTGTGTTTACGCAACTATTTGCATCATGCTGAAAATAAATTAGCGACAGGCTTTTTAAAAGAGCCTCTTTTTCTAAATAAAAAATAGGACCTTTCAAAAGCAGCCCGCCTCCAGGGCTTTATCCTTTAGGCCTGCGCTTTTATTGATATTTTCTTACTTCTTATAAACTCATTATACGAGGGCTCCCACAATATACCGTCAGCATCCTGTCAGAGGGAAAATGTCACCATGGACGACAGACGTTTACCGGATCTCTGCCGCCCCTGATTGAAAGTTCTAATTAAGTGAGTGGAGAAAATGAACTGAAATTAGCTGTCAGAGAGTCACATTTAAATGAGTGATGAACCGCCACAGCCGTAAACATTTAAATGATATAAATTGCCATTTAAGTGTGCGGTTTAATGTCTGTCATGCATTAATGTGACACCAGCCAGCAATGACAATCAAGCCACTCACTTTAATTTGAACACATTGAGCGACTTTGTGCCGACAGCCCTGTGCAAATTAAGACGATTGTTATTCTTATGTGCGCGCGTAAACGCTCTCCTCCTTCGTCGGCTAATGAAGAGAAGGAAAGCGTGCTTTATGTTAATGCGCTGGCATTAAAAAGACATTTCTTGCGCCGGGCAGACAAGTTTCCTGTTATTTCAAGGACTTTTAGGAATCGCTAAGGGTATCGTCTCAATTTCCAAAAGCCCTCCACGGGCGTGGAAACCGTTGTTGTGCATTACTGTGTGGCAGTGTGTGGCGAGCGCATCTGTCATTCTCTGAGAATGCGTGAATGTGGAATATTTATCCATATATTAGCACAATATGAAATTTCTATTTCATAAATTGATATTTGGATATTAATGTTGTGCGGCATATTGCAGTGCATTATAACAGTGGTTTTCAACTACCAACATTCAAAGATTTACTGGGAAAGGTGCTGTTACAACATACAGTAACAGCTTTGATTTATGTCATCCCGACTGATGTGCCGTTTCTCTGGCTAAAATCTTTCATTTAACTACAGAAATGAACATATTAAAGGTTTCAGTCATTTTGGTTATAATGAAAATGCACAGAATGCCTTTGCTTTGAATTGAAGTAAACGCGGTCTTTAATCACAGTGGCTAGTTTGTTTTAAATTCAGCACTTTATGTCACTGTGCCCATGTGTGATATCTTGATGCATTGGTAGCGCCGGGTGGAGCGCAGTGTGACATGAAGGTGATAGTGTCAGGGTTTGTGGTATGTAACACGTGTGTCTCTGTGTTCCCGCAGGCCCTGGAGAGCGAGTTTGTGTCCTGCCAGCTGCACCAGTGGATCGACCTCATCTTCGGCTACAAGCAGCAGGGACCCGAGGCCAGCCGGGCCCTCAACGTCTTCTACTACCTGACCTACGAGGGCGCGGTCAACCTCAGCTCCATCACCGACCCCATGCTGAGAGAGGTGCGAATCTGTGTACCCCCCTACACGCCTTAAACGATGACATCACACCGTTTGCTTAATCAGAGCCTGCTGGAAAATACAGTTCAAAAACATACTGGCAAAATCTCGCCCACATTTTTAAAAACGCGTAGATTCAAAGTACATTTATTAAGGCCTACATTGTAAGTTCGGTCATTCTGTGAACTTTTTCATTCCATGAATTTTGGTTCAGCTAAGATTCAGCTGTAGCAGAGCCTTATTTACTCTCCTGTGCTGTATTGTGTCAAGCCAGTTAGCGAGCTGGATTCTGAGATAGCAACACTGGAGGATTTATAGTATGTTCCCTCGGTTTTATGAGCCTGTGTTGGAATGAGCATTGAACTGCCTTCACTCAGCCCTTGATCAGTGTCCAGGCTAATCGCTTAGCATGAATCTGCAGCCAAACAGGAGACAGTATGGAGGTGATGGTGACATTAAAATAAACGCCATTGGCTTTTACTCTCATGAATCTGCCATTCAGTCTGTTCAGGAAACAGGGCTGGCATGCTATTGAAAGTATGTACCTTCATTGAGCGCGCTGATCTGTAAATCGCGGGTGCCAAGTATCTGAGACATTCGGACAGGCCCTTTCGCACTGTATACAGAGACTGCATAACAAAGAACAGAGTCCTGTGTGTAAGGTCCTGTACATATCCAGCCAACTTCAACATGCCAGCATAAGTACAGCTTCAGTCTACGATGGGAGTCTTTCTACAGCCTAGCCCCACTAGTGGTGGTTCCCTGCCAAGGGTGGTTGGTAATCTCCATGTGCACGGAACCACATCTACGTTTTTTGACAGTTCTGCTGGTGCCTTACAGCTCTCCATGTAAACTGTTGTCAGATTCGATGTGACCAAAACCCTTGATCCGACCGTGAGCTGTTTTCACTGTTCTGTGTAGCTGTATAGTAATGTAGCGTATGTGCACAGTAGAGGTGATTGTAGCTTGTGGGTAAAGGCTTGTGTAAGGGGGCAGCACTGTTACTCACTCAAACCTGCCGCGCTCTTTTGAGTGTAGCTGATTTAGCGAAATAGATCATGAAAGTTAATTCCGGTGCGATCACTCACATTCAAAGATTTGCTTTCTGTTCTTTTCCTTTCTTTGAGAATTGCAGATGTTCTGGACTATTAAAAGGTGTTTGATGATCAGTATGTAGTATTATGTGTGTGTGTGTGTGTGTGTGTGGGGTGGGGGTGCTCCGTGCTGATTGGCCGGTGCCGTGCGAGGGTGCGTGCCTGCCGCTCTTCCTCTCCGTCCTTCATGCTCAGTGAATGGAGCGCCTGGAGACGAGAGGCGAGGCGCAGATTTATGGGCTCGTTCAGGTAATTCTCATTCAGATGCACTTCTGAGCCACGCATGCAGATTCATGGCCCGGGAGGAGGCCGTCTCCCAGCGCAGCCCATTACCCGGCCGCCTGTTTAATACCCCAAAACCAAATTGGATCCCTGACACCCGCCGCAGCTGCGGAGCCGCTCCAGCCGCCCAAAAATAAATAAATTCACACTGTCATCATTAACAGCAAGGCGTGCGAGGAGTCTAAGAATAGTTTTCAAGGATGAATCAGGAAGCGTGCGCACACACACACACACACAAACACACACGCACACTTGCGTTCAGGGATGTGCATGTTTTCTAGGCCTTAAAGACGCAGAGTGTAGAGCTTTTCTCTTGAACCCGTTTAGAGACTCTAGCTAGATGAGCCCCAGCAACTCACATCTCCAGCTACACATAACGGCCTTGAGTCTCATACAGCCCTGTGTGTTTTTGGGAAAGGTGGGGGGGCTGGGGGGGTTGGAACAGCGTCAGGGCCGGTCCTCAGGGGCGCGGCGGTGACTGACGGCTGGCGCGGTGACGGGCTGGTTTGTGTCAGCCGGGCAGCTGGGACGAGCCCAGGCCTTTTGGAATGTCTCAGAGCAGATTAGGGGCAGCTGCGGGGCCCTGCCCGGCAGACCGGGCCGCTGTTTTCACAGACGTGATTACTTCCTGTCTCTCTTCCGCCGCAGCCACAAAATTAGACTTAATAAGAGTTATTTTTAAAATCCGCTCACGACGAAGAATCGGGGGCCCCCAGTCCCTCACAGCACAGCCCCCCTTTGTCATCTGCCTTTAGGGCAGTGCATTCCTGTATGAGAATTTCGAAATAAATAAACCACTCTCATAATCTCAGCAGTAAATATAGCTTTGAATTCATATTGGTATCAAAGGCACCATATGCATAACACTGTAGCATCATGCAGTGAAACTTGCACGAGTTGTACTACCGTTGACAGACACTGTCCTGCAAATATACATAAGTTTGTGAATACATTTTAAATTAGGAAGTGGTATTTAAATGTTTCACACTCTAAATGGGAAGAAGGAACAGTGACAATTCTAACTGTTGCAGAGCTCAGCTCTGTGGTCATTATACTTTGAATCAATTTTTCTTTGACATATGAAAACCTGAGATTGAAAGGAACATGATGCACCCCAGTTAATATAAAAATATAAACATAAAGCATGCTGCAAACTTATTACTGACTATTCAGCACAACAATAGTGTATAACTGCATTCATGCGCACAATATCATTTAAATTTACTGAAGAAACGTTAATACGATTTTCATTCATTCATTTGTCTTTATTGATCTTTTTTGTGTTTGTTTTGCTGTTCAAAAAAATTAGCAAATCACATCTTACCTTTGGCATGAAAGGGCTGTTTTTTTCTCAGTAATTTTCCTGAATTATCATAATGTGTTTTTAATTATGAGCTGGTGCTCAGACACGTAATTAGGAGCAAAATGCACATCCTATGTCAGAATGAATGCCCCCCATGTGGGCAGTTTGTTACTGCCATGGTGTTACTCCAAGTGTTGGAGGGGCTTGATTATTCACCCCTCAGTTTAAATCTGGCCAAAACTGTGGGTGTGTGTTTCTCTGTGAATTGAAATACCATCTTCCCCTCTATGGAAAGGTCAGGAAATTAATCTGGTTTCTCCTTTTGAATTCAGCATCATTTTAGAGTGCTGCCTTACTTTCAGAAATACAAGTGAAAACCTAAGGTTACAGAAATTATATTTTTGAGACTGCAAAATTGTACTGTGTATAAACCCTGTTTTTTTCCCCTTCCCTCTTCTGTCATAATGTGCAGTGTGCTGGATCCATATTAACTGACGACAACATAACCGCTGCATTCCCAGGAATGCAAAACATTTTCTAAATTTTAGATTATTAAACACCAAAACACTACCCTGCTATACACAGTATTAGATCTATAGCTCTGATTATTTTAGGCACTGCTTAGGTACTTAAGCATGCACCCGCCAACACACACACACACTTCTTTAACAATTCAATCTCGGTAACAAAACTGTCAAGGCCTCCACAAGAGGGAGTGCATTTAGCCTTGACGCTCTGCAGAATATGGGCAGTGAGCACACAGAGGTAGAAACCCAGCCCAGTGCAGCTCTGCACAGCTCTGAGCCCTGCTGATACAAAGAGCTAAAACAGGTCCTGTAGCGTTCAAACTCAAAATGTGATTACTTCACCCGTCCCCTCATAAAACTCCAAATCTCTTATTCATGTAGCAAGTATCTTTAATTCATATGTTTGAAGTATGATTTCAGCAGCCATATGATGTACAGCCATAGCATGCATTCGGTTAGCAAAGCATTTTTCTTGCTGCTGCACACCAGTGTGGCATAATAACAACAGTGTCTGCCTTGTGATACCTGTCTTAAGTAAACGCAATTGCATGGAGACTGGATGGTATTGCTGAAACCTCTGTTAGTAGCAGGATGGACAATACTGGGGGTGGCGGGGGCTTCAGGCCGTCATTTAAATGGACAGGAAATAGAGGAGGCCTTCATCAGTCACGGGCCACTGCCTCCAGAGAGGTTTGGCCTCTGTGGGGAACGCAATGAAGTTAACGGTACGAAGAAGCGGGACTCCTTGACCCCCGCTCGCTGCATTTGCGGACTTACGCGCTGCAATGAATGTCAGCTCAAAATTGAATCATGATTGGTCGAGTGGCTCTGAAGTATTAGCTTAAGCAAACTGTCCAAAACAAATGGGACATCGAGTCACCTTGAGGCATGATTTCAGCTCCCGGGAACAGTGGTGCACGTTCAGGTTGTGTTCTGTTTATTGTGTAGAAAACCCTGGAGGTTGTTCTGTGGTTTGGAGCTGGAACTGCTGGGTGGAAGTCAGCTTTTTACAGGTTGTCTGGAAAACAAATACAAAGAAGGAATTAATATTTTAAGTATTTAATTTAAGGAATTAATATTTTAAGTGTCCCAGTGATGACCAATTAGCACATACGTATCTCATACTGTTACAGTAGCGGGTCGTTAAACTGCTGCAGAATTCAAAGGAACTTTTGATGAATAGATAATATTATTTCAACAATCAGTCATGCACCAGCATGAAAAGTAATGAGAAATTCCATGACAAAGTAGACTGTCTTCACACATTAAGATAACGAACTGTTCTTCGCAATTAATAAAACAATGATTCTGTTTTCAGTTGATTTTACTGGAAATGGACAGGTAAAAGAAGCAGCATATCATTTTGTCATTGTTACAAATTTTTTTTCACCAGGGTGTTGTGTCTACCCTGACTGGAAAAAGGAAACTGATTTTCATGTTAAGTGGAACCAATGATTAATAAGTGTTTACATAGTAAACAGTGTCACCTGCTGGTAGACTGTGAAAGAAGGTACACAAATGTGTCTTCCCTTCACTAGAAGTAACATTTTTCAGGTAACAAAGTGAATGACTAATCCACTCCCAGTCATATTAGGTAATGAGCAGTGACTGTGGGAGTTTTTGTTTGTTGTATTTGGTAATAAGCTAGCTAGCTAACTAATAATCATAGCAAGTCAGTTCAAATGAGGATAAATGCTACAAGAGAGGGCTAGGTAACTATCAAACTGGCTGGCTACTCCATGTTTTTTACAGTTTCGCAGTAGCTCACTAGATGGTTGTGCAAATAATACGGCATTTCAGAATTGACAAAAATGTTTGTAGCTATGGTAGGCATGCCAGCCTGCATGTCAGTTATGATTCTTAACATTATGCTAGTTAGCTGTGGTGACACCGTTGTGAAGAGATCAGGTTTTAGATATACACCAACAATTGAATAGCAGTTGAAATCAATGCATCTCGTTGCTTTTTCCAAAATAAATAAATTCTCACGGATTTTTGCAAGTTATTCAAACAAAGATTTTCTCTGGGTTTGAAAGTAAACTCTGAAAATTCTTTGATCTGTTTGGGATTGCTGAACGGAAAACCACAGGTCCTGTCTGTGTTGTACACGCGGTCCCATAAGAAGTGCATGAGCATCTATTTTAAGCAGGCCGTCATCAGGTTTAGGATATATGCTCTGTGTGTAACGCACATCACGGCCCCGCCGCTGAGCAGAGCTAAATCACAGACATACTGGACCATGAGGCCCCACTGCAGCTCAGTACTTCTAACCAGTGCATTCTGTCTGCTGTCTCTGATCCTCCAAAGGAGATGTAGAACGTTAACATTAAAGGCAGTTGCTACTTTTGGCTTCCTTTTACCCAGATAAGAGCTAAGCAAGAGTTGTATTAAATAACCAACCCTGAGTTTTATCATCTCATGATATTGCACAGACCTCAGGCAGCGTTAACTGCAATTAGCACGTTGCCCGTTGGTCTTTTATGTTGTTTTTGTTCTGTGGCTTATGTTTGAATACGGATCGCCGGGGATTTTGTGATGTTTGCTGTTTAGACATAGCGAGCCCCCATGTGAGTTCGCCCCAGCTGAATTATGGGTGGACAGGCTGCGTGGTTCCCCCCTCGTAGCTGTGAGCGATGTGAGGCTTAGCCCGGCTGGCAGCGGGAGCCGTGCGCTTGCTCATGTTCCTGTGCTGGCGAGGACGGAGGCCCAGAGTCTCGGTCCGGGAGCGCCGGGGAGATTTGAGCGTACCTGTTAGAGATTAGCCTTCTTTTTCCCCGCGGGATCTATGACAGAAGCAAGAGCGAGAGCGCTGGACGAAGCCAGGCGGGGCCCCGCGCGTCTCTGCTCAGCGTCACGCGGCGGGGATAAGGAGACTCGGCAGCGTTTCTCATGGAAATATCATTTACAGGCCCGCGCGATGATCTCATGGCCAGAGCCCGCGCCAGTCCCTGCTAAATCAGCAGGGGCAGCGCGCTGTCTCACTCACTCTGTAACACCCTCACCTCATATGGTGCACGTAGATGCACATGTATCCCACGCTACACACGCACACACAGACACACATATACACGTACATGCATTCACTCATACTGCACATACACTCAAACAGAGCAGACTAGCTGACAGTTATGGTCCTCTTATATGACCGTGATCACCTCCCCCTGATGTTCTGTCCTTCCCTGTGCTCTCTTAGGCCGTGGAGGCTCAGATCCGGAGCTTCGGACAGACACCCTGCCAGCTGCTGATCGAACCCCACCCCCCGAGGAGCTCCGCTATGCAGGTGGTGAGTAACGTCACAGAGCTAAGCGCTGCAGCCCACGTAACGCTGTACCTACATAATGTCACACCACTCCAGCTATACTCACACACACTATACCCAGCTAGCCTCCCACTGCAACCACTACACCAACTGTGCTTATAAAACATCCCACTGCACTCACACACACTGTACTCATCCCAGGGACACCATTACATGCTGTACCCCCATAACAGTCCACTACACCATTGCATACTGTACCCCCATGACAGTCCACTACACCATCACACTGTGCCCCCATAACATTCCACTACACCATCACACTGTGCCCCCACAACATTGCACTACACCATCACACTGTGCCCCCACAACATCCCACATACACCCACCCTACCAGCATTCATTCACTGTACCCACATATCATCCCAGAGTGGCTGAGTTGAACATCTCTTTGTTGTAATGTAGTTTTGGCTGCGTGATGCTTTACCTGTGAGACTTCTTCCCCTTCGCCGCCTTTGTGTCCCTCCCTCCCCCAGGCCTCGCTGCGCTCTTTCATGTTTAACTCTTTATTTATTGCCATAGAGCTGAGTCACGGATTAGTGTGGGGAGACTTGCCCGGCCATTCTCCCAGTATCCATCTGTGCAGAAACAATGAGGGAAAGGTTCCCAGGTCTTATCTGGAGTGTTGTGAGAGTGAGAGAGGGGCTGTTGAAGACAGGCTGCCTCTGAACCTGTCAGCGTTTCCCCCCGCAACGCTCCTGCTCTGCTCCAAGCTCCGCCCCCCAATGTGCCCAGCTCCGCCCCGCAGCACACAGCTCCACCCAACACAGAGACAACGCTGCTTACTCACGGGCACCAACTCAGACACTGAGCAGATCCAGCGGTGTTTATATCACCTGGATGGGCTATTAGAGGACACAGATGATTAGATGAGCACATTTGTGTATTATTAAGGAGAATCTGCACATTGCTTGCTATAAACTGATCGTTGTGAATTAGCAGGCAGTTTTAACAGCACACAGTCTGCCTCATGCATATCCCAGCTACACTAAACCCCAACCACTCCTGGAAGCTCCCTAATCAGTGCTGTTTTTTTCTTCTTTCTGGTAAAAGAGCACCATTATGGGATTCCACTGAAGTACAAGAAGCGCTCAGTGTGTGTATGGTTAGAGTTTCCTGCACTCATCAGCTGCAGTCGCATATGATTGAGGCCTAACAGCTTAATGAGAAGAGAAATAAACTATTTTGGTACAGCTGTTCTGAGATAACATCACACTGCAAACATCTTTGGAGGCCATATTTAACTGAAGTACAGTAGTGGTAAGAACAGTAAAAGCAGCAAATGATAATAAATGTGAAAAATTAAAATATATATTTAGTATGAGTCACATTTTCCCGCCAGAAAAGCTCTCTTATATCAACAGTAGAGATCACAGATATGTTGAGCTCCCTTGCTGAGAGAGAAGTGTTTTAATTGAAACGTTACACCAGAGCGCCGTGGAGTGCAGACACCTGAGGCACAAGCAGCATACAGATTTTGACATTCAGGTTGTTAAAGGTGTCTTGTAGTTAATTGTGTTCCCTCTCTGGCTCTGGCAGGTGTGACATTCGCCTTTTACAGAGAGCCTACCGGCTTCACAAACTAGAAGCAGATGCGGTTACCCCCTTCTCGCTCTCTCTGACTCTCCCTCTCTCTTTCTCCATCTGTATACTTTCTCTTTCTTTCCCTCTCCATCTTTTTCTCTACTACTACTTTTTCCTCTCAGTTCAGTTAAGCTCAGATTGTTGCATTGGCATTGCAGTGATACTTCATTTCTATTTCCAAAGCATCGAGTAACATTAAAATTAAACATTAACAGGGATGATAAAGACAACATTAAATTTTGACAACAGAAGTAATGATGAACAATATACCTAGTCAAAATACACCAACTGTGTCATACTGATGACACATCCCTGTAAAGATTTCTAGGAAAAATAAAAAAGTAAAAAAGTAATGACGTTAATGCCTCTCCCTTGCTATTCTCCTCCTCCTCTCTCTCCTTCTCTCCTTCTCACTCTCTCATAATCATGTTGCTGCTAATGGCATTATCAGAGGCGTTGGTAACCTGTCAGAAACAGGCATTGGCTGGAGCTTGCTCTTGCCATTAAGCACATATTTGTTCTACCTCAACAAGTTACTCTGCAAATAGGTCTGAATAGATTTTGCAGGGAAAGAACATAAAACTCCTCATCATTGCATGCAGAAGATTAAGGATGAAAGCTTTTGTCACTGTCAGAGTTTCATTGCCAGAACATATGGGAAAGTTTAACTTTAATGATGACTCATAGCACGATTGATAATCCACCTGTGGTCTAATGGACCCTGCAGTCGAGGAGCGATATTTTTTCAGGCCAGGCCTTGTTAATATTCATAAATTACATCATTCCAAGGTCTCTAAATTCACACATGGAACAGTCTGAAGGGAAAATGGCTGCAATTCTGCCATGCCAGGTGAGTGTTTGTTGGTGGTGTGGTAATAGTTCTTGACGTGTGAGAATGAACCTGTTTAAAGAATTAATTCTTCCAGTATCAGACTATCACTGCATATTACACTGAAATAATAAAAGCTGCCATCATAGCAAAGGATGCCAGCTGCCAGCACTCCCCCACCCCCCAGTACAGGCACTCACTTGGCATAGTTTCAACTTTGTAACTTTTTTTGATTTTTTTACGCCCTGCCCACATGAACTGCAGCTAATGGAAGGAGAATAAAAGTCCAGTAGTATTAGGGGTGTGATTGCATATTTTATCGCACTAAACTTAACACCTCCCCTGACCCAAACGTCACCTTTAACAGGCTAGAATTGGGATTACCCAAGTGATAGTTCAGAAGAGGACATCTCTGCTCGGCACACGAGGCTTCACAAGGCAGGATCGCTGTTTCTAATCTGCCAGTGCTGGTGGCTCGGGGTGTACAGTGCGGAGGCAGTGAAATTAGCAGAGAGGGGCCAGAGGCGAGGTGACCCATTAGCGGTGTATACCATGCTGGGTATATGAGGGCTGCTGTAATGTAGAGCAGGTGAGGTGATTAGCAGAGCCTGGGCACAGCCAGCTTGCCCAGCACAGCCTCCCAGCTCACCCTGGCACTCAGAGCCTATTAGGGCATATGAGGCATTACTGACACCTCTAATGGATGGATTAACTCTTGATGCTGATTGGCCAGGAGTCGCACAGGAAGCGAGGAATATGGGCAGCGTGCCGAGGCCTACGTTGTGCCCTGTGTCCCCTCTCTGTCTGTCTCTCTCTCTCACTCACTCAAACACACACACACACACACACACACACACACACACACACACACACACACACAGAGTTTTAGTTTCGTGCGGCTATGTGCAGTCACCATTATCGGTGTTTCCTTCCTTACTCATAAGGCTAGCCCCAGCTGTAGCATTCTTTGATCGAGAGAAAGGAGCAATAAATCCGACCTGTGTAACCATCTCACTCATGTTTCCCTTATTGACAGTTTCATTTAGTATCATTGTGAAGAGCTTCATCCTCAGTGCTTGGACGGTTACACTCTTTAAAAAAAGTTTTCCCCTCACAGGTTGCAACAGTTAAGAACTTTTGCAGATGTCTTTGGCATTTCTTTCAGTGCCATTGATACAGCTTTACATTACATTATGGCTTTGCTATAATGGTGCATGATGAATAGATTTGCCCTTTTTGATGGCCTTTGTAGTCCATGTAATTGTATTGTAGAGTTTTCCTGATTACTTGTGATTACTGTTGCCTCCGCGAGCGTTTCACAGCCTTGCTTTTTTCCTGTCGCTACAAGATCTCTCTGAGTTTCACTTCTCTCTGTGATGTGGAATTTTAATGACTTCCTCTCCCATCCAACCGCTGGGACTCAGGGTTATAATTCAGGTTACAAGTTCAGAGCGCAACAGTTACCCACCTTCCTGACAGCACAAAGAGCACATTTTATCTGCCTTAGCGTACTGCTCAAACAGCGAACATCAGCGAGGGGGCTCCTTGCTAACATAACCCTTCAAATGAATGCTTACTGAAGCTGTTCTGTTTCAGCTGTGCGCATGAGAAACTTGGTGTGAATGTGGCCCTGCTGTCCTCCTGGCCCCTCGCGGGAGGCCTCAGCTGCCTGCTGTGATGTACCTCTGCTTGGCTGCGCTTGCTGCTTCCCGCTGGCCTCCTAACCTCTCCTTTCTTCTGTGTGCCTCTTTCCTTTCCCCTTCCTGTGTCTGGGCCATCCTCTCCTCTCCTCGTCCCCCCCCTCTCCCTCTCCCTCTCCCTCTCCCCCTTGCGGGTCATCTCACGGGCCACTCAACAGCATCTCCTCCTGCAGACGCCGCTGATGTTCACCGAGCAGATGCAGCAGGACGTCATCATGGTGCTCAAGTTCCCGTCCAACTCGCCAGTGGCCCACGTGGCTGCCAACACGCAGCCCGGCCTGTCCACACCCGCCATCATCACTGTCACCGCCAACCGCCTCTTCGCAGTCAACCGGTGGCACGGCCTGGCAGGTGAGCTCTCGCCGTGGGGTGGAGGTGCATCATGGGAGATGCGGTCCTTTTGGGCATGGGGGTTTCCTAACACACCTCCATGTCCCTGTCTCAGCATAGATATTTGTAGTTTTATTGTAGTTGCAGTGGTAGTGGACAGGTTGGGTTAGAGTTAGGATTAGTTGGCAGTGCAGTGAGCCCTAAAATGTGTTATCACATCAGATGAAACATTTAGTCTGTTTAAAGGACAAGTCATTTACACCTCTGAAAAAGTACATCCAGGCAACGTGTTTGTGCAGATGCAGATGCTAGCGTTTGTGAATCAGCCTTATCCGGTATGTCAGCTTAGTACGTGTTTGCAGTAGCCAATCAAGCACTCCCCTAGGGTTGCTTTTTCTCACACCTATTAAGTACCACTGGAGAACTTAAAAAATAATGCTGTACTGATATTCAAATGTTAAATAACAATGAACAAAGAGGGAAGTGCATGAAGTGCACTTTAAAAACATGCTAGTGTTTTGAATACCTGCATGCGGCCCAGGAAAGAATAGCCCAGTTGTTGAAATGGTGGTATTTGTGTTCAGTAGATAGTGAGCTGTTCGGTATGTGGGAGGGATTCAGACAGCAGATAAAGGAGTATATCTTGCCCAGAAGGTCATCGCTTACTGATATACACAGATATACAAATGTGCTGCTAAAGATGTCTTGATTCTACAGACAAAGATCTTACTGTGCTGTGACTGAATGGTTTGAAAATTAATTTTGAGTTGGCATTAAAGAATCCTTAAAATTGTACTTTTTCTGATCATTTTTGCTGTCTTGTGTAAGATAATAACTTGGTAGCTTAACTGTGTTCTCTTGTAATGTAACAAATTTGACATCCCCCAAGAGAGTATTGTCTTTCTTGTCAACTTCAATGTATCGAGTTACAACTTATAGATTATTCTGTAGGGCAGATTTGTTTCTGTGGAACTCAGGAAACGAGGCTGTGTCTTGGTCTAAATGCAAAGTATAGCAAGACATTTTAAACTTAATCCGTGAAACCATATTGCTTTTCAGTACCTTACTGCATAACAGAGGGCCTCATGATATGTTAAAAATGGTAATGGTATTGATTTTACATTATGAGGCTCTGGATGATGGATGACATGACCTTTGGAACATTCAAAGTTTGTTTGATTATGTAACTATGACAAAAAGTGCAGAAGTTAATATGATGTAAAGGAAGTATTTAATAATAACATTACTTATGCAAAAATCATCTGTCATCAACCACAGCCTGATTTTCACAGGAAATGCCTTTTTTCTTAGTATTTCCTAAAGGCAACTCAATACTAAAGCTCCACTGGGTGTCGCGACATCTGTATTAACTCTCCCCTCCCTCTCTCCTTTCTCCCTCTCTCTCTCTCTCTCTCGCCTCCTTCCTCTCTCTCCCTCTTCCTTCCTCTTTCTCTCTCTCCCCCTCTCTGTCCCTCCGTCTCTCTGTCTCTCTCTCTCTTTCTCTCTCCCAGGTCATCAAGCCTCCTCGGTCCAGGACCAGCAGTACCAGCTGCCCGTGGAAATCGATCCTCTGATAGGTCTGTCACTCGTCTCTCTTCCCCGCGTGATTCATTCTGCGGGGCGCGGTGTGGCCCTGGGGTGGAGGGTAGTGGAGCTCCCCCTCCCGCCACCGAACGGGATCTCCTTCATAAGCCATTTGCATGCAAATTGGAACGCAATGAGCTGTGGCAGTGGTGCCGTTTCATCCGCTGCGGCTGGCGGAGGCCGGCTCCGCTCGAGCGGGGCGCGGACGCATGTCAGCAGAAATGAGTATGAATGCGGTAATAATGCGTGATTGAAAACGCACCCGCCCATTCCAGCAGGACAAATCGGGACCCCCGTGCCGCTCTGACTTGTTGATGAGCCCGAGAGGAGACAGGGGCCGGTGATGTATGGCGGCCCGCATTTTTGCGGCCGCCGTACCAGGTGAACGATCAGCCCCGCCTTCGCACAATCCCACCATTAACCAGATCCAATTCAGCCTGCCGTGCACCCTCCTGTCCAGATGAAGGGTTTTCTGCACTTAATGGCAATATTTGCCTGCACATTAAATGACGCTGCCCTTACTCGATCACTGCAGCAGCTCATTGAATTGAGTTTCCCTCTGTGTGCTGGGGAGATGAGGGTTTCTGCATCTGGAAGTTGTTTTGCGTGCCCCCTACCCTTAACTCTACCCCTAACCCTAACCCTAACCCTAACCGTAAACCCTTAACCTAAACCTAAACCTAAACCCTAAAACCTAAACACAAGGAACTCGAAAGGAAAGCTCAGCAGTTACCATTTTTGAATGCTATTTGCTGGTCCTTGAGGGAACCTCATTCTAAAGAGGTTTATTTTACTGTGGCTGTTGGTTGTGACACCTGTAGCTCCTTGTCAGTGATTACACGCGAACAGATGAGCTGTTCGGGTTCTTAAATGGCGGCACTCGTAAGATTCCCTCTGCACCAGATGGACCAGCTGCGGTAATGCCATGCAACCCACTTGTGCTGTTTCAGGAGATGATGAGGAACATATCATCCCAGTAAAGGACTAAAATAAAAGACCAAATCAGCTGACTTGGGATCTTTAGGAAAACAGAAGCATCTCATCAAGTGCTGTAACCCCCTGAGCAGCAGCGCTCAGTTATTTCCCCTTGTGGGAACACTGAAGTGGGGAAATAGCCGCGGCCGCTTTGGAGTAACGGTTTGTTTTCCTTAAGCGAAATTCGCCACATAAACGGTGCACACGCGTGTGAATGGGTGTCCCCTAGTTTTGTCAGCGGGTGAGCTATGTATTTATATTTGTTGCATTCCATCGGAGGGCTAGTTTAAACACTGTAAAGCATGCGTGCCTGGCGGGGCACTGTTGATAATGGGGTGAAATACTGTGTGAGGAAGGGCTGCTGCTTTCTGTCACGGGCTGGTCGGAGTCCACACCTGCTCCACAGAGCCACAGACACACCGTGTGAGCCACGCTCTGCTAACAGATTCAGGGCCACGCCCAGTGAGGAGCCCCTCGGCTAAAGGCATTTCTGAATAAGCCTGGCTGTAGTTACTCTGATGCTGAGTGAGTGTGTGAATACCGTGCAGATTCAGGAAAACTCATGATTAAACGCTCACAGATTTACTCATTTTGAATCAAGGACATGCATGTAAATAAAGACCTGGTAACAAAGGTTGCATTTATAGAGATTTTTGTCCTCTTTTTATAGCAGCCTCTGTGATGTTGTATTGTTGAAAGTGTTTAGGGGATTTAATTCATTGGTGAGAATGGGGCTCATCTTGCTCTCTTTCTCTCTCTCTCTATCTATCATCTATCTATCTCTCTCTTCCACTCTCCCTGTCGTCTTCTACCTCTGTAAGTCTCTCCCTGCCTCTTTCCCTCTCCCCCTCTATCTTTCCCTCTGTCCTTCACTCTTTTTCTCTCACTTCCTGTCTCTTCTTTCTCCCCTTTCTTAATCCTTTTTTTCCTCTCTCCCTCATCTCCTCGTCTCCCTCTCTTCCTCTCTCCCTGTATTTCCCTGTCTCCGTCTCCCCTCCTCTCCTTTCTCATCTCCCTCTCTCGTACTGTCCCTCTCGCTCTCTCTCCTCCTTCCTATCTGTCATTCTCTTTCCCTCTTCTTTCCTCCTTTTTTTTCCCTTTTTTCCTGTCTCTCTCCTCCCCCTCTCCATCTCTCCCTCCAGCCAGCAACGTGGGGACCCACAGGAGACAAATCACCGACCTGCTGGACCAGAGCATCCAGGTGCACTCCCAGTGCTTCGTCATCACCGCCGACAACCGCTTCATCCTGGTGTGCGGCTTCTGGGACAAGAGCTTCCGCGTGTACTCCACAGACTCAGGTAATGCCATTACCGCCGGGGGCCAGGGGGTCGCCCAGACGCCGCCGCGGCTACAGCTTCATACTCCTTTCTCATCACAAAGCCATTTGTACCATCGCCGGGCTCTCCCCGGGCCCTCAATTCAATTTCGAAAGGGCAACGTTCTGCGCCTGTAAGGGGGGGTGGGGTGGGTGGGTTACATTGGAGGAGCCGTTCTGTTGTCGGTTTGCACGGAGGTTTTTGAGCCGACCGCGTGCTTGGCGGAAGATGTTTCACAGGGAGAGTAAAGAGCTTTCCCGCGGGCACCAGTGCCGTCATCCTCGCCCATGCTGTGCAGCAGGGTCATCCTATATTGTAAGGGTTTAATTGGAGTAATTCCCTGCCCCCCTGTGGCGTGATGTTCCTCCAGATTGAATTACCGTGCTCGGAGAATGCTCAAAGTCACTCTCCGCAGACTGTACTGTGAAGCAAGTGCACTCTGTAAATGCATCCACTACAGTTGTATTTCTTTCCAAGCCGAGGTGGATTCCATCTAAGGTCGTTGTGCTGGATCAGTAATGTTTACTTGTGTACCTGTGTTCTGTGTGTGTCAATTTAAATGTGTTTTTTTTCTATCCGTTTCATTTCGTAATAACGGCTTTGCTCTTTTGCTGCTGATGCAGTGGGAATGCATTACACAACATTTTCCGTGATGCATGAGCTCGTGCTAATGCTAATGCTCACATTGATGTCAGCAGCTGTAGGCCAGTTGGCCAGAGCAGCATCCTCTGTCTGGCTGTGGAGGTCAGAGTTCATGTTGTTGGAATCAGAATTAGGGACCCTGTTTTAGCGCAGCCCGGAAGATGATAACATTACGCTGCCATGCGCACTGCAAGTCTGAAGGATGTCAGTGAAGAGAACATTTTAGTTTCTTTGTAAAGCCTGTGAATTTCAGTCCTTGGTTAATTTTTGGACGCATCTTGTTGGTGTGTTAACAGGCAGCAGGTTTCCACGTTGTAATAAAAAAGTACATGCCCTGTTCTAAATACAGAGGGAATAATCCACATAAACCTGCTTCTGGCCACGCCCTGAATCTCTCTGGCCTAACAGCTGTGTATCGCAATAGATTTAAAGTGTTACAGCTTTCTGTGAAGAGGAAGAGTTGGCTGATAGATTTGTGTGGAGATTTTATATTTTTCACTGAAAAAGCTTATTAAATGTTTTATATGGCTGTTAAATGAAGTTGCCAAGTTGTAAGTGTAGTTTTTTGCTGTTTTATAGCGTACACTTTCAGCGTACATTTGCAGTAATTATGCAGTTTTGCCGTCTAGGTTTGCATCTGTTGGAAAAGAGTTGTGATTAATAATGCAGTCTGAAAATCTTGGAAGCTTTTGGCAGAAACTTTCTCAGTATTGCACGTTAATTCTGGTTTCTGTTTTGTGTGCTATTTATTGCTTGAGCAGTTTTAATTCAGTGATTTTTTTATTTACTCATAAGCTTGGTAATTGCAGTGTTTCTTATGAGCTGGTTTCAGGAAAGCAGGACTCCTCAAAAGAATAAGTGAACTAAGAGCTATGCGTGAGGAACTGCTTTGAACCTGATTTCCAAACAGTGTAAGATATAGATGGTCTGTCCCCCGTTGATGTTGCAGCGTTTTCTCTCTGATGATTGGCCCTGAGTGTCCCTCTCTCCCTCGCCCGTCCCAGGGAAACTGACCCAGATCGTGTTCGGGCACCGTGACGTGGTGACGTGCGTGGCGCGGTCCGAGTCCTACATCGGGGGAGACTGCTATGTCCTCTCCGGCTCCCGGGACGCCACCCTGCTGCTGTGGTACTGGAACGGCAAGACCTGCAGCATCGGGGAGAGCCCAGGCAGTAAGTAACCCAGAACGCTGGCACCCACTCGTACATCTACTGTACATACGTACTGTACACGCACACCCCCACAAACACAAGCATACATACTGTAAACACACACACCCCTACATACACATACATACATACTGTACACACGCACGCCCACAAACACATGCATACATACTGTAAACACACACACCCCCACACACACATGCATACCTACTGTTCATACACACACACACACACACACACACACATATACATACATGTACATGCTGTACCTATGCATTCCCTCACACACATGCATACCTACTGTTCACACACACACACACACACACACACACACACACACACACACACACACACACACACACACACACACACTCACACAGGCACACGCAAACACAGGGCACTGCACTCAGTGATTTACTGCCCATTCACCAAAGTAACAACTTGATTCATTCCACCAAACTGGGCCTCTTGCAAACAGATTGGATTTCAGGGGTGGGGGCATTTCACAATAAATTGGTTTAGCCAGCCCCCAATCCCCCCCCCAATCTCGCTAGTGAAAGTGGCCACCGAGAGACAGCGAAAGCGGCCGAGGTTCTGAGGCACATCAAAGTTCAGCGCCCCCGCGATGGTAATTCATCCGAGCGGCTGAGCGGCGGGGCCGGGAGGTCAATAAAAGTGAGGGATAGCTGGGCCCACCCTTGCTCACCGTAACATATGGCCGCAGGCCTGATCAAAGGGATGCGCACACTTAATGCCTCCGTCTGCCTCTTCCCCGCTAATTTGGCAGGCTTAGATTCACTGCGTGGCGCTAAGTGCACATTTGCAAATTTACCAGAATTTATGACAAACTGCCGTTTTATTAACGACGAACACCGGTTCCTCGTTGGGTGTTGATGCCTTTGAATGCGTTGCCAAATGGTGTCAGCTGTGGGGGGGGGGAAAAAAGAATGAATGGATGTGTTTGCTCTGTAATTTGGCATGTTTGTTTTGAAACTAGTCTGTGTATACATTAATAAACAAGTGGTTAGAGCTCTGTTTTCGAATAGGGAGACTGCAGATTTCCGCCATGTGAGAAGCAGCCCATGTTCTTACTAGAGAGCGGCACTGCCGGCACTTTAATGCCAAAGTTTGTTGGACCAGCTGCTTGGAGCAGTAGAGAAAGTGTTTCATTTATTTATTCTTAGTTTGTCCTCTAAACTATAAATTGGAACTGGCTTGCATTTTGATGATGTCATGCGATTGTGAATTACTTGATTTGGTTTATTATGATTACCACCATATACGCATTATTCTGTTCTTAATAAGTGTAATCTTTTTAAGGATCTGTAAAAGTTCTAGATTCTGCGGTTTCGCCACAACAGAGATGTGTGTGTGTATGGGATTTCAGTAATTAGTTTCAATATTGAAACTCTTTCCTTTTGCCTTCGTAGGAAAGAAAAAAACAATGATTAAAAATTTTATTTGAAAATAACCCAAATTGTAAGATTGAACAGTCAAGTGATGGTTGCTGTTTGTGGCCTTCTAGGTTAATTGAGTTAATTTATATATCATAAATATTTTATGAATTCTAAATAAGAGTAAAAACATTGTAAAAAAAACTAGAAATAATAGTGACGATATTAATAATTCCAAATGCAAATAATGTTTAGAATAACCATTTTCTCCATCATTTTATTAAAAACTATAAGAATAATTGAAAGAAAGGATGACCAGATTAAATAATCTGTATGTGTGTGTTCATACATGCCAGGATAATGTTATATTGTAGTTCTATTCCAGAACTGGAGCCATATAAATAAATATTGTTTTGACGGAGATGATGTAATTGTACTGCTTCAGTTGCTCTTTAGAGTCTAATTGTAGCTCTGCATTAAATTTCCTTTGTTGTTTCAGGATGTAGTTTATGTCTTGATTTGAGCTGGCACGGCCTTGCAGTCACTCTAACATGCCATTAAAGTGTCTTTCTCTTTCTCCCGTTTGGAGAGAGCTAGTAGTTCACCTCAGTCACCCTGTTGGCAAAACAGGCAGACCAAACGGACGCTGTTAATGGGTGTTCACTGATAAAGAGAGAGAGTTTCAGTGGAAGAAGTCGGGGACGTACACAGGCTGTGAGGCTGTAGGCGTGCCTGTGTCCTCACGTTCAGCTCCCAGATGGGCGAACTGATGGAGCGGGAAAGAAAAGAAAAGAAGCGGGGCCTGTGGCTGGATTCTAATCACGTTAGCTCAGCCAATCAGCGCAGCAGCGCACCGCTTTGCCGCCATAAACCGCAAGGGTCTGTTAGCTGTAGGGCTCCCAGTCGCGGCCCTGTTTTCCTTTCTTCCTCTTCCAAGCACAATACTTTCAAGCGGGCCCTCTCCCCCACTGATTTAATGCGCTGCTAACGGCCCATGCGCTCCTGGGCTCCCAGGCAGATCACTCCCCAAACAGGAACGGGTCCTGATGGGGCTGCCGCTGGTGCTCGATGTGCCCACGCTGAAGACCCTCCCTGTCCCCCCTCTGCCGTGCCTAGACTGCTCTCTGGCAGTCTGCCCCTCCTTAGTGGCCCTTTGGACCCAGCGTTGCTGCTGCTGTAGGTCCGCTGTGAAAGAGCACATGCTGATACATTCCATAGACTACACTGCCATCTAGTGGCAAATATGAAGACAGAAAAAATACAGAGTGGCTCAGGAATATATTTCTCTGTGTTATGCTGTGAATATTGAACAGCAACATATATTTGCAAGTGCTAGAATAACGTTCTTTTTGAACATACTACAAAATGCACATCTGAATAAACGCCTAAAAAACTGAGACTTAGCAGTGATGTAAATTAAATAAATTAATTAAAATAAAATGAACGTAAACAAAAAAAGCATGATTATTCAAGTGTGATTCTTGCAAAACAGCTCTGCCACCAAGCAACACATCTCACTGTTTCAGAAAGTAATTCCAGCAATGAAGTCGGTGAGCGCTTCACTTGAATGCACCATGCAAAAATCTGCTTTAATATGGAAAATATTCTCTATTTAAACTTAATGCCTACTAACAGCACTGCCATAAACCTCCTGTCTTGACCACCCTGCATTTGGCATTTGTCTTCTTGCAGTATCATTTGATTTATTGGCTTGTGCCCTTTCTAAAATAGTAGCTACAGATAATAGCATAGACAAAACTGTGGGAAATTTGACTTTCAGTGGTAAAAAAGAGGTAACCTTATTTCATCCACAGCACCAGAATTTATTTTCTTTCAAATTAAACCATTCGTTTAAAGGCCTTGACTTTATAGAGCTCTTCTCTGTCTGCTTTTTTTTCCCCTCGCATAGCTCTTGAACAGTAGCTATTCATCATATCGCTGTTCCACCTGGCCAGCAGTCAGATTGTGCTGTTAGAAGTGAAATAAGATGGTGAAGGAGGGTCCACAAGGGAAACGGAGAATAAATGTGATTAAGTAAAGATAATGCCTCCTTCATTTTTTGTTAATTCATCATCGCAGTTAATGCCTGTTGATAGCCGCAGTTGGAATATTCCCTTTTTCTCAGAAGTGAAATACATTAAAAGTCCCTATCTAGACCTCTGTGACTGTGCCGTTAATTCACACGCTTGTTCTTGGATAAACTGTGTGTTTCCGCCGTTGTGAGGCCCTAGAATAGATGGACCGCTTGACCAAAGTTGTGCATTAATGACTGCTGAGTGCCTTCGCAGATGAGGACTAGTTTAGCAGGTGGGCCGCCCGAAAACCCTCTAGGTAAACGATACCCTCCTCACCATGAATATATATATGTATTCAATTGCAGTCAGATGTTAGCGTAATGCAAACCAAATGGCGCGAAAGGCAAAAGGTTAAGCAACACACAGATACATCAGTTTGACTGATCTCTCGCTACAGGAGCCCGACGTGGCGCTCTAATCCCGGGAACTGTAAAACACGCGTCAGCGTAGCGATGTTAAGCAGGTTTAGCGGGTTTCGCTGTTATCCTAATGAAATCTATACATTCAAATGAGTTATTCTGCGCCGAGCAGCGGCTGCCCATATGTTTCGGGTCACCGTGCGAGTCCCCGTAAGGGCCTCGGCTAGCACGTTCCTCTGTGAAATAAGACTGCTGTTTACACTGGCATCCTGCTGTGTTTTCGCTGGGCTGAATGCACAGGGGCTGTAGTTTCGCTCTTGTGTTTTCCTTCCAGGTTTTTTGGTAGTCGGTGAGTTAGTTCGTGTGTTTGGCTCCGCTCGGTTTGTTTCTTGGATATATAATGCTGTCTCTCTCTTCCTCCATATTAGTGAAGACAGTGCTGGTATATCTGAAGCACTGCGATTGGTATTAGTCCTGACAATTCGCCTGAAAGTTTGAAAGTTTTTTTTTTTTTTCCTCCAAGCCCTTTTGATAGAATTCTCATGAATATATGCGTAGTACTCTCTCTCTCCCTCTCTCCCTCCCTCCTTCTTTTCTTCCCCACTCTCTCTCACCCTCCTTCAATTTCTGTTTCTCTCTCGCCCTCCCTCTCTCTTGCCCCCTCTTTCTTCTCCTCCACTTTCTCTCCCTTGCCCTCCTCTCGTTTTCTCCCCCTTTCTCATTCTCTCCCTCTCCCTCTCCCCCTCCTTCTCCCCCCTCTCTCCCTCTGTCCTTATTTGCTGGCTAAACTTAAACCTGCGGCACATTGCCAGGCCCTGTGCAGCACAAAAGTAGCCTGATAATGAACTCCTAATGAACTCACTACTGGGTCTGAGAAAGCTGTTTAAGCCCAGCCTTTTCCTCAGATCAAAGCTGCAGAACTTCTGGGGGACTCCCTGTAAAACAAGACCATTATCAGTGCCTGGACTCCCACCACCCTGTAAATGTGGATGGAGTGTCTGGCCTTTACAAGCCCAAAGTTACCTTCAGGGAAAACAGCTCCCAGCCTTGGAGTGGTTTTTCAATCAGTCAGCCTGAAGGCCGCAAGTAATGGATTTGTAATTTTTCTCTGGGTACTTTTGCTTTATGTTTATTTTCTGCCTGTTCAGTATGAAAACAGCTGAATCATAAATATCCTACGAAGATGATTTATGTTTAAGTGGATTCATGTTTAAGGCCAGGCTGTCGCTTTGAATTATGTCAAAGAGCTGTCAAAATAATTACATGATCATTATGCCACTATTTGTATAACATAATTATATAGAATTGAATTTGAAAGAATTGTTTAGCCTTTAAATTCGGTACCAATTAATGTTCTGTAGCGGCACTGCGCTTACATATGTTTGTGCTCAGAGTGATTTTGTTTGTTTGGACTGCAGACGTCAGCCTTGAGTTTGATTGGGAAAGATGAAGCAGATATCATAAAATGGTTAGTTAGAAAAAACAAGCCAGCCAAACAGCCAGCGTTGCCCTGTTTTTCATCCTGGTTTGTATCTCCCGAGACATTTTGTTTGTTCAGTGTTTATCTGACGCCCCCTTGTGGTTGAGTTTGAATTTGGTTCAAGGATATCCACCCAGGTTGCGCCTGTCTTATGTTGGTCTGTCATATTCAAATGATAACTTGTAAATAGCCGGTGCAGACTTGTCACGCAGTGTGAATGGTGTCTCCAGCAGAGTTTGTGACTCCCAGAGCCATCCTGACGGGCCATGACTGCGAGATCACCTGTGCCACAGTGTGTGCTGAGCTGGGCCTCGTCATCAGCGGCTCCAAGGGTGAGTGTCCGGGAAGGGGCGGGGTCAGAGTGGAGTCGGGCTGGAGTTAGCGTGACTGGGGTCAGAGGTGGTGGTGACATAAAGGACCTAAAGCGTATGGCTTTTGGTAGATGTGAGACCCAGATGAGTATTTGATCACCAGCGCATCCTAGTATGAATTAGAAGCAGCACACACAGCGTATCCCCAGCACTGAGGCTGGGGAGCGGCTCTGTGGCCGGTATTAGCGCTTCCTTTCCCGTCCGCAGAGGGGCCCTGCCTGATCCATTCCATGAATGGGGACCTGTTGCGGACCCTCGAGGGCCCGGGGGGCTGCCTGCGGCCCAGACTCATCCAGTCGTCCACCGAGGGCCACTGCATGGTCTACTACCACCAGGGCCAGTTCTGCATCTTCAGTGTCAACGGCAAGCTGCTGCGCCACATGGAGGTGGACGAGAGCATCAAGGTGAGGCGTCAAAAAACCCAGGCTCTCGCTCTGACCATCACAGGGTGCACGTACGGTGATACTCCTCGAGTGAATAAAATAATTACTAAGTAATTGTCACTTTTTGTGTGAACCGCTGTTGGATTTTGAGTTTTCATCCTGTTACTTTCCTTGTGCTTCTAAATGAAGATGAACTCACCTCTTTTTGCCATGTAGCCTGCGTTGGCGATGAGCGGAGTGGTCTAAACGTCGTCTCACTTTCACTCTGCACATTATATATGCAGCAGATTTAGCCTGCGGGAAATTGTATTATTTTAATCCTCGTTTTCCTCTTTGCCAGGCACCAGATTCAGATGTGTGCAGGACAGATTTGGATGTGCATGTATTTTCCCAGCTCTGAATACAGAAGGAGTTCCCTCCACACGAGGGTGTTATTTTTATATACACATCTGTGGTGGAGTTATATTACGGGTGGAGGTTTTCCTGTATGTGTAATCTAAATTGATACATTCCTGGTTGCGTCCCTGGTGTGTGAGCGCTGGGCCGGTGTGCGAACGCGGGCGGGTTTATTGATGGCCTCTCCGTGACGAGCTGACAGAAGTGGAAGAGGCCCTGCGCTTTCTCAGGCTCCGGCAGCCTGAGGCCACAGACACGGCTCGGCTCTGCCCAGCCTGGAACCGCCCGCACCTCTCCCTCCCTCCTCCTCTTCCCTCCTTTTTTTTTTTCCTCCTCCATCATGGGGGCTGGGAGTTGCGTGATTAAAGGCTGGCGCGTCCGCCTGCCCAGAGGCGCTCGGGTTCTGAGGGGCGGGGGGGGCTTTTTAGGTCAGGGCAGAGCTCTTCGGGGTCCGTGGCCCAGCACTTTGATTTCTCTCTCGGGTGTCGGGCCGATGGCGGAGAGCCGCGCGGGGTCGGCGCGGGGCTCCCATTTACCATCATCAACCCGGAGAGCGCGCTTTCCTGACAGGCTGGGAACTGCACTGGGAAACCGCTGTAGGACTTCCGGGCCGGCCTGGGAAAAGGCCAGGCCTCAGTCAGGGGCTCACACCTGCTTTTTATTTATTTTGGAGAAGCCCCGCTGGAGGAGAGGCCTTCTGCGCCCTATACCCCAAGCGCTGCTTGGGGACACGGTGTAGCAAAAGCCAGGGTGCCATTGGGCTGCGCTGTTGGTGACAGTGGATGTTGCCCTCAGTTATAATAAGTTATTACATTGTGGTGACCGTAACAGCGGCTTCTTACAAGTGGACAGCGCCAGGTTTGAATGAACATTTACCTTTTCAAGTGGTATTGAGAGCATGTGGGAGTTGTGCTTAAGTGGGGCTTCTCTTGACATTCTGGACCGCATAGTGCTTGTAGGTTGTGTCTGAGGTATTGACAGTTCAGAACATTGGCGGTAGCAGCCTTCAGCAAGGCCAAAATACACACAGTGTAGTCCAGTAAATGTTCATTTTGCCTCTGTTATATTAATGTTACGATGCTTACAGTTCAGCAGGGTGAAAATACAGAGGTGTGCTGGTCCAACTCCATTCAAACTACCCACTAAAAAATGCACACATGCAAACTCAGATGTACATGTCTAGTACATCTTCATTTGAATCAGTACAGAACCATACTCCCCTATGGAGCAGCAATATGTAGCACCTGACTAGCTGGCGTGCGTGTGTGTGCGCGTGTGTGTGTGTGCGTACACATGCGTACATGTATAAGTACATGTATGCCACACTCATCTGTGTGTGTCCATGTATACTGTATGCGAATGCATGTGTGTGTGTCTGTGTGCAGACCTGCTTGTGTGTATGCGCACGGATGTGCCCACATTTCTGTGTGCGTGTGTGTGTATGTGTGTGCACGTGTGTTTAATAGATCATATAAACAGCTCCATAAATTAAGCCTTCACCTTTGCCAGACATAACAAGGGAAAAAGGGGTGGAAATCAGAGTGTGTGTGGCTGTTTCCCGCTGGTGTGAAGCGTTGCTCAGCATCAGAACCGTTTCTCTGAAACCCGAGCCCACGCCGCCATGCTGCTGTTACCAGAGCCGCCGTAGGTCTTGTTAGGCGGCTGCGGTTCTGAGTGCAGATTTACGAGTTGGACTGGACCCTGCCGCCGGGGACCTGACACCCTGCTAGCAGCTAGACGCGCTGTCCCGCTGATAACAGGGCCGGCTAAAGTGGCCTCACACAGCACTGCGGTATGGAGAAAGAGGGGAGGGAAGAGAGAGGTGCCGTGAAACTGTAACTTAAAAGGCCCTTCATTTGAAACTAGAAATAAACTACAGGACTCTTTACAGATCCATTATTTATAAAGGAAGAATCTGACCACAAGCCCAAAAGTAAAACCTAAAGCAGAACTTTTTTTAGAACACGTAAGTTCAAAACGTCACAAAAAAAACAAACATAGCCCTTCCTAATTTAGACATACCATCACCAACCCCTCCTCAGTCACTTGTTCAGGGGCACCTCCTATTGGCCATCTTTTTTATAAACATCACAGTGTTATTGGTCAGCATATTGAAATGCAAGGTGTAGTCTGGCTGCAGTTAGCTTTTTTTTTAGGGGGACGGGGAAGGGATGATGGGAAAGAGGGGGAGGTGGGGAAGGATAGTGAGGGGGGGGGTGTCTAGCAATTAACACCAACCACAGCACAGGAGTCTGTTTGCTGTTGAGTAATAGAAGCGTCACATTTAAATCTGCAGTCACATTAACCCTTAATGCTGTTGCAGTGTAATACATTTGAACATATTTTGGAACAGACTGCTGTATTTGAAACAAAAATGCAAGTTCACAACAGATGATTTTTTTGTTGCTTCATAGTTATAAGCCAAGTTTCTGTTTAAACAAATAGTTGAGTTCCAGGTGCCAGCAGACCACTGCTCCCCTGAGCTATATGTAAACTTTATCTGCAATATTATAAACTCTACAGTCTAATCGTCCCTTTAGTATCATGTCAAACCTGGCCCCACTGTGCAGTTACAGGAAAATGAGATGGTAGCAAGAGTAATGCTGTGAGTAGCTTCCTCCAGACCTTCTCACTCGTCAGTGCTATGAGCAATGTCTGTTAACCTCCACGCTGTATAAAATAAAGGGCTCGTTTCCTAGGGAGTGTTCAGAACGTAGATGTACTTTGTACATAATTACAGTTAGCATTATGCAATAATCTTTACTGTCCTCATTGTGACCTCATGAGAAAATGGCATGCAATTTAAATGCCCATTAGCGCAGTGTCGTCACTATCAGTCACTTACTGAAAGTGTGTTCCTCACGGTTACTGTGAGAGGACTCTGCTGTAGTGAATCCTGAGAATGAAAGCCACCATGCTGTACTCACTGTGAGCAGTTGCTGCCCCATTCTGTGGTCTGATTAATGGCCTGTTTTAGCATCAGGATCCATTTTGTGAATGGGCACTCTGGCTATTGAATTTTAATAAAACACAAAAGTCAGTGCTCCAGAACAAAATGTGTTACCATTAAATTTTAGTGATCTTTTTCATCATCTTCAGTTACTCACTGCACATGCATTTCTTTCAGTCATTACATGTCTTTTTAATTGGCTTTCGTCTGTGTTGAAGTGTCTCGGCTGCTTATTTGAAGTGTTGGTACTGACCCGTCTTTGCTGCAGTGCCACTTGCTGACGTGTCAGCGCTCGAAGTGCCTCCCAGAAGTGTCAGCTGAAGTTGTGTGTACGCAGGTTTTACTGAATGTGCAGATGTTGAAGAGTCAGTGTTGAATGCGAGGGTGCTGAATTTGCCAGTGTTGATGTGTAGTTCAGATGCGGAATGTGGAGACGTTGAAGAGTCTGTTGAATGCGAGGGTGTTGAATTTGTCGGTTTCGACATGTACTTCAGGCAGCGGTCAGTGTTGACAGGTCAGTGTTGATGGTTCCCACAGGCCATGCTGTTGAGCCGGGACGGACAGTACCTGCTAACGGGGGGCGATGGAGGGGTGCTGACTGTGTGGCAGGTCCATGACCTCAGACAGCTGTTCACCTACCCTGGCTGTGACGCAGGGATCCGCTCCATGGCTATGTCACATGACCAAAGGTAAGACCTCCCCCACACATACACACACGCACACAGAGGAAAAGAGCCATGTGTCCCAGATGCTATGGTCTAGATTCAAGAATGACTGGACTGCATAGATTTTGATAAAAATAATATTCTTGTTTCCCGGTTAAACAGCTTTGGTGGGAAAGTCCCCAGCCCAAAATGTAATGGCTGTCCGAAAGGAGATGTTTTTCCCATCTGAGTAGAAAATAGCACACCTCTGGAAAATATGAAAATAGCAAATGGGTCACAAACTGTTTGTGCCATGTCAATATTCAGAGGGTTTATCCACGCTAGAGCTAGCACTGACTCACCTCCATCTGTTCCTCAGGTGCATAATCACAGGCATGGCCTCTGGAAGCATAGTGCTGTTCTACAATGACTTCAACAGATGGCACCATGAATACCAGACCCGCTACTGAGGCCACGCCCAGAAGGAAGGAAGGAAGGAAGGAAAGGGGTCGCCGTGGGAACGGAGGCGGAGCCCCATCTGCAATCCTGCCATTTTGTCATTAGAGGCACTACTATGTTATACATACTGAAGTCTGAATGTAACTTATATAATATGAAAAAGAAGCAAACCTATTTTTAAATGCTCATTGCTATATTTTGTAGATCTTACTGAATTTCGTATGATGTTCAATGTCGGGGCTGGGTTATATAGCTGCGGGGGGTCCAAGAGGACAAACGGTCTATTTTTAGCTGCAAAAGTCTATTTTCAGCTCTGCGCTGCAATGAAAATGAGGGTTCGAGTGGTCAGATAGCTAATTATATTTGCATTGATTGTCTTAAAAAAAAAAAAAGCTTATATTTGTGTACTTCAGGGGGAGTGGTTTTATTATGTCTGATCACGGAAATGAAGGCTTCGCGTTTGTGTTTGATCATTGGATTTTTTTTCGTGGGTTCTCTGCTACCTTACGTACTACTGAAGACACCTGAGGAGGAGCTGCACGCAGCCTGTCAGGTGATATACACTGTATGGCTGCTCTCTTGTCAAAAGAGTGCAAAAGAGCACCTCCAAAAAATATGGCTGACAAGGGATTTATTCTGTTTTGCATATCTATTTTGCTTCAACCTCAGTTTTCCCTTTTGTATTTTTTATATATATATTTATCTTGCATTTCTATTCTTGATATGTTCCTCAGAAGGTAATCGATGTTTCTGAAGAGGTGATTTGGAAACGCTTGTCTGTTGGAGGGGCAGTCCGATATTACTAGCACATGAGTGAGAAGCTACTGATTCTGATTATGGTGCAGTATATATTTATATATACAGATATATATGGACCTGTGGTAAAAGGTATACACCAGTAACCATAATGCAAACAAATCCATGAAAGAGGATTTTGTTATGGCCTGAAAGAGAGTGGTGTTCTCTGTATGAGCCTTGTGTGAGTTCTCGTTGTTATCTCCCTCATTTCAGCCGGCCCTTTCATCTCTGCATTCAGTGATGTCTTGTGAATCTAGCGTGTGAGCTGTAGCAGCAGGCTAGGGCATCGCTAGTTTGGCTCAGTCTGAGTAGAAGGATCTTTCAGCAGCTTCAACAATCAACGAGATGTCTGAGTTAGGCCTTAATGTTCTCTCTGTGGCGCTTAGAAAGGGGGAAGAGAGAGGTGTCGCGAAATCTGTGCTTACTGAATCAATGTCTCTGTATCCCATTCTGACTGGATGCTTAATTGTTACATATCAGAGTAAGCGATGGCCGGGTGAGGCTTCACGCACAGTGCCGTTATAATGTGAAATCAGCCGATCAGAGCACTTTGCTGGGGAAGCGCAGAGCGTCCTGATTGGTTTGTGAAGCCCCGCCTTCTCATCGTAGGCTGATGAAAACAATCCAGCCGGTTTCTGTTAATGGCGGGGTGTGTGGACAGGACTGCAGTGACCCCCGAGGTGCAATCCGCGGGCAGAGGGGCAATGTGGCACCCCTGAGCTCCCACTGAACGGTCGCCTCTTCCGGAGGTGGAGCCCACAGCAGTGTTTCAGAAAGCAAGGAAATGCACAAACGCTCGTCCGGTTCCCAGCTGTGTTTAAACGAATATTGTTTAAATCGCTAACCTTATGTTAGAGGGTTTAACTCAACTCTGCGTTGAGTGATGGTTATGCAGACTACCAAACTCATCCGGTGCAGTTTCAGTTCTCTCCAGCACCTTTGCAACTTCCGACCGACCGTATCTATGTACCGACCCGTTTGGGTAGAGCACAGTACACAGTGGCTACAGTAAAGACCCCTGTGTCACGCTGCACTGTTGAACGTCCCTCAAAATTACTGTATTTTTATCTACCATCCGATATTTTGGTAACTGATTTTGGAATGAGGCATAACGATTTTTTTGTGTGACGATTTCAAACAATAAAAAAATGCAATAGTAATTTATAACTGTGAAGAGCAGGTTATTGTGTATTAATAAGCTATGTGACCACAATATGTAACTGTAATATGTGTGCGGTTTGCATTGTCTCCACCTTGAAGTCACCACTTGAAGCTTTGTCATTCACTCAACTCTTTCTTTACTGGAAGCTGAAATTCACACAGAAGCTGTGCAAAGAAAAAAGTAACACTGTTCAAAATGTTGTTGGAAATATGAGGCCAAACAGCATTGCTATCAGATTGAATCCAGGCCTAAACCCGCCCAACGTGAGAAATCCAGCCAAAGCCTGCAGGCTTGCATTGGCTGGGTGATGCAGAAAACAAGATGGCTCTCATGACATCACAATGCTAAATGCTGCTGCACTGCCACAGTGACACACAGTTCTACACAGTAAACACAGCGAGAAATGGAAGTCTGTCATGGACAGGATTTTATTGCATTGATTTCAGTTCCTATACAAAATAAAACATTACATTTAAACTAACAGGAGACACAGTACATTTTGCCCAAAACACATACAAAACTCAATGTGATTTAAGTCACGGCAGAAACTGATGTTGTTTTTCCAAAAAAAATGAACCTTTGCTAGCATGTTGAAAATGCCCACTCATTCTCTACTGTTAACTTATTGACCACTAGGGTGAAATGGCACTGAAGGATGGCTATCTGAGTTTGGCTATTATGAGTGATGCCTACAAACTAAAATTCAGTAGTAGTGGTTCTGGGTAGTGGATTCCAAATGCAACATTTAGCTAATGCCCATCCAAGACAGCTGACTGACTGAGTTATCATGGAACCAAGAAGCCTGCATGATTTAACACATTTTCAACTTTCACAAACACCCCTCATGCTCAGAGTGGTTCATCCAAACAGGTGCTCTGACCTCTCCAAATGCAAGCAAACTGGAAATTCTTGGAGGCCCACAATCTAAACCAAGGAAATTAGGAATACCAACAACAACTCGGTGTGACGTATTGAGGAGGGCTTCTGCTGAATCACGCCCATCCCCATGAGATATGTCTTTGAAAAATAAAGAACTCAACAGCCACACGTTGTGGCCAGTATTCCTAATGGTCTTAAGCATTTTCAATGGAAAACAGATACAGCGAAAATGAGAAGTTTTCCAGCACGAATGCACTGCTGCAGTTCCTGATCTGAAGTTCGTGGCAGAAGGGTGTTTCCATGTTTACAGTAGTTGTGCGAAGGCAGAGGCTGCTGCTGATTTGACTGTCAGTAAGTCCCATGCCCTTAAAACCAATAACACGCTCAACTTCTCATACCTCCTGTAGACAATTTTTAATTTTTTGCCTTGGAGTTGAGCAAATACGGCAAAGATATGGTCAAATCTCCATCATGAACATGCTCACTAGTAAAATTAACTCCATTTTTCAAGTCAATCCCTCTGTCCCTAAACTATGTAGACCTACAGAATTGTATCCGAAATTACAGAGTATAACAGAAATACACATTTATTCAGGATCAAGGTGTGTGTGCGTCTGTGTCCGTGTGTCTGTGTCTGTGTCTATGTGTGTATGTTCCGGTTGACCACAGTTTCTAAGAGAGATTACACAGAATTAAGAGACGATCACCAGATAATGATTTCAAGAACTGATTTTAAACCAAAAATTTGGCTCGGTTTGCTCTCTGGAGCTCAAGTGTACATACGCAGAGATGTACAGCCAATTAAATATAAAAAAGCTTCCTCCTTCCCCTAATGTCAAAGGAAATGGAGACAGGCATCTGTAAAAGGACAGTGCTGGAGGTTGTTGTCAGAGTCTGCTGGCGACGGGCGCAGTGGAGAGATGCTGAAGCAGAGCATCGAACCCGTGCATGTGGTAAGCTGGCCTGGGGGTGGCAGTGGAGGGGGGGGGGGGGGGGGGTGTTAACTCACTCTGCCCTGTCCCTTCCCTAGCCCCCCCACCGTCTCAGGGCTGTTCAACCCCGCTCCCAGATGTCGCGCTGATCGGGACGCTTGTGGGAGCAGGGGACGACGGTGGCGAGGCGGGGGGGTGGGCGGCGGGGGCGGTGCCGGGGGGCTCGGGCGGGTCCTTGGGCAGGGCTGTCTCGCTGCGGGACTCTTGACAGCGCTTGGCCAGCAGGGCGTGGCTCTCTTTATCTAGCGCCGTGTTCTAGGCACAGAGCACACCTGTCAGTCACTCAGTCAGCACAATAGGTTTCACACGTGGGCTGAGGGAGGGGGCGGGGTCAATCTACAGCAGAAAGGGACAACAGCACCCTGTTCCTCCTCACATATCAAAAGCATACGGCTGTGATCCGGGGGGGGTGTAATCTACCAGGCCCATCTTACCAGCAGAAAATCTAGACTGGGGCACTCAGTGATATTGTTCTAGTGCTCATAGTGGTGTGCTGTTTCTTCAGTCCCACACTGGAAAAATGACTGACAGCCAGTGAATGTGAACGTAGGTAAATGCAAGATGGCCGCACTGTGGCGTTATCCACAGACTGACCCAAACAAAGCAAATCATAATGACACGGCTGTGCAGCTCAGCTCATTCCGTAACTCATGCATTGTGAGGGAAAGTGAGGAACGGCCATTGACAGCAAGCAGGCTGAAAAAGGCAGTATACTTCATCTGATGTCTCTGTTACTGGGCTTACACATTTCTTACTGTGTTAATATTGAGGCAATTGCGTTTTGACAGTATTTATGTTGTATGTTGTGCTTATTAGATCAGGCTCCTCTGTTGACTCTGTTTTGATATATACAGTATGGTCTAAAGCCTGTGGCCCAAACTCAGTCCTCATTTTCCCTGAGCCTGTTATTACAGTGAAGCACTGGTAAAAGCACAGCGGTGTGAGTGTTAGTACATACCATTGCCTTGGAGCTAATGAGAGGGGAGCAGTCCAGGCATTGGTGAGGGAGATGGGGGGAAGCAGAAAGACAGAGACTGGTCTTACTCAAAGCAGAACAGGTACAGTTCACAAATATCACACATAAAAAATATCACACATACAAATACCACACGTACATACATGTTTAAAGGGCACCGAGGGCCATTCTCTGGAGAATGGCAGGTACTGTAGGGATCTCGTGATTGCCGTATTAGCATGTGTTCATCATTGTAATGTGACATAGCTTCAGAGTAATTTGTCTGGAAAAAGTCAGTGAGCATTTGAAAACGAGCCCCTGGGAAACTGTATATCATGTACTGTACCAAACACAAGCCCAGTTAATGGCTCTTTCTTGTGATTTCGGGCCATTTAAACTCCACACATTAACTGAGACAGTATGCAGCTGAGTAATGTACTGAACGTAACTCTACCTAGTGCTTTGATTTATTCAAAGGGTATTTTCTATAAGGCAGCACGAGCTTGTGCCTCCATCTGGGGCTGATACCAGTGTTTGTATAATGCAATGCCATTTTTTACCACTAGGTGATAGTATAGCTCCATCATAGCTTGATGTTGTTTCTTTTGCCTAACAATTTTATTGTAAATGGGGAAATTCAAATGAAAATGTATGGTTAATTGTCCATCACAGGGGAATTAGAACTATTGTTGTATAATGTTCACTAACATGTCATTTTCTTGATGCTATAATTTAATATTCCATTCATTCAGGATCTGCTTATTTGAATGCCTGTTTTTCCCCTACAGGGTAGGACTAGAATATAAACCATATATTTTCATATGAAATCAATGTGCTGTTAACACTCCCCCATGACCTTGAGGTATGAATGTAAATATTTACTCTTCTGTAATCACTCCAGTTTCCATTGAATGGGTAATCAGATGTGGTGTAGTCTTCCTGTGTATCATCCAACATAAAGCTGGAGTGTAAATGATGAAACAATTGAATGAAACATCAGAAAACACCATCCACCAGAGACAGCTGAAACCTGGAATTCATAAAACGTCTGATCGAGTGGAGGTGCTGATGTGTCAGTGACAGTGTGAAACAGGGGGACATGCTCCACTCTGAGTCCCAGGGAACCATTTCACACAGCATTAGGTCCCGGGGCCTGTTTAAAATGCGGTGTGAATGTGCGCGGTTTGACACAGCGGGGTGAGCAGTGACAGGCAGAGACGTTTCTGCAACCCAGCATGCCCAAATACAGCGCTCAGCCAAAAAAAAAAAGTGACACAAAGGAAAATGACCAAATCGCAAAATCACCAATTCAGCATATAACAAAATGCAAGGTGAATTAATGAAACAATGAAACGAGGCTGAATGGAGACAGTGTTTCTGAAGCTGAAAGACAGAGAGGGAGGGAGAGCAAGAGCAAGATTAGGACAGAGACACAGAGAGAGGAGAGGGAGAAAGAGAGAGTGAGAAAAGGACAGAGAGAGAGGAAGAAGGAAAAAGGAAGAGGGACACTGAAGCAGACGTAGGAAGAGACAGGGAGAATGATGCAGACAGACAGAGAAGGAGGGGCGAAGAGAGAATGGGCAGAGAGGGAGAGAGAAAGAGTGAAGGCAGATGAAGCAGACAGAGAAAGAGAGAAAGAGAGCATGAAGGAGGATGAAGCAGATAGTGAGAAAGATGGTGAACCGGACAGAGATCCCGTTGGTTGAGGTCCCAGCCCTGTAGGACACAGCTGCAGCCTGCTATGGGACAGAGCTACAGTACTGCAGTAGTAGTGAAGCATGCAGGCGGGAGGCTGCTACAGTCAGAGGCTCAGATCAGTCAGCCATCAGAGCTGTTATTGGAGCGGACGGGAGGAAAGGGGGGTTGGTGTACCCAGAGTTCCACTCGGGGGCATTTCCTGCAGTCCTGGGACTGCTGGGGGAATGGGGGGTGGAGACGGGGTGGGGTGAGGGAGGCTGCTCTTCTCCCGCTACACTTCAGACTGTCAAACGAAATTTGTAGCAGCAAACTCTCTGACTCCACCCCCCTACCCCACCCCACCCCAACACACACACACTGAGAGATCTTTGGTTACCATGCCAACTCTCTCTGCCCAATGCATGAGCTGGTTAGCAGTCCCTCTGCCCACTGCAGGTCTCCTGCAGCAGGCTGCTACTATACTACAATACTAATGCTAGCGCGTCTTCTCAGCAGAAACCAGTAAGCAGAAAAATGAACTGTGGGAAATGTAGACCACCTCTCACAGCACAACATTTTTACAGTAAATTTCTTCTACACTGTAAAGTAGATTACATAATACATCACCCTCATCCCTGTTCTCTCTAAACTCCTGTCAGGATTTGAGATGTTTTAAGGTTTAAGGTTTTTCCCCAGCTAAGGCTTGCCTTGTACTTAAAACACTTAGTGAATGAGGGGGCTGCCTGTCATGAACAGCATGTCTAATGCTGTGTAGACAGACAGCTTGAAAGGACAGAGACAAAAGACAAAAGGGATATTTACAGAAGCCGGACACCCTGAGCTGGAGGGACTGGAAACACAGGAGTGACTGTGTTGAGTCGGGGAGCAGGGAGGGGGTGTCTCACCAACCCACACTGGAGTGGGGTTCAGGTCTTGAAATAATCCTGGAAGTGATGATTATATATCCTTTTTTTTTACTGCATGCCTTCAGGAATCACAGTACGCATTGGATTCATCTTAATTCTGACACAGGAGGGTATACAGCGGTGTCCGATCTCGTTTTATAAACCCTTGTTCCTTCGTTCTCTGGAAACAATGGGTTATGCCATCTTAGAATGAACACATTCAGCTGAGTAGTTGTTTTGCAAGTAGAAATCCCTGAGGTATTTAAAAGAATCAGTCTTATATAGAAGCAGCACATTCAATAAATTGTCTGTACCCTAGAGGGATGATAACATTTCGTAGGAAACAACCGTGGTGGCAAAAAGAGTCCATTCATAAACCAATATCCACAGTCACACGCTTATATGACCATATTTGTCCTCTCGTGGCAATGAAATACGTATTGAAGTTTGGCAAATTCAGTCCATGTCATTACTGTCAGGACCAGGAACCATAAATACTGAATTTGCAATCAGATGCTAGCATCTTCCACAGTGTTTTTGAGACCCTCTGGAAAATTCCTTTATTTGATGCAGCTGCCCCAGTAAACTGAACATGTTTCTTCATTCACGGTGATTACAGAACACGAGACAGTTATAAGACAGATGTTGTTGAGAGAGTGAGTTCAGCCATGGGGCAGACCAAACAATCAGTAAATTGCATAATGTTTATAAGATTATTATACCCCGGCGTACACAGCATTTCTGTGAGTGTACATCTGATTGTGTTACATTATACTAGTGGGAGAGTGTGTATTTGCGAGAAGTAATTTTGTTACGTGTAATATTGGAGGAGATGGATTATTTTGCTGCTAGTTGGGGAAGTTTGTGAGAGGCTGTGGGATGTTAGCTGTCAGAAAGAATATGTTTGTGAGAAGGTATAGGATGTTTTCGGAGAGACTGTGTGTTTGTGTGAAGTTGTGTGATATCAGCTCTTACTTGGAGAGACTGTGTTTGTGCAAAGCTGTTGATGTTAGCTGTTGGAGAGACTGTGTTTGTGCAAAGCTGTTGATGTTAGCTGTTGGAGAGACTGTGTTTGTGCAAAGCTGTTGATGTTAGCTGTTGGGGAGACTGTGTTTGTGAGAAGCTGTGCAATATCAGAGTGACAGTGTGTTTACGCAACGCTGTGTTGTTAGTCTCAGTGCTCACCATAAGAACAGACACTCCTGCTGAGGCGTTATTCTGCTTTGGTGTGGAGTTAAAGTGCTGCTTCAGTTTACCTGTCATCTCAACCTTCAGGTTATTCTCCATCTCAGCATCGTCCTGGAGAGGGCACAGATGCACAACCTTCAATAAAGCCACGCTCACATTTACACCTTTACACACACATACAATTACTCAGGTTGGAGACAACCATTGAGCCTCCTGCAGTGTTCAGACAGGCAAACATTACAACCCTACTGCTCTCAATGTCTAATAAGAGATATTGAACACGCTGCATGAACCAAGTTCCTCTGAAAGCCTACAGAGGGTAGTGGGGAGTGATACAGGGTGAGAGGTGTGGGGTGGGGTTGGTATGTGGACATGTGAAATGTACAGTGTCAGGTGGGGCTATGGTGTGGGATGAGGGGTGAGGTATGGTGTGGGGTATGGTGTCAGGCGGGGTGGGCGTACATTGTGGTATGGTGTAGTGCATTGTGTGCGGTGTGGTATGGGGTGTAGACTGTGGTATAAGTCTACACCCCATGGGGTGTAGGGGAGAGCACTCACAGTGACCCAGGGGTGGGAGAGCACATCTTCCGCTGTATAGCGAGCCTCCACGTTCACCTGCAGCATCCGGCCAATCAGCTCCTGGGAAGCGGTACATGTGACACACTAAGAGCACAATTCCTCCACTGTTCCTCTAATGTGTAGTGCAGCAAATTCACAGACTACAGAAAAATGGCTGTTTGAGACACCCTGTCCTTGTGCTGCACACTTCTACTGCAGAAGGGTGACATTGGTGCACAATTCTGTTTCCAGGGGCGACGGCGAACTCGCTGCCCATTGGCTGGCTGAAATTAATTTGCGAGAAATAACCACATTAACTGTTTGGATAATTAAGCAATCCATCTCTGGACCAGTGATGGCCGTGCCTGAGCGGGGGGAGTTGATCACCTCGGAAATACAAATTTTCAGCTCGTTTGGATCATCGCCATGGTCGTCCATTCATCAACCTGCCCGTCACAGCGTGACTCTAATCCACAGCAGCGGAGACAAACGGCCAGCGCGGCCGGGCCCAGAGATTAGCCCCCCTCCCTGGAGTGTCAGCACTCACTTTGGCTGAGTCAGTGATGTTGTCCCAGTACGGGGAGGGGAACTCCAGCCGCCCCACCAGGATCTGGTCAAACAGGTCTTCCTGAAGGTTCTTCTCACTGCGGTGCAAATGGAAGAGCGGCCAGTGTGAGTACTGAATCTGAAGCACAAATGCGCACACATACACACACACACACACACACACACACACACACACACACACACACACACACACACACACACTCTGCAGCACTGAGTACTGTATCTACAGCACAAATGTGCATGCACACACACAAACACACAGCGCTCAGCGCTGTATCTACAGCACAAACACACACACAGCAGCACGCACTTCAGCCCTTATTCACGAATGCGTGTTGCCCACTTCACATGAATGCAGGCACTAATGATTCACAAACACACCCTTCCCCACCAACACACACAGAGGCACATGCTGTTCACATATGCACACCATCCACCCTCAAACAGACACCCTCACTGTCACATACGCACACCGACCCATCACACTCGCTCCTTACTCACATACAGATACCATCCCCCCAAGCACACACACATACACACGTGCACACACGCACTCATTTCTGTTAACACGCCTGTTTCTATTCATACAGTCCCATCCCCCACTCACACATTAGCTCATTATCCAGCCTCCAGCTGTACCCTTTCCAATTTCCCGTCAGCACTCAACAGCAAACCATATAGTTTAGAGTAGCAGTCCATGCATGAAGAGGCATTTCTGATACGCCTCGCATGTCTATGATGTGCTGGCTGAGGTTTTAATCATGTATAGTAATAGGCTGTTTCACTGATATATTCTGCAGAGCAATGGCCCTGTGATTCAGTGTCATTACATTTTAATACCTTTTACTGACCTTGCGCATGTGCATATATACACCTAATTTTCATGCTAACAACAATGGTTGAGTAATACCCCAATCAGTAACAGTCAGATTGAGTTATAATTTTACCTGCATTTTTAAGTCCTTATTTGTCTGAGGCCTACTCCCTTCAGTGAGAAAACAAATTCAGCAAGCTACTACACATGGCATATTCAAGCCAACCATTTCCATGCAACAGATAATGTTTAAGTGTTTGGTCACAGCCTAAAAATGTTATGAGACTACAGATCGATACAGTACAGTGTTTTGTACAGAGACTGGAGCGCCTGACTCCGTCCAGTTGAGTCTCAGAGCCGAAAAGTGCGAGATTCCCACCCTAGGGTCTGTGGGGTCCTGCACTGACACAAGCTTGAGGGAAAGAACTGCATCGTGGGAAGGAATTCTGCTGAGTGACACCGCATGCCCTTTGCAGGGGCTCAGAGCCACACAGAGGGCTCACTGTCAATCATGTCCTAAATGCTCCACTGCCAGCTCTAGAAGGCACACAAGACACAGCTGATAAGATTTTCCCAGGCAAGGTGATCCTTTCTGTCACGATCACAGCTGGTATGACTGTTTGAATGTGCTCTGCAAACACACTCAGCGCATTGGGAGAGGCATAATTAGCACTGAATTTTATAGCCGAAGATTACACAAAACACACGGAGCTGGTATGAATCTGAAAACAGCAGGGGAGGTGGTGTTTACAGCTGGACTAACTGGATCGAGAGAAAAACCTCAGCTTGCCAAATAATGCTCAATGTCTTTTCCATCCTTCTATGTTATGGCAGACACAAGGATAACATGTGAAGTGCCAGGTGCTAAATAAACAGGAGCAGATGTTCCAGTCAGTGATTGGCTATCATCGGTGTTCGGCAATCTAGTCACGCCATGCGCCCATGCAGGGAAAGGGCAGGTGCAGCTCGTCATGTGTAATTGGGATAGATCATAGAGATGAGGAGTGCTAATTGCTAATTGTATGATTAGATGCAACATGTTTTATTGCCGCCATTATTTACAACATCAACATATACAAAAGAATGCCTTTGCACACCCCTGAGAAAAGGTGAGTCATGTCTCCAGTTTAAACACGAGGTGATGAGTCTGACCTGCGGAATGGGGGAAAGCCACAGAGCAGGATGTAGGTGATGACCCCAGCCGCCCAGATGTCCACTTTCAGCCCGTATCTGTGATCCAAAGAAGAGCGGGACAGCGCATGAGAACAGAACAGACCCAAATCAGAACCTATTCAAAACACCTCAGTCACAGAATGTAACGTATTCAGCATACTGCCAGCATACTACAGCATACCTACAGCTTATTGTTCTTTTCATGTTAAAACTCAAATCACAGACACACTTTTCCTCATTGCCATTTCTTTTCCACAGATTAGACAGCCGAGCCATAGAAATTCCAATCATTTTTCCCTTAAGACCCCCCTGCGGACACCTCCCTCACCCAGTTTCAGCAATGATCTCGGGGGCGACGTAGGTGGGCGTCCCGCAAACCGTGTACAGTGGCCCCTCCACCACGGTGGCCAGTCCGAAGTCCCCCAGCTTCAGAGACTTGGTGCCGTCAGGGTACTCACACACCTGTGGTACATAACGGAGCCAGCACCTTCACAGACCCATTCACACACCTTTAGAACTTAATATAGTCACGCCTTCACAGATCCACTCAGACACGGTGACATTTCACATACCCTCAGTTTTGCACAGTGTCTTTTGCTGACAGAAATTTGTACATCACATAATTATACAATGTGATTTAGGACTGCAACTCCCACAAGCCCTCAGTGGCTCGTTGCTCAGTGTGACGTGTATATGTACACTGTGAGAGGTCCCTTGATCAATACACCACGCATCAGGTGACAGGTGACAGGTGACAGGGTATGGCCAAGGTAGGGACTGTACGCACCAGCAGGTTCTCAGGTTTAATGTCACGATGGACGATGCTCATGTGATGCAGGTACTTGAGGGCTCCGGCCAGGTTGAACACCATGGCACTGGCATCCCTCTCAGTGTACTTTGTAGAGGAGGTAATGGCATCAAACAGGTCCCCACCCTGCAGAAAATAACAGTGAAATAACATCATATAACAATAACAATAAGCCGTTATTAACACCTGTCATACAAACCAGTAAAGCAATAAGAATGAAGAGAATAGTCTGTTACCTCACCTTGACCAGCTCCATGGCCAGGCAGAGTCAGTGACTGAACTCACCTTGACCAGCTCCATGACCAGGTAGAGCTCGGTGGGCGTGTCCACCTCCTCGATGAGCATGATGATGTTGGGGTGCTTAACCCTTCGCAGCACGGCCACCTCGTTCGCAATCAGGTGCTCCTGTGTGCAGAAGATGCTGTCAGGTCTGTCAATCATTCACTGGCTCTGCAGCACTGTACTACACTGCATACTGCACTGAGATGCAGTGGTTCGTCTCATCCAGCTGGCTGGGGTCTCTGTGCTGCTTTAACATGGTTATGTGATTACTGCCTTCTCCCATGAAATGATGAGGACAAAAGGCTTCCTCGTGACGCAAGCCTATGAACCTTTTTAGAGAGCATTACGCACGTTGCCAAACTACTGTATCGGTGGCGGTGAATACAGTTCTGAACACATTATTTTTCAGCGCCAAACCTTCTCAGACAGCTATGATATCTAACTAAAGGTCACACCAAATGAAGGGGTATTAATCACACCGGATTTTAACAAGACGCGGGATAATGGACCCTTCATATGAAGGCTGCTTTTGGAGGTCAAACGGCGTCACAGACGTCTCATTATACACACGCCAGCTTGTGTGAATAATAATTCATCTGGATGAATAAACACATGAATAAAACATACTCAGCGCTCCTGATCTGGTGCAGGAAAATTAACAGATTACAGACACAAAGGGTTGCTAATCCTGGTTTTAACTGATAACCCGCTGTAGCCGCTTTCAGATGTGAGGTCATCTGTGGAGCCTCTCGCCCACCTTCCCGCTGCACTTGGCCTTGTCGATGATCTTCAGGGCAAACTCCTTCCCCGTGGACCTGCCACAGAGACAACACAGGATTACCGACTTGTTCTCCGTGACACTGGAGCTCGTTCAACGTCTTTCAAAATTTTTATCCCTAGCAGTCCACACTGAGTTCAGTTTTGCCACACAAAACTGAGAATGCCTCAAAGTGCGACAGAAACGGTACTGAAATAGTAACAGGAAAAGTGTCTTGCTTTTCCCTCTTTTTACTTCTTGCGTTAAATACATTGCTTTTTTCTAAATTTTCCCTAAGTTAATTAGACAGGAATGACACATCAGTGTCTCTGTGTTCATTTAAACTGTTAGCAACAGCTTATGATTTGTGGCAGCAAATGCAGTTACACTGTAATTAACTTGTACACCTGTGGTAGATAAGCTGCAAACAGAATAACACCATTTCACTGATCAGGCCAGTATGCTGAATAGTTTGACTCGATCAGCGTCATGTTTATCTAAAAATTCAGTGGACCTTTTCTAAACGTGTTAAAATTATTACACACTTAAACGCTAAAAAGTGCTATTTACAAGTCAACACCATTTTATCGTTACTGTTCTGTTGGCAGGTTGGTGAAGATTTTTTTTCTTGAAACCTTGAAATCCTTAAATGGCCTTACCGCTCGACGCATTCCTTCACAACGGCGAAATTTCCGTCCCCGATAACCTTCCCGACTTTGTATTTGTCCAGGATGGCCGAGGCTAACAGGCATCTGTTCCCATTAACTGCTGGAGAGAGACCGGGTTTAGGGAGCGCAAGGCCAGCCGCAGTGTACGCTGTAGATGCACCGTGTTGGCGGAATGACAGCAGCCGGCTAATATACTGCGCTGGGACTACACGAACACCGGGACCAGGAGGCTGCGGACTGTGCCTCTGTGTGAACACCACTGTTTAAAGGCCTAAAGAGGGTCTGCTGCAGATCCGCCGAGACATGTTTACTGGGGAAAATGTCTGTAAAAGAGCCAGCTGTAAAGAAATGATAGCCAGCTGTGTACAGGAATGAAACTGGAGAGTGTAGCGTTGTGCAGGGAGCTAAGCTGCAGGGAGGAGATACAGGGCTGGGTGTGCACGTACCTTCTAGGCTCAGGTCACCGATCTGATCTGCAGCTCCATTCACATTGGAGGCGGAGCTGTGAAGAGCAGAGATCTGGAGAGATGGAACACCACCATCAGAGTGGAAACAAAGCCAGGTAGCGTATACATTTACATTTATTCATTTAGCAGATGCTCTATGTATTCAATAATGTCGGGGGCATGTAGTTGTATAGATGTGTAAACACTAAAGGGTTTATGTATTGTATTGTCTTGTATTCTACTGTATACCTGATTGCCATGTGCAATTCGAGCTGTGGCAGCATCTGGCTGGAGGGGTGTGCGGCATCCCTGATTGGTTCAAAAGGACATTATGCAAACATTTTAAATGGCATGTGTGGTACTGTCTAACTCAATTTTGTTAACCCTTCATGGGTCCCACCCTAGGGGGAAACCTTCTTAAAAGAAACACCCGAGAGACAGCGAGCCAAATGACCAGCTGGTGGCAAGTTCCAATAGGTGCCAGTCTCCATCACAAGAACAGCGATCACAAAATCTGAAATGACAGTCCAGCCCCCCCGCATGCAGACAGGTGGCTCTGTGTTGGCCGTCAAGCTCTGTTGGCTTTTGTACTTCCATCTGATTGGTCAATTTAGGCATGACATGATAAACAGAAGGGTTTTTTATATTTGAGTAATGTGATTGAATGCTCCATAGTCATTGCCCCTCATGTAGTTCATCTACTCTACAGACGCCACCCATCTGTTACAGAAATATGTTGGTGGCACCCCTCTTGTGTTTGGGCGAAACAGCCCCAAATACTGTCGACCAGGCAGGCTAACTACAGCAAAACAGTCATATGTATTCAAAAACTGTTTTACATAGACAGCTGAGTTAATGTTCAGCCTCATTGCTCCTCAGAAAAGTTATAGAAATTCTGACCCACTTTAAGTTTGAAATCTTTAAAATGCAGAACCAAAAAAGAAGACACAGAGGAGAAAACATAAGAAAATCTCAGTAGTTTCATACATGGTCAGGATTTACCATAGAGAAGCAGGTCAGCAAACAGTGAATGTGAAGTGTGTACACTGTGTGGTGTCTGCAGTGGGCCAAAAATAAGCTACAGTCTAGAACAGCCATTGAAGGTGCAAAGGATGAACCACTGGACCACTTACTCTTGCACATATCCATGAAGATGGAGAAATTATGAATAATTTGTTGTTATTTGGAAGACAGTGGTCCTTTGAATTGCTAAGAAATACTCCATTAAACAGCATGACATTCAGCCCTGGTCAGAGCGCACCGCTCCATTACTCTTTCACAAAGTCCTCTCACAAGATGATCTCAATATGCTCAGGTAACACATCCTTAAAAATGTTAACAAAGAGCTGTAGTTTATGTAGAAGAGCATATGTACAGCTGCTTTTACAATGGCAAAATTCATCTGGCTGAAGATTACTACTTCACTGTGAAATTTGGCCAACAGCATTGCTATCTAAATAATATCCTTTATTTCATTGAAAAGGTGCTAAAAATGTGAAATTCTTACACACGCATGCACGCACACAGACACACACACACACACGCGCACGCACGCACGCACGCACGCACGCACGCACACACACACACACACACACACACACACACACACACACGCGTGCACACATTGATTACTTGATTGTGTGGGGGACAGTAAACATCTCCAGCATGCATTGTGGTACTGTCATTGCCCACCGCCTTAGCGCATAACCTGGTGTGATTTCTGCCCTGTTGCCAGTGTCGCCCTCTGGTGGATGGTCTTACCTTGAGGCTGCGCACACTGCCAGGGCTGGTTGGAGAGGAGCTGGAGGATTTTGTGGACTTGGGTGTGGACATCTGACTGACAGGGGTTCCATTGGCTGGAATGGAGAAGGAACAGTGAGTAGAGTAGCTAATGGAGGCACAGCAATTCCATACTTACCATTTTCCTTTTAAAACTGTGAAGAGGGAGACGTCAGAGCAAAGAATGCATCTTCAACCTTGATCCTCAACCCCTTCAGGTACTGTGGTCCTCCAAAGACCCTAGCTTTGGAGTCTAACTGTCAACCAGACCAAAGTCCTCTGTCTATGTACAATAAGGGCACAAGAACAATTTCTATGAAACCGCTGCATACTCTATAGAAGGCAATTCTTCCAGCACTGTTTGAGAGCCTGCATTTTGAAAGAAAAGACTATCGTTTGTACTGAAGGACCCTGTGTGGAACTAGTGGATGTCCAATATGTAACTCTGTTTTTAAATAAATATTACAGTGGTAATTGTGTGCATTCCAAGTGTAACCTTGCTTTTAACTGAATATTGCTGTGGAGATACACACAAGTGGAGATAAACCATGTAAAATTGATTCTGTGGAAACAAAATGAAAATGAAGGTGGTCAACTGAATTCAATACGTGCTTCTGTTGCTCTGCTGCATTCTGGCTACTTTGCTTCCACACACACAGAAGCAGGGCACCCTGACACACTGCTGTTTGAAAGCTCACTTAGAAGTGCATCCTCTCTTATATTTTTCATTCACTTTCACACAGAGCAGCAGAACAGAGGGGAGAGAGGGGGCAGCCCCATCACCCCTGGGTCACAGCCAGGTTGGCTGTCTCCACAGCAACAGGGAAAGGTGCCCCTTTGCAGGGTGAGCCCGCTGTTTTTAATCCTGCCCTGGCAAACCTAGCGTGAAAAGGCAATGCCCGCATATGCCCTCCTGGCACCACTCAGACCCTCACACGCAGTTTGCTCAAAGGGCTGCCCGCTATTCTGTCTGAAAGCCTTTTTTAACTGAAACATAGCTACACTGAAAATGTCTCACAGGCTGCAGATGGTACTGCAGACAAAGGAGTCAGGAAAGACTTCTCATGTGGTGAATTCATATAAAGCACTCTATTGATCCATCCCTACTAATATACTAATATTGCTAAGGGTATTGATCTCAGATGTTTTCTTGTTAAATTATTAATCAATACCAATACAGCAGATATAAAAAAAGGCTGGTTTAATGCCATACAATTTTCCAGACAGAGATCTGAAAAACTTTGATGTGTGCTTATACATAGCTATTGAAGGGAAAGAATGCATGATCCATGCAAAAAAAAAAAAAAAAAAAAAACCAAAGCCACAAACAGGGTGACAATTTAGAACATCTCAAATTACCTGCAAGTGTCCATTATCCCAGTTCAGGCATTTTAAAGGCTATAGGCTAATATTCTTGGAAGCAGATTCACTGTCAATCGGCAGGGTCAGGCTGGGTGTAGTCAAAGTGTAATTCCAAAACAAACAGACAGGGGGAGCTCATTTTATCCCGCCTCACAATGACTTGCTCAGTCTGCAGCGACTGGAACATTTGTCTTTGTTGTAAAAATCATGGATGGTGTGAAGTCAGTTTGATTACAATAAGGTTATATTTGGATCCCCTAATTCAACAATACGACAACATTTACTTAATCAGTGTGTGTGGAACAGGTCTGTGGCATACAGCACAGACCCTTCATGCCATGCCATGCCGGTTACTAACAGTTTTTACTTTGAACTAAGCAATGGATGTGTACTAAAACAAGTATAAAGGGTACTTTGAATGGGACTTTTTTTTTAAAAACTATGGTAAACTGCTCATTGATTGAGCACTGATGTGTAAAAGCTCACCCTTGAAACAGAAATACAACAGGGACAGCTCTCAGGGGCAGTGGGTGTGGTGTTAGGACTGTAAGAAAGCACTTACACAGGAGGTGAGGGCACAGACTCTGACGGGGAGAAAAAGAACTGTGACTACAGACTACAGGAGGGATTACCTGGGGATCGGACTGGAGAGCAACTGGCAGAATATTGTCCTGCTCTTCTCACTGTTTCCAGTAAGCAGGGAAAGAGAGAGAGAGAGAGAGAGAGAGAGAGAGAGGGAGAGAGAGAGAGGCCCGGCGGGCGGGAGAGAAAGAGAGAGGCACGGCGGGAGGGAGAGAGAGAGAGAGAGAGAGAGAGAGAGAAAGAAAGAGGCATTGTGTGGATAGTTATTATTAGATCTTCGTGTAGCTGAGCGCGGTTCGAGTCACACCTTTGATTAACACGTTCAAAGCAGTCACTACATCCCTGCAGATGTCACACTCAGCACTACTGTAAATTTCACTGACAGCGCTTTCAAGGTATTCTGAGCTCCTCTCCAATTTTAGACACCTATGAAATTGACTGATATAAACATATCTCACGCTAAGGCGATAAGTCACAGACTGTGACAGTGTATCCCTTACTCATGGGGTGAAATGGGGAAGCTGTTTCTGATGCGGCAACGAAACAAAAATTTTGTAGAGAGCTTAGCATGATTCACACAGGGCTGAAGTCCGCTGCCACAGAACAACCTCTGAACACCAGTGCTGTGTATGGGGAAGTGAGAGAGTGACACCCTGACTCGTTACAGAGAGAGCGTTTCATCTCCAGAGGGATGTGGTCTGCAACAGTCTGGCAAAGTCTATGACCAAAACCATGACGTGAGAGAAGAGATCTGTTACAGTCAAAATTACAAAGCAGAGCGTGTAGGACAAAACCAAACACAGCCAAACCGTCTTATACTAAGGATGATCCATGATGAGTCACAGCGGGTTTTCAAAGGAAAACGCTGTGAAAGGAACATCCATACTGCAGGCCAGCAGTGTATTAGTGTGACTTTTCCATAAAACTTAAAATCTACCTGTGAATAATTCAGCCTAAATTACAAAATTCCAAAAAGACTGGAATACGGCAGTAATCACTGAGGTGTTTGTTTCCATGTTACACAAAAACAGCTGCATAACTGAACATCTAATGCTCCCCTGTACATTTAAGCAAATAAAGACTACATATGACTGTGGAGCCATGAATGTTCCTGATTTTAACTCTGTGGGTAAACACAAAATGTAATTAAATCCCCCAGTAGTGCTTTTTTTTTGTCCATAGGCCTTTGCAGCTGGGGTCTGTACCTGCTCCCGGGGATTTGCTACGGCGTGAGGATGCAGGGCTCCTGGATCCCGAGGGACGCGGTGCTGCCGCAGAGCGAGCACTTGAGGACTTCATTGCCCTACACTCTGTAGAAACAGCAGGTATAGGATTATTATACAGCTCTGTCACCTCTCCAAGCACTCTCACACACAGCCTTTACCTCATACTGGACTGTCTTCACAGGTATTACCTCATCCCCCACAATCACTCACAGCCTTTACCTCATACCCCACGCTCACCTTAGATCTTACCTTATACGCCACACTCACCACAGATCTTACCTCTTACCTCATACCCCACACTCTCCACAGCTCCTACCTCATACCCCACACTCTCCACAGCTCCTACCTCATACCCCACACTCTCCACAGCTCCTACCTCATGCCCCACACTCTCCACAGCTCCTACCTCATACCCCACACTCTCCACAGCTCCTACCTCATACCTCACATTCACCACAGCTCCTACCTCATACCCCACACTCACCACAGCTTACTTCATACCCCACACTAACATCTGCTCTTGTCCTTTCACATACTAGATTTGTGGCAATGCTTTGCATTTTAATTGCCTTTTGGTTTCACCGGTGTGGTTTTCATGCAGGGATTGTGATAAGATGTGCAGGGTACCGAGACCAAGACCAACCCATGAACTAATCCTGAAGAGCTACCATACTCTGTGGTAGTAACGCTATTTCATACTCAGTCCTTAATCCTAAAAGCAGCTGTCCTCTATCATCTCTAAAACTGTTCTCAGCTCCGTTCTCACAACAGATGCTGTGTTTATCAAGCCACTTGGGAATCCTATGTAAACATTTACATAGAAAAACACTTCAAGTAGCTAGCTTGCTGGAAAGACGCCTTTAAAACTGGAACAGGCACTGAATCAAAGATAGCCTTCCAACAGACAAAACAACCGAAAAACAAACTTACACTCTAAAAGTGGCACACGTTTATTTAACACCGCTTGCTTTGTCTCACTGAAATAGCAATCATGAGCCCATTCCACCAGGTCTAAGTTTAGGACATTGAGACTCGGAGGTTTAGTTATCAAGGGTGATGTCGACATGCTTACACCTACGACAGAGCTCAAAATATCACTAAGTGAAAAAGTACACTCCCAAAGTCCCACTGGGAAGGCCACATAAGAGAAAATGACAACATGCTACCAGCATAGCCATCTGTCTAGAGCTTTAAAATAACACAGAGAAGTGTGGTCAAAGAGGAAAGAGCAACACGAAATGAAGAAAGCTTGTTGGAAGGGAGAGACACCACAGAATTTTCCACTATCAGACAGGGAGTCACCCCATTGGCCACTTTGATATGGACTTACTCCCTGGAACCAATAACACCGCACCAGTGCAGGAAAGAGTCTAACATTATCATGTTTGATGATGATCTGACTCACTCCTCTCTGCAGCATACTCACGTGAAAGACACCTTAAACGAAATCAGGGGCTGCACACTGCACACAGCACACTGACGGTTCCCCCGCACTGCACCCCATATACTACCTTGAGTCAAATCTAACTGCGTTTCGTTTTTAAAATCTACACAATATCAAGTAGCAATTATGAACCCAGTGGAGAAGGCGGGCCCTCCTTAACTTATGTAATGCAGTACAATGTCACAAGCTAAAAGTGCGTCACACACCAGACGCATGTTATATCTGCCCAAAAACACTTAAGTCAGACACGGACACATTCCTTATGTGGTAAGACTGTTAGCATATTAATGGAATGCAATTTCTCATGGATTTACTTTGAATCGCTGAAAAATAACAGTGGCAAGGTGTGATGCATTTTCGTTTTGATCCTCCCTTACAGGCAGAACTCAAGGGGAAGGTGTGCGGCATCTCAGTGCTTGCGGCGGGAGAGGAGAGAGCGGAGACCATGCAGTGTCAGGCGCGTTAAAGTTTAACGGGGGCCTACCTGTCACGAAGGATGCGGAAGCCTTACCGCTGTGATCCAGCACAAAGTCATCCTGCGCGTAGCGGTGTTTCTCCGGGCCGCAGGCGACGAACACGTCGTCGTCGCCGAAGAAGTCCTGCAGACAGGTGATCTGGAGACGGGGGGGGGAAGCCGCATCACCGTGCTGACATATTTCACAGCTGCGCAGGCCGGCGGGGATTACGCCGTTACATAAGCCAGTTTAAATCATAACGGAAGCAGTGTCCAAAGCCGGGTGTCTGGTTGGGTCAGTGCTAATCCTGATCTCCGTGCGGCGAGGAAGATTGATGAACAAACGCACTCTCCAGACAGGATGCCAGACGGCCGTCGGGTTGTTACCCCAGTCTGGCATGGGGTCGTTACCTTAGTCTGTCTCATTTAATGCTGAAATGCCAAGTGAAGAGGTAGACAGCACCTTTATTAACATTATATTTACATAAGGCTCAGATGGGGATTGAACCCATGACCTCCTGGTTTCAGGGCAGATGCTCAACATGAGTTGAGGTTTGAGTGTAACCTGTGTTACACAGCTGGAGATGCAACACTGAACAAGCATAGCAGGTGCACTACAGCATTTCCAGTACTCAACTGAGCCTTCTACTTATAAGGGTTAAGAGAAAACCTGTCCCCCCAGTAACTCCTGTTGATCTGCTTTTGACCACTGTGCAGGTGGGGGTGGAGGGGTGCAGCTAACCTCACTTAGGTAGATTAGGCAGTACCTGTAAGGTAATAACACTGTCACTCCAGGTGGGTGCCATGAAACCTGACAGACAATCAGACAGTCTAATTGTTTAGAGTGGGGATAGACACAGAATAAGAAGCAGCAGAGTTAGCAGAAACTGCAGGCCTGATTAAATCCTGCTGAAGGTCACTCCTTGCACTACCCTTGAATATACCAGATGGCCAGCATGTACAATGTTGCAGCCGTAAGTAAACAACCACATCTTGAATTCACATGATACATAATTGGTTGACAACCATCCCAACCTCTCAGCATCTCAACTGTAACTAAACAACCACACTGTGAATTCACATTCTGGCATATATAATTGGTCAAAAATAATCCAGTGCCTTAATATCATTTTGTACCTGTTAGTGTCATTGAATTGCACCTTTGAAGATTCACATATATACTTTAACACATACACTTCAGGATTTAATGGGATCTGATCTTCACAGCAGGTGCTGAAATGACCTGAGGATATCGGGCTTCAGGGTGGAGCCTGAGCTCTCTTTGGAGGCGCCTAAAGACCACTGCACGCAAATTTTATGCATATCAGCTATCTAACTCTCAAGACTCAAGATGTGAACTGGGCTTGCCCTGTTCACATGATCATGGCCTCTAGCCCCAGCCCTCAGTTCCACCTTGTATCCAGGCCCTTATCACATGACCCTTCAAAGTGATGTCACCATTGCCGAATTCCTACAGGCTTGGCTTGATCAATGGTGGTTTTAGGCCAGTAGATCTATTCCAGACACATTCTGGGCATATCAGCGCATTTCGTTTAATAATAAACAGTTAGATCCTGAGGCAGTATGCATGTCAAACAGTTACACTAAAGACTGCAGTTTGAATAAAAACCCTACTTTGGCAAAGTACACAAAAGAGAAGCCGTGTTAAAACAAACGTCTTGTTTTTCTTCGGAAACACCTTTGGTATTACAGTCTTCCTCAAGACCATAACACCTCAGTCAAATTGCACATAGTCGCCTACCACCAGATAATTAGTGTTCTGCGGCACACTGACCTCTAACCAAACCGCTTCATTAAAATGAGTCTGATTCTAATGATAATGAGATGAAAATGCTTGGACTCCAAGACCCTGTCAGGTCTGCAGCTTCAGAAGAACCAGCAAGAAAAGGGGAAGGTTAACGCGTGACTTGTTTCAATGAGCAGGAAACGACCGCTGCTAGAAACAGCAGTGGCAGAGAGAGAGAGAGATATTTCACGTATTGGAAAAGGCCAAAGCGTTGGGGCGTGGAAAACAACCGCAGCTCGAGCCGTCCGACTGCGGCATTCCTGTTGCTAAGGAGACCGGCAATTCCTCCTGCCGGCTCTGTACCACACACGCAGAAACACACACACACAGAGCTGTGCTAGCCTCAGCTGTGGGTATGCTACATCGCCGCCCACAGAACGGGTCACTCATGTCAAGCCAGCCGGTGAATTCAATGTGTCTGTTCAGCTCCTCAAGGGATGACATGCCCGGTGCGATCGGGCGAACGCAGGGGCTCACACACCGCTCCCAGATCAGTCAGCACCAAACAGAAGGGACCTCACATGGCTCCCATTCTGAGCTCAGACAATAACGCGGCCAGAGTCCCCCCTGCAGTGCACATCTTCCCAGGCCCTGAGCAGATGGAGACAGAGCTTAAAACTGCTGTTTCCTCTGTCAGCAACAACAACAGCCCCTCTTAAAAGGGCACGGGGGAGGAGCCACTGTATGTGTATTTGTGGAGGAGGGAGGGAGAGGGCATATTTAGTGCGTTAGTGCATTTGTAATATTTAGTATTGGTATAAAACACACTCAAACAAGGTAAGAGGCTTGTGTTCATTACAGCAGCTTCTTTTCAGCTCTCTGTCCAACAAGATTCTGTTAACATTTCTGCGTTAGTCATGCAGCATCCCAGAAATCCCTCCCAAAAACTGACATTCTTTGATATTTTCACATCGCTCCCATGTGCCCACAAGAAAGGGGGCGTAAAAAACAAATCTAACCAACCCAGAGCGCTGGTTTGCAGGATAAAACATCGCTCTGTAATTTACTGACAACATGCGCTCGGTAACTGTCTTGTACAAGGTCTTTGATAATTAAAGCGCTCCACCTTCTGTCTTTCCCCTTCAGCTTTCATCTGGTCAGTGCAGAATTCCACAGTTTGCATTGCAATCATTATGACCTGTGCACTGCTTTTGAATATCAGCCTCCCCACCCCCCAACACACACACTCGCACGCACACTTCTGACAGGAAATGATTGAGGAGTGGTGGCAAAGAAAAAGCACTTGCTGACTGCACACAAACATGATTGAAATGAACTACAGTATACAGAGTCTATGTGAAAGGACACAGATTGACAGCCTGCCACATCTGCGTGAAACACAAACGTAACAGTCTAACTATTGGCTTAAATGGCTTCTTCCATTTCATTGGATTTGCTGTTGCACTGCTACAAATGAGAATGACAGAGAATTTCGCTTGTTGAACGAGTTGCCAGGGAGCCTTTAACACGAAAGCCAGGTTCGCAATGACAAACACTCCCTAAAGCGACAGAATTAAAAAAAAAAAAAAAAAGGTTCCTTCTCATGGGGAACAAACCCTTTCTTTTGGGGGCTGCCGCTTCCTGCAGTCAGAGACACACTGAATACTAATGCAAAGAGAGCGCTCTGCAGGACCACTCTGTGCAATGCCTGCCGAGAAACGCTGTTACCATGGCAGCAGGGAAGTGGAGAGCACTCCTCATCTGCAAGGTAGACCAGCCAGCTCAACAGAGCTGGCCTAACGCTGCCCAGATAGAGCCACCCCAGAGCCGTCAGGGAGGCTCTAGCATACTGCTTACTGTTAATGAACTAACACATGCATTTGGAAGACATCTGTTACATACGCAAAGCAAATTAAATGGCATGTTTTGTCTGAACCCCTGTTTTGCTCACGTACAGAACCAGTCAAATTTGGACACATCTGATTAAGATAATGGGAAACATGCAAAGACATTTTGAGCTAAGGACTTGTGCTTAAATGCTTGAAATTTGTTTCTTAGACAAATATAAATAGTGAGGTTGATGCCTTTGGAATTTCTTTCTGAAAAAATTAATTTTAAAAAATATTTTTAATATGATGTTTGTGATTTGTTTAACACTTTTTTGGTCACTGGATAATTCCATTTGTGTTATTTCATAGTTTTTTTATGTATTTACTATTATTCTAAAAAGTGGAAAATAGTAAAAATAAAGAAAAACCCTTCTATGAGTAGGTATGTCCACATTTTTTTGACTGGTACTGTATTTACAAATGATTCATGTGAAGGAGGAGCTTTCACATATCATTAGAAGAACTAAAGTAACTGTGCTGTCTTTAAAAAAAATGTTACAGTTGGGCTTCAGAGGTGGAGAAAGCTGACTTTGTTGCAGCAAGGTAGTGGTAGGGTATGTTTGCCAGGATTCCCTCTTCACACTGGCCTTGGCACCCTGTGACTTGCTTGGTCACTTATGAGTTGCTCAGATGGCGTCGGGGACGTTTGCCTATCCTAGTGCACTGTGGGGATTGTAGTGTGCAAAAATAGGTGTGATGGTGTTTTTGTGTTGAATTGCATTTGCCTCACCCTGAGTACTGACGTTGTCATGGTGAAATGAATCTAATATTCAATTGAAGATCATTAAAACTGTGTAAAAAGGGGAAATGAAAAAAAGATTTTTTTTTTTTAAGGTTTACTGTTTTCATTTGCATCTTTTAAAATGAGAAGTTCAATGTTTGTTATTTTCAAGGTCCTCAACTTGCACAAATAAACTTAACAGTGTTTCTTATTATTATAATTGTAATTGTAACTGTAATAATATAAGTGTGGGCAATGTGATTTATTATTAGCTATTGCCTAACGAACCACACCTGCTTAATTATCTGTGCTCAAAAACAAGTTGGTGGCTTCTGCCTCAGTTGAGCAATTGTTAGCTTTTGTCTGTCGTTCTGTCAAGGATGTTTTCTGATTTGTTTCCAGAATGAGATTTTAAAATAAATTGTTATTACTATTATCATCTTAAATTAATCCCTCTGTGTTTTAAAAGGTCGTACATCGGCCAGCATGTGGTTCGTGGCAGGTCATGGTTCATTTGAGGCACATAAATGTTTGTTCAAGGGTTGTTCATATCACTGCATGACCTCACACAATATCTTGCATAATTGTAAAATTTGGTCAATAATTGCCTTTTCTGGGCTTTCTTCTTCGTCTTAGATATCCACAAAGGACCAGACTGGAGCATGCTGAAAAACAACAATCAAAATGCGGGCGTGACTTAAAAGGCTAAATTTAAGGTGAGTGTCTGTCGTAAGCGGAAATTGAATTCATTCCAAAGCATGGAGTACTCCTTTTGGCAGCGCGGTGGTTAATCAACGAATCACTGCATGTAAAACGCTGTCAGCAGGAGCCAGCTGGAGCACAGCTTGATTTAGCATGGCGCTTTCGCGTAGAGCTTGTCGTCCCAACAGCCACAATCCCAAATGAGACGAGCAAAGTATCACCAGCACGCAGTTCCCGCTTTCGGGACTGCAGAGCCAGAAAAACAACATTTGATGAATTAACCATTCTCCGTCCTCTAAGACTATTTGATTCTCGGAAGAATCTGGATATCGATGTCTCGTAAACAGTATACATTCCTCTGAGGAGATCTGTGTGCTTTCAAGCAACATTCAGTACGTTTAGTCAGAAATACATCAGAAATGAATGGTAATAAACTTGCATACTGTGGAGCTGATTTACTGCTAAAGCGTAACATTGCTAGCTTGCTATGGCTGCACGCAAAATATGAAATAGCATATAAAAATATCTTCATACAACTCTCCCTGGAAAACAGCACTGTAAATATGCTACAAGCATATACGGCTAATCCAGACGCTCTCACAATGTCCGTACTAGGAATAATCACACTCAGATACACATCAAAAATGTGGCAGCAGTGCATTTTAGAAAGAATACGTACTGCTGCTTCCACAAACTACACTTTCAAACAGATATAATGTCTGTACGCCTGTGCCCGGCTTCAGAGCAAAGCGTGAAAAAACGGATCAATTTTGACAAGCCTCGTTTTAGTTCATCTGACTGGACAAAAAAATGGAATTTCAGTGGCAGCCAGAGATTTACTGTAACAGTGTTTCTTTTTTTAAGCACCTGCTCCCATCCTAAGGGGCATCGGCTTCAATTAAACACACAACCAAAGGCGGTGTGGGAAACCGTTGAACTGAACAAAGCCATTTACCAGTCAGTCGGCCTGCAGAGTCCACGGGGCCCCGAGCAAGCAGAGACAGAGCCGCTGAGGCAGAGAGGCGTGGAAAAGATGGGGACGTGGGGATTCGAGATTACTACTCCCCTGAAGAATCAGCAGAGCAAAGGGGTCTGCAAAACGGATCCTATGGGATCAAACGGTAATGCTGATTATACCATTTTCCTTCACATGTAAGCGCTTGAAACACAAGGTCAAAATTCATTGCACAACAATTAAAACGTTGTGCAGAACTTGGTGCTTCCGTTTTGGACTTATGAACCAATTTAATGAGGGGAATGCTGGAGGATCCAGTTCGCTATGGTGATTAAAAGCAAGCAGTATTTTTACAAACAAAAGGAGGCGTGAACCCCAAGGCTCTGGCCTTCTCCAGCTGATCATCTGCTATTCTTGGTTGACTGTGTGACCAAGGCACTCTACCCCCACCTCAAGTTACCAGTGCAAACAAAGATGACAACTCAATAAGGGTCAGACCCCTAAATAAGGGCAAACGGATCAAGTCATTCCAATTGCAAAATACATCTCGGTTTGTTCCAAAAAGCCATCAGCTGTTCGAACATTAGCAGACAAATTGATGTCTAATGTATTTATTTCAGGGGCCCCTGTCACACAAGTGTTTCATCGACAGAAAAAAGCAAATGGCAATTTTATCACTCGTTGTATCACTTTTAAGTTTGCTGAACCATGTGAAAACAGATCCCCGTAAAGAAGGCGGCCTTGTTATCCATGCACAGCGCAGAAAGTGCATCCCCGTCTGCACCGGGCGATAACAAGCCAATACAGGCGGAGAGATGACACAAGGTATCACATACACACGGATCCACGTCATCTCTCATCAGTCGGGAGAACATTTCAGAGGGCAGCTTCGTGCATTCCTCGGCCGTCCGAGAGCAAACACATCCCTCCTAGCGGCGGTGAGACGTGGCGCTGTCGGTCTCTGGGCACGTTAATGTCAAGCGGACGGCGGGGTCTGGCTCGGCGGAGCCCCGTGGGGCGTCTGGAGCTGGGTTTCATCTGCGGGTCTGCGGCTCCCTCGGCGGCAGCCCCTGCCCGACCCCTTGCGACGAGTGCCCGTGTAAACAGACGCCTCGGTGCATCAGGAAATCCGCCCAGATTTGATTTCTGAGTTACAGGCCTTAAAATGCATCAACGTCACTGTGATGGATTACGCTTATCTGGGCTCTGACAAAAAACCACTTCCATTATCAATAACGAAAAGCATTCAAAGCACCAGATATGGTCTCTAAAAGCATTTCCTGAAAAGGTACTGAATGGGAACTCCACCCTTTTCAAATAAATATAAACATGTCAAAAAAAACCAGAAAAAAACATGCTAATAATAACATTTTGTTATATTGTTATATAATGTCATATTACTATCATCATATTACTATGATTTCTGGCTGTTCAGACATTACGTGTCCTGATGAGATATGAAATTCCAGCCTTCAGTAATCCCTTATCAGAATGGTGGCACTATTTAGAGCACAATGCATTGCGTGATGTGAATAAAACTGCTGCAGGGATACAGAGTGAATTTAAACAGGGCTAGACTTTGAGCAGAGAGCGCAGGGCCCTCTCATCTTCCTGACAAAGCACTACCGGAGCTCGGGAGAACACGGGGGGCCCCAGACTGCAGCCCCAGTTTTATTTTTTTTTTGGGGGGGGGGGGGGGGGGAGACTGTGGAGATTCGAGCACGGGTGATTGAGCTGCTCCTTGGGGAGTCCTTGAGACGTGAATTCACGATTGCGGTTGAGTGTGTCTGAGCGCTGGGGGTCCATTTCGGGGGGGGGCAGTGTGGTAGAATATTAATGCACCACCCCGAAGGGAGTTGGTTAATACAGTGATCGCCGCTAATTACGACTGCCCCATCAAGCCGCATGGCTCCCGGCCAGCAGGTGTAATTGGGACGAAAGCGACGATAATGATCACGTTCCTCCGAGTGTCTCTCAGAGAGACCCTGATTAGGGGCTGCGCCGTCCAGCGCAGCTGAATGCGGTAGGGCGGCCAGACGCAGGGAGGCGTGGGGCCCGTCGCCTCAGAGCTGACAGCCTGATTGCCCTAATAGCAGCCGAGCGCTCTCTCACTGTGCGCGGGGGGGCGTGGCCTGGCGACAGGCCTGTCTCGCTTGGACGAGGGTAATGAGGGGTGAGGCTGATTCTACTCTCCCCTCCTAAACAGGAGAATGAGGTCAGAGTAAGATTGTGGCGGGGCTCTCATTTATCTGTCATGATACCAGCTAACTCAAGGGTTTTAAAGCCCTATGCAGAACAAGGGTCACAGAATGTCAATAACTGGTTGATGACAGGGTGATGTTGCAGCTGCCTGTTGTAAATGATCCCAGCTGGCATGTAATGTCCTTACTATATTTCTAACAACGCAATTACATTGCTGCAATGTTATGGGAAGGTTATGGGCTGGCTGAGGCTCTGTAAAATGTATTTTAGGTCATAGACAAGAGGCACGGGGCAGGGCAGAATGGTTGCTTCTTAGTCAGAGGGGGCTTCCTGGACCAGATAACAGGGTCTGACAGGGCTGCTAACAGACCAGCATCCTCTTGGATGCTCGAATGGATGTATAAGACCCCACCTCTGTACACCCCCTTAAAATACAGCCCTCGCCTAAGCGTGTAAATATCACAACATGGAACATATTGTTTCTATAACATTTCAAATTTCACTCAACTCAAAATGTGTCAGTGGCACAGCGGACAGCAGCTAATTTCATTTATGAGAGCTACTGCATGACTTTACTCACTCTGTCTGTTCTGGAGTGGCTGTAATTTCACCGTTCTGTGTCTTAGGCTTCTACAGATAAGCCTTTATGTGACAAGTAAAACAAACACATAGAGCACAGGGCACTGTCATGTTGACAAATACATTTATCCTCTGTCTTCAACATATGCATGAACCATTTCCTGCCAGAGGGAAGCCCCTTACCAATTTCTAACACCAAGGCATTTTTGCACCAAGGCAAAAAAGTGATAATCGGCAAAGTAAATGTGAATGTCAATAATCAATGAAAACTTAAAATGTGCAAAAAAAACAATAAAACTTGGCCTTGTTTGTGACACAGAACACACTGAACAGACATTTATAGACATCATGGCTTTTTAAATTCCTTGCCATTCTCCTTGAATTTCTCACAGTCTAAGCAGCCGGTAAAGGTCAGAACTCTGCAAGACTTGGCCTCAGGAGAATATACTTAGGTCTGAAATGTTACTGTTGACAACAAAGGTTAATGACAAACGAACAAACAAGGGTTGTTGCTTCCATTCTTTCACCGGTGCAGCAAAGGTGCCCTCTTCTTTGGCTGATATAGCTGGGAGTACAGTTCTATTGGTGGATGTGTGGTGAGGGATAGCAAGGGCAAAATAGAGTACTATTCAAACCTAGCAATAATAGCACTGCACTACTGTGGGATTCCAGGGAGCACAAAACCAAAAGCAAAAGCAAAGAATATCCCTTTCACTTCATGTGTAGATATACACATGAAGTGAAACAGGCAAGGTAAAGAGTTCACTTTCATAACTTCCCTCTTCGATCCTGGTTGAATTCATTGACTCTTTGTCTCAAGAACAATCACTCCTGACCGCTGTTTAATAATCTGCCAATGGGGAGAGCATATTGGAAACTTCTTTACAGTCACAAACAAATTATCCCTGGCATCCTTCACCAGACTGAACAAGCTGTGGCATACAGCCAAAGCAGTGCCAATGGATCTTTCCTCTCCACATTAACAAAGGAACATCTTTGTTTCAGTGGGGATAATGTATGCAGACGAATGCTCCTCGGCCCTCCAGGGAACTCCGCACACCTGCAGAAACCCTTTGGAGCCCACACAGCCCCGCAACAAAGGGCCCTACCACGGGCGGAGAGCTGTATCCTCACGCGACCGCTCTTTCAGAACTTTGTTACTGATCCCTGAGCTGTCTGGCACACTACAGCTGAAGAGGAACATGTTTGAACCACTGGAGACAAGTTGCTCTGTGTCACTCTAAAGACTTCATAAAGCAAGACTAAAAGAATCACTGTTTCAGTAACAAAGAATTTTCACAAATAACACAGCGCCTAGCTCCACATGATTTTTTAATATTTTTTGTCGTGGCTCTGGGTGAAAAATCATGCCTGACAATGCCATGTATCACCTTTGGCATTTTAGAAACTCTCTTTTCCTCCTTTGCTTTGTGTCCAGTGAGTCGAGACCATTGCTGTCAGTTTACCGGCCGATACAAACCACATGACAATTTGTATGTGCAGTAGCCGTGGGACTTTAACCTATCCGTGCAAATGTGAACAAAATGTCATAACAGATATGCCTGCACTCATTCAGGCTCCTTGACTTATTTTCAAACCAGGCTTGGTTCACAAACCATGCCAGATTCACAGAATACAATAGCAGGAAGTCTCATAAGACATATTTGTGAAAAAGAAGGATTTTAAGTGGGTTCAGTTACTTTGTTATGCAAATCGTGTTCCTTGCATGCAATGATGCAAGCACCTTATCCCTGCTGCTGTCCCAAAAAATGCATGCAAAATTAATTCTACCTACACAAAATAATTCTGTGTGATACAAAGTCATAATTGATAGCAAATTTCTGTTGATACCAGAAACTATTTTAATTCAAATTAGCCTGCCTTTTCACACAAGTATTTGCATAATTAAAATGCTAAAAATATCACAAAAGAACCGAGGGGGGAAAAAAACTCTGGTGGTTCCCCCCCTCGAAATCCCAGAGTGACTCCGAGAGCCAGACAGCCCTAGAGCTCTCATTATGAATCCGGACGGCAGTGGCAAATCCCAGGTGAGATCATCATTACTGAACGTCACCCGTCTGCATTCCGGCAGACACGGCTCTGAGTGATGTTGTCTTTGTTCCTGACATGCGACCACCGTACAGGAATTTCTGTGTAACTGTGTGACGGAGTGCCGTCACTACGGTTGAGTATGCGCTCTGTACGGACTGCCATACCAACGAGCCTGGCTCTTTGGCGTCGTGGTCAAAGTCGCATGGCTGGTACCTCGTAAACCCGGGTTTGAGGCTGGGTGGGGTGACTGCTCTCACCCTTTGCTAAAAACTGACATTAGATTTGTGGCAGGTTGCATGCATGGTGAAGGATAGCTGCACCTTTGGCAAATTTCACTCTTGCACAGCATACACAGAGCGGAGGGCATACAACATCCATGACCATGAAGAGGGCTTCAATATAATGCAAAAAGCAAAAAGAAGGACATAGGTGTTTTGTTATTCTCGGCAAATAAAAGTGTACAATAAACAGGCCTGATGCAGAAAAAATGTCATTAAAGCACTTTTACAATTTCTGATAACGTTTCCCAGCGTTTGCATTATGAGGGAGCCAAAAAGGGGACTTTTAGAGGTCTGCTTTTAATAACTTTGATGACTATAGATTTTAATATCTCTTAAAACCACAACATTGAGATTCTGCAGAGGGATCACATGCAGCCGGCCAACTGCATTCATACATCAATTCGGTTGAACTGAACAATAAGGGTTCAGATCAGACAGCACGTCACCTTCATGCTTTAACCTGACTTTACCATTAAAAGGGTATAAATGCTGAACTCCCTGTCATGCTCAAAGCCAGACTGACCTGCCTCAAAGGAAAAGAGGGGATTACCTGCTTGCCATCCAGTGTGTAGAGCCGTTTCACGGCCCCAGAGTCGAGCTTGATGGCGTCGGTGATGTCGGTCAGCACCTGCTCGAAGGAGTGGGCCGTCTTCTTGTTGAGCAGGATGCGCACGGCCTTGCGGGGCTTGACGCCGCTGCGGATGACCGTCACCAGCTTGGGCTTGATGAAGTCCTTGCTCTCGCGCGACTCGCTCCGCAGCGGGCCGTGGGAGGAGTGCGAGCGCGCAGTCGCTGCCCGCACGTTCACCGACCAGTTGGGGTTGACGTTCTTGGTGTAGTCCACCTTGCGGTAGGCCTCGTTGGAGGCGCACACGTAGCTCTCCCCTGCGAGGGCGAGAGGAGCGAGGGGTCAGTTTTTACCCTCCTCCAATCCCAAACAAAGCATTAGATCAGACAGGCTCGGCGCCAGGAGAAAATACAGATGGGGGCAGTTGCAATCCACGGGGGTGCACAAAAAGTCATAAATACTATGTAGACATCTGCATATAAGGAGACAAATGGAAGTGCACTGAGGTCTGTCTGGGGGTGCAATGCTCCCCTAAGCACCCCCATAGCGTCAAGCCTGGGATCAGATCATGTTGCCTTCATTCAGCTACCACTCTCAGAGCCAACCATGTTTGGTTTGGTGGAAAGGAGCGTTCTGGGAAAGGTCTGTCATTTTTTTGTACAAGTTTACATTACTTATAAATAGCACTGATCTTAGACTAATCTGGAATAGTATTGGCCTAAAACACAGCAGCTGCCAACTGTGATTCGTTACAATACATTTTAAGGACAAAAAGCCTTGCTGAGAAGTCTTTAACACCATACATTGCTCATAACTGCTTTAGACCTCTCACAAAACTCCAGTAAACCTGGGGTGGGGGGAGACAAAAAGTCATATCTTAAAAAAATATAATAAGTGTAGATATCGGGATATAAGGAGACAACTGGGGGTGCATTGAGGTCTGTCTGGGGGTGCCATGCACCCCTAAGCACACCCATAGCGTGGGGCCTGGTTATGCATTCTGTGCAAACATGACATGGTGAAAAATTCTTTCACAGACACACCTTTCCTGCCTCATCATTATCATTCCTCACATGAGCCAGGTTGCAGTACAGGATAAACCCCCTGCACCCAACAGAGTATGCACACATACAGTCTCCATGGAGAGCTCACTAACAGCCCACTGTGCTAACAATGCAATAACGTATTGCACTACAGCTCTGACAGAGATAAGTATTCAAGGCCATGGAACAGAAAGTTTATGATGGGATACGCTTGGTTTCTCTTCAGTATAGGCGTCAGGCCTGATGCAGTTTGGTCATTCAGTTGATGTGGTTCAGTTCAGTGAACACAAGTTACCATGAAAGATGAACCCCTGAATTCATAGCCAGGAGGGTTAACCCTTCATTAACCATTAACAGGCCTCCTTTTCCTAAACTGTCCCCTACAACCCAGTTGCAAGGGTTCCTGGACCCAACTTTGGGTTCTCTGGCTACTGACAACGGTAATGCTCAATAGCAAGCCCCTTATCAGCAGCAAAGACTGCATTAATCATAAAAACCCTATCTCTCTGAACTAGTTGGAATAAAGCTCTGAAGAGGCAGGAAATAGGATTATCTTTTATAACAGGATAGGCTGCAGACAACTGTTCAGACAGAACCCCGTCTTTAATCAGGCTTGGGAAAACAGTTTTCTTTAGTTTTTGCTCTTGTTAGTTGCTGAAATTGTAAGCTGCATGTAATGGATGTATTGGCATTTGTAGATAATGCCAGCCTCTTGGGAGACTGCGCTGTGTCTGTGTGATATATCTGTATGTATAAAACAGAATGAAGGGAAAACATAACCATACTCTAGCCTACGAGCATCGGCATATGTAATGTAAATATGATATTGAACATTTTTATGCAGGAGCATGGGAACTGTAGTTTGTCTACAAACCCGACAACCAAGCAAAGAGACAAAGGAGACTATCACTAGTAGAGGAACAGTAGGATATTGCTGTGATTTTTCTATTTTGTTTTATCAAGCTCTTTATCAAGTCTTCATGGTTCTTTCCTGTCTGACACTTACCCACTAAATCATAGCTAATAGGAATACATAAAATGAACCGTGAAAGTTAGATTTGGTTAACTGTTAATGGTTCATTGGGTAGTCAGTGGATTTATTTATTGATTCATAGACTGGCTTCTACATCAGAGCATCATCTGCGGTGCAAAATTATTTTCTGAAGATTAAAAGGAAAAAAATCATAAAAGCTGTGACTTTTGACAAATATGTTATTCTTTCTGAATTGATAAAAAAAGATTAAATATATGAGTGTTTCGTAATATTCCATGTTTACTATCACAACTAGTCTAAAATTACAATATATAGATGGATGTCACTAAATTGACATCAAGCCTGATCAGATTTTGTTTGTTTAACTCATATGTCTGAAAATGTATAGTACTATACTTAAACAACTGTCTCTGTATCAGAATGTTAAAAGTAATCTTACAGTGAGATACAGTAAATTACTGTTCTGTCTGGATAAAGAGGCCCTATTCAGAGCCTCACTAATACAGACTCCTCTGCGTACACTGTGTATGTTTATGCAAGACCACTGGAAGAGATCCAAAGAAACCAATAAAAACCTTCAATTTAGATTGCATATAAAAAAAATGAATATCAGCGCCCTCCTGAATGGAAACCACCGAGGGAGCTATTGTTTCAAAAACTTACTATAAAACACATGAATTTCCTTTGCAAATGAGACAGGAAGAACAACAAAAGTGCTATTCACATTAGGAGTGAAATGACCTTTTCTTCTGGGTTTTTACTGAGATCTGCATCCAGGGTGTCTAGGTGAGCTCCTATGCTTGAAGAAGTGTTCTCAAAAGTCACAGGGGAGATGTGGAGATGTCTCCTGACTTTGGAGAATTTTTCAGATATGTGATGAATTGACATGGATGTTGCTATTTTCTATCTTCAGAGTCAGTGACTAAAACTAGATGTTAAGTGTAATTTAATTTTTTTCATCAATTTTGTGGATTTAAATAATACTCTACTGCTACTTCCTCTGATGTAGTGAGAGCTGTCCATAGTTCTGAACTGAAACAAATTATTTTTTATACTACAGCATGGACTCAAATGCATCTGTATAGTTATTTTCAGGACAAACAACTTGTGAATGTGACAGAGTATCCGCAAGTCTGAAAACATAGGGTTGATATTATCTGTTTTCACACTTACATTTCTGTGCAATATTAGCCTGTCAGATCCAACGTGATGCTATATCCTCTGTGTTCATGTTTTATGTGGATATCAGATCAAAGTCATCAGTTTATACATAAAATGTAATCAATATCCATTTTTATGTGAACAATACATTTCTACTTTTCTATTCACACCATTTTTCTAAACATAAATTGCATGTACAATATTCTATAAAGCTGAGAAAAGCCCCACCCAGGGCGTCGAGAGAATTTGAGCTCTGTTACTGTAGGTTATCAGTGAACACACAACTAATTAATAAGATAAGCTCCAGCTGGCTGCCTGATTGCTTCACTTGTGTAAGTGTTAAAACAAAATAACAGATAACGCTATTCCCCAAACAGTTAAGTTCCTACAGTGACTCTCCTGGAGGGTTTGCTAATTTAAGCAGGGGAGCAGACCCATGTCTGAGATTCACGACAAGAGAGTAACTTGTGCTGTCACATATAGAAATGGGGTAAGCCGATGGGTCTCTTGAGGAGGTAACTCAAAAATTATATGGCAGCGTGTATGAGCGTGTCATTCCATCACTGTGATTTAAATCCAATTTCCAGCTGTGCTCCTTTCCAAACCATAAGCATTATAATCCACCTCCCTTAACCTGGCAAGTGACTTAATCTGTCCCTATCTACCCAAACCTACTCTCCCGGCAGAAAAGTCGTACATCCTGAAAGGCTGGGACGGATAATTAGAAACTGATAGAGTGAAGAATGTTATTAAAGAAGCAAATTCACTGATTTGTCCTGATAAAAAACTGCTTGCTGAAAATGTACTGCTGAGCTCAGATACTTCTGGATTTACCAATCAGGTCTTCAGACAGGCTCCTAATTCCAGCATGCCACTTTCCCTGCACGCTAACAGATAAGACACAAAAGCTGTGACCATGTGACTAGCACATTACATGAGGACCCCAAGTGTGGAAATGATATTCGCAGAGGTTAATCACTCGTCACCGCTTCATCCCTAGAGTAGGTTTTTTTTTCATTTTTCATAATCTATCCTTTTTTCTTCTTCCTCGGAGATTACATTTTCACCGTGGAAGTCATTTTGAAAATCTTAAAGGTCCACTCCACCAAATAGCTTGATTTACGTGCATCTACCAGAAATAACAGGCCTATACGTCTGTGTAACTATGCGACTGTACAATAAATATGTATGACACAGTCCTACATTTTAGCATAACATTTTGGAGGAGCTTTTAAATGCGCTAAATAATATTGACGTGATTTAATGTGGTCATAAATATCTACGTATTTGCACACGCATCAGCATCCTCTCCTCTGTAACTCCGTGACAACGTGACCACATCACCACTGCATCACAGCCTCACGGAGGGAGCGCTCGTGCTGTGCTCGAGCGGTGCTCTTGGGATGCCCCACGGTGATTTCCCTTTAAAAGGGTCATTACACCACAGCCGAATGGGCGATGAGTGTCGCTAATTACGCTCGCCACATTTAAAACCCCGCTTTACTCAACAGATGCGGACCGGGATCGATTTAAATCATGCCACACGTCAATGTAGACCTCCCCCGGCTCTGTATTCCAGGGGCAGCCTAGTGTTTCTGCATGCTACAGTGACGCTGTCTAACGAAACAATGACGTCTGCAAATTCTCTAGCAAACGCAATTACGCTCGTGTCTTAATTTACTAGCTGTTATTCATGTATTTATTGATGGTTTATTTTGAGCAGGCTGTCTTGGGGTAATCTCGCGCTGTTACCTTCTACTAACTCCTCCAGGCTTGTGATCTTCGTCGTGCCATCCACAGTGTATATGTTTCGGACTCCTTGGGGCAGGGTAAGATTGTCCGACAGTGATCTGGTCAATTCCATCAGCAGAGCATCGAAGGACCGGAACCGGTCGTTGGACACAGCATATACCAAACCTTTGAAATATCTGTCGCCATTTCGGTAAAACCTAACTTTCTTGGCTCTCTTCTCCGAACTAAGCGCCTGCAATGTGCGGGTGCGATAGAAACTACAGTTGGCGCTATGGGCCGGGCTCGGAGCCAGACTGCTTGCCCTGGACCCGGACTGTGAACCTGAGGTGGACACTCGAGTAGAGCGATGCGTCTTGTCCCGTTCCTCGAAGTGTTCCAGTTCGATACTTCTGTTGAGGGCCATTTTGGTTTATTCGTTAGGAAAACGCTGTGCGTTGCGGTTACCTGACTGTATGGTCAGTGATGTGGGGGTGACAACCTCTTTTGTCACAAGCTTTGTCTGATGATGGCAACAAAACAACTGGTCATCAATCAGATCAGAACTGCCACGGCTGAATTATTCAGACTCCCCTGAATATGTATAATGTATCGTTATTCATCGTGTAGCTGAATACATCGGCACTGATTTGTTGTCCGCAATGTGTTAGTCTTCCCTTTCAGTCCACCAACAGCCTTCTGACAGAACGAGCCACAGCGGTTTACAACCTCATTTTCATAACACAATGCAAATCCACACTAAGCCTTCACCCTATCCCTTGAAAGACGAAGAGGGCAAAATGAAAAACAATGATCCGGTGTAATATCTCAGTCCGAAAAAAGATCACAATCTTCATCGAATTTTGCTATATAAATGATTATGCTTTTCGTTCGCAGAACATCCCACGTTGGTTCAGAAGACTGTGCACACTGATGTTGTTTTGCAGATGCTCTTCCTGGACGAAGCATTATAATCCAAATTATTTATAGGTTGTTCTGTTAGAATACAAAATAACGATAAGCAAACAAATTCATATCAAATTCAAATAATAGCACTGCAGGTACGCCGACATCCAGATCCACGCTCTGGCGGAGTCGTGCGCTCGCTGCAGAAAACGCGAACCTCCCCTTTCGCGGATCCTCCAGCGACCTCCCAGCTCAGCAATACAGCAGGTGTACAGTACTACAGCCAGCGAAGCAAGAGACAGTGCATCTGGGTCCTAAAGCTACGGGTTTCCTGTAGTTCCACCTTTTGTTCGTGACGTGTACTCTTTGATGTCATTCGTCTGCTTATTTTAGAGGCATCTTGCCAAGTTAATTTGAACTTTAATTTGTATTTTAAACTCAGGTTAAAATATCAAGACAAAGCAGTTATTTAGGCCCATATGTAGTTCAAGGAATATTTGCGTGTATTTATGTAAATCGATTTGCAGTTTCACTATCAGTACTAATTTTCCAACAAATCTTTCATATCAGTTACTATAGGAAGACTAGCTTTTTGTAAGTCTCGTGTAATTCACATTTTACATGTTGAAAAGATCGTTAAATGTTAAAATATATTTCAAAGACAATATCTTTGGAAGACATATTTGAATTAATTTTCACTGTTAGCGTTAAGGTACCAGAACGGTTTGCAGGCTGTGTTGTAACCTACAGAAATATGCGAATGACGACATGCCTGGACTTAAAATAATGAATATAAAATGAAAATTCATTCATTCTAGAAATAGAAATTCTTCAATTCTTCCATTCCTCAATTCTATTCATCATTATTGATAGAAAATGTCATAAAAGCAAATTATGAATTGCTATAGAAACGTCGCAAACCAGCCAATGTCACATTGTCCCTCCTTGGGAGAGAAACAGTGAAAAGGATCTTTTTTTTGTCTGATGCTAATGAATTAGATGCTAATGAAGGTGGACTTAATGATACGGACGTGAGGAGAACACCAACGCACAGAATCATGTATTAATCAGCTTTACTCAAAGAAGAATGAGAGACAAATACCTATCAACTACAGAAATGAACCCCCTTGAGGAGGTCATGCAAAAAGATGACGAATATGTACGTCTTCAGCAATCTCATGGAGTGAATACACTTTCCATATTCCTGATGCAGACCTTGATGTGAGACCTTGCCCCTCTGTGGACGTACTCTGTGGACAGATTACACATGTGGCCTTTGTCTGAGTAGAATACTTGCATTGAGGCTCCCACCCGCAACACGGAGCGCGCGGTCACTCTCACCTGGCCGAGTGGTATACATGCTCTTTGTGTCCATTGAACTTACTGTGTAGTAAACAGCACAACTGACAGTGCCATTGACTGTAATAGGATAATAGTGTAATGGGATAATACCAGGTTCCTTGGTAAAATCTCAGTCAAGAGACCAGCACATCAATGCAACAGGACTCTGAATGTACGAGGTATAGTGTAGGCAATGATCCTCCTTCAGCAAGCATTACTTTATTTTCTTGTATATGATACACAACAATTACATTGCCCCACCTGGGAACGGAAAGTCCCAACCTCACGGTATAACAGGGTGCAATGCTTGCAGTACGTGGGTCTGCTGTGGATGGTGATTTCAACACCTGGAGTTCAGACAGGAGTGACATTCCCCATGCAGTCTGTTACGCAACAAGCTATGTTTTTCTCTTATGCCTCCTTTTCACTGTCACATAGTCAGGTGCATTTAAATTTGGCCACACTATAAAATGCCATTAAAACCTAGAGTCAGCTGTAGGTGAGGAGTAACTGAAAGCTGTCTAGGTACAATTGGGTACATAGCACTAAATGTGGCTAGGGTGCGGCTAGAATACGGCTAGATTGTGGCATTGAAAAAGGAGGAACTGATACTCACAGCTAGAAATGATCTAGTAAAGTAAACATCAAACATGTCGAGCCAGATGGCTTCATTGTGCGTTGCGTGGGGAAAGGAGGCAGAATTTGCATCTTCTTTTTAATTACACTGTGGTCTTTTTCACACTCCCTAGCTAGTTGGCTACATGAGAATGAAAGAGGCAGAAGAAAGGTAGTGAGAACTACCAAACCAAATCATACCAAATTTGGATTCTTACCTGGGTGCTTCTGGCTGTGGGATGAATACCAATTACGGAACTGGGAGCTGTGCCTTGTGCCTGCCAACTTGGAGATTTTGTCCATGCTCTGACAACACCAGCTATATCTGCACATGATTCTGTATAATCTGTACAGATATGCTGCAGCATAAAGCATGACACAAGTAAATTGTTTTTGGTTTGCCTTTACCTCAGTATCATTTTTTTTTGCCACATTTATCATTTATTCATACATTTATGCCTTGTACAGCTGTGTGTTGGAGAATGTACTTCACACTACCAATCAAATACTCTCCCTGGGTTATAATATGTTAGATTATGTCAGACTTATTTATAGCTTAGTTTTATATTTATAGCCTTAGTTTATCTGATAAGGACAGATGCAGTTAACACTGACACATTGTGTGATACAATTGCCACATGCCTGTGTTGCAGTATTTTTTGGCCAGTACCAAAAATGGCTTTAGTCGTTAAATGGGAAAAAACAGAAGTAGAAGAAAAAAATTACAAATAGTGTAATGAATATTTTATCACTTGTTTACCATAAAGTCACACATGAATGTAGTGATAATTTTAGAGGTGACTGCAAATGCTGACTGACGTCAGTCAGGTAACACAAAATACTGCCAAAAATACTGTCAGGCATATTTGCATATATGGACATCCTGATAGCTCATCGTCCTCCTCATGTTAATTAGATATCATGTACTACACAAGATGGCATAGCACATAGCCTGTAGTATTGCTCAGTATTGCTATGTATCATCTGTGTTATCACTGTTTTCTGTTCAGGTGAAATAAATAGATAAACCACAGAGGAACCTCATCAGAGGTGTGACCCACAGGGCTCTGCTTGTCTTTGGCATTTTTCCCAGATTGTATACTATTCCGGTTATTTCACAGCGGCCAGGCCCTAATCACAGCCCTAGGTGGTCATACGGAAATCCACAAATTACAATAAGAGAGCTGTGAAAAAATGAGATCCAGTCTGAAGGTGTGAAATATTCTGAAATAGGTCTTGCTTATGCTCATTAAATCTGACCATGGGGGGGTCAGGGTAATGACATGCTTTGCTACGTTTGGCATACTGATGTTAGGCCGGCTTGTAACACCACTGCATTTTAACAGTTTGTGTCTGAATTTATCATATGGCCAGTAGTAACAGGACTGTGGGAGTTCTTCTAAAATGCACTTTTATTCTTTTTCTTAAGAGCCAGGTTACTAGGTTTTCCAGACTTACAATACCTGTGTGGTTTTCTAGGCATGCAGATCAATTGCTTTTAAAATATGATTGCAATCTACACTATAAAATACATAATAAATAAAAAATGGACTGCAAGGAAATATTTGGATGAACCTGCAGTTTGTCTTGGTTTAACTGCACTGTGAGATTTGTTTATAGCATATGTTGCAAATAAAACCTCGCTGCTTTTCATTTCTTCATGAAATTTTATTAGCATAGCATCATAAATGACTCCAGTTGGGGTCCGCACTCGTCTTACTGAAAATCGTTACTCACAATTGAAGGCAAACTGCAGTGCAGTGCAGCTGAAGTTGGCTCCGTGTTTTCAGTAATAGCTGGTACCTCAACACAGGGGCCCTCAATATATGTCCTAAATGAAATTCTACGTTATGCATCCCAGCTTTTTGGAGTCCATATACATGAAACTGTTCTAACTTTCTTGCTTTTCAGGTCAGACAATTAGCAAAATCTGTTGTGTGAGCAGGTCTGAACTTTAATGTTAACGTTTAAAGAGGCAATCATGCAGTTTATGCCTTAACTATAGCTGGCAATAGCAGTGCAATGTTTGCACTTTGAGAAACCAAACCCTCAACGCTTTACTGCAGTACCGGTGATGCTGCACCCATTGAACCTTACTGCCACCCACTGGTGAACGTTGGTAGCAGTTGGTGCACAAATGAAACTGTCGACAAATACACAGTCAGCTTGATATATTGATATTGATATATTCAACAAGGCACAGTAAGGCAAATATTTCCTACTGTATCTTCTTCCACTCACCCTGGTTATGTGAGACACTATAAATTATTTTTACAATCTGAAACTCCACAATCTGCATTGTAGGTGAAACTGAAAGTGATGCTGATCTTTGGGTTGCCGCAGTGAGTTACTGAACTCTGTGGCTCTCACCATGATCTAATGCCCCCCAACATCATTTTTAATTTGTTCAGTCAAATGCAAAGCTAATGCACAAATGCCGGACCATGAAACTCTACAACCTTCTCAACAATTATAAAATGACTAAATGTAAATGATAAAACACTTCTTTAATGTGTCCCTCGCCATGAGTAAAGTGACTCTACTTTGCGTCAGGAATGGTTGCGCACTCTGCACTGACATGGCTAATTGAGTTATAGTCTGGGTCCATTAGCACTAAGCTGTAAGAGCAGCTTTCGGCCAGCAGGGCGAGCCTAATTTCCTCTGACCCAGATCTCTCAGATTCTATTAACATCGGGGGGTGGACTGACCTGCCCTTTGAGGTGCACTCTATGTGTGAGACAGTCCCCCGAGACGTTCTCTCCCGCCGGCCAGGTGCGTTTCCCGATTCGAGATCGAACCTCAAGAGTTACGTGACCCACCTTCTCCTGTCTTTCCCTGTTTATTTTGATGTCACTGTTGTTTGGTTTCCTTGTCTTCTGCTGTCATCTACTATCCGTTCTTGCAACGTGTAGCCAGCTGGTGATAAATTCAGATGGTTTTCTCCTCTAGCTTTTACATAATTTCTCCTTGCTCTGTTTATATATTTGCATGGTACATTCAGACTGATAAAATCATTTTATGAATAAATATTAATATCATTATTAAGGTGATTATGCTGATAATGAGACTGATACTGATCATCATCATCAGTCTTGGAATAATACTTTAATGCTCTCAGTCAATTTTAGTTATGCCAGGCATAACACACTCATCACCCTGATAATCTACTCCTGCTGGTCAGACGTCTCTGGCAGTTCAGAGGTGATTGTGAGTGACACAGATTGTATCAGGCAACCCGTCAGCACAGAGACGGCTGCTTACCGCATGGAAATGATTTCCAGGACAGACAGGAAGACCTGCTGGTAGATTTGCCCCTTGAGAAATGTCTGAACACGGGGGTTAAGGATGGTAGCAGGATAAATAGCTGTGATTTATGAGCTTACACTGTCTGCAATAATTCAGCTCAGCATCACAGGGCCATAGGTCTCTGTGAGTTCAGCCAATAGTTATGGAGGTCAGACAGAGTTGAGCTTTTGAGAATGAAAGTTTTCAATCTGACAGGCTACTGATATCCTTGAGAAGAGTATGTTATTCTTAGCCCTCTCCTTTATAGGAGGAATAGAGCCAGTAAGATTATGATACCCATTTTGAGATTTAAGTTCTATAGCTGTGGCCAGAGGTTCCATGGGAATTTAGCCTTGCCTGCTGCTCTCTGTGCCATTATTCTGCACTAGTTCTTTGGACACAAACATGACATCATTGTTATGGGCATACAGTATGCATTAGGTGCAGAGAACAGCTGAGCCAAAGAGTCATGCTGGCCGTCTTACATAACCCTCATACAAGTGAATTTTCACCCTTCCTGTTGCACCAGTTACCTCACTAAATTTTAGCTTAGTACACATGGGGAAAAAACCTCCTTGACCTCTATCATTGTATGTAGAGCAACTTGGAAGAAAAGGTAAGAAACATTTGGTCACAACTGTAGTACGGCAGCTTTCCACATTTGAGCCCAACAGATGACACTAGTCATGTAGTATGCAGGTACAGCAGCAAATTCTATACACTACCTGGCTAACTGGCTAAAAATATAGTTTGACTATCCATTTAACATGTAAATTAGGTTGAATAGGACATAAGCCAACTGTCCTGCTAGCTAACAAATCTTCCTGAAATTAAGTGAGTGTATTGGGTAAATCCATCTGAGTCAGATTAGTTTGACTGATCCCATGTAGTCACAATTTAGCAGTTAATAACCAATTAGAGGCTATTGCAGTGAGTGCCAAAGAAAAATAAAGTATATGTCTCACTCATGTCTCACTGGACAAAGTGGTTTCTAAAGAGAATTATCAAACCTGTCCTTTGATGACAAGAGCTAATAGCTTCTCCATCATAGTATTTGCTGCATAGTGATATCTGCACTTTTTCTGCACATTCAGCTATGTGTACACGTCACACGAAGACCTTGTTTAATCTTCAGCTTAGTAAATGTTTAGTATATTTTTCCCATCCCTAAACTAAAAAAATATGAATATTCTAGTCCATCTCTGTTGCTCCTTTTTCAAGAAACCAGTGATGAAACTCTCCATGGTAGGTATTGTTCCTTTTCAATTCATTGAAAACATTGAAAATTATTAAATATGTCTGAATTGCAAATGAAAAGATCCTGAAGCAAGTGAAGAGGCAGTGGGCAGCCTACATCTCTCAGAGCCTCGTGAGACAGTGACCACCAGATGGCGCTGTTGACCAGCCTCTGCTGCTTCTGACAAGACAACAGGCACACCTCTCACTCATTCACTCACATCTCCACCATCCTTACCCACACAACACTGGCGAGACGGAAGGAGTTGTTGTGGACCTCCACAAACTCTTTTACTGCTGTACTTACAGGGGTTGCTAGGAAACCAGTCCCCACTGTCTGTGCAGTGAGCTGTTTTTCAAATAGAATCGCATCATTAGACACTACCATCAGGCTCCCTCTTTCCATTTAAATCTTAAATCAGATTCAATAAAGAAATAGAATAGAATAATATATTATGTGCTCATCTTATATGTGTGTCAGAATATAACATTAGGCATTAAACCCTAATGCTAAAAAACAACATAAATACAAAGACCTTTTATAGACTATAAGGAGGCAATAGATATGCTTATAATAACACATAAATAAACACTGAAACACATAAATAAACTAACACTGAAACACTGACAATAGATAGCGTTTATATATGTACATGTGTATATATATATATATATATATATATATATATATATATATATATATATATATATATATATATATATATGCATACACACACACACACACAGTAGATATGTATTACTACTTTCAGTGTTATATGTACTGGATATATCATATATATACTTATTTACCGCATTCATATACATATATGTCTATATATATGTACATGTGTATACATATATGCATACACACACACACACACACACACACACAAACACACACACACACAGTAGATATGTATTACTACTTTCAGTGTTATATGTACTGGATATATCATATATATACTTATTTACCGCATTCATATACATATATGTCTATATATATGTACGTATATGTATATTTTATATATTTTTTCACACAAACAAAAAAGCTAAAGCATTTATTTGGCTTGTGCCAGTTAACATCCCTCAAACTCACAAACTGGAGGTATTTTGGAAGGAAATTCAAGTACAGACTATAAATCATAGCAGAGATCCTCCTCTATCCCCTGATTGGTGTGTCTTCCCAGGGTGCTTTCGAAGTGTAGAGATAGGGCTCACAAATAGACCTGATTCCTATTTTCCAGGGTGCCAAACCAAAAACAAGATCCACTGGAATAAGACAAACCCTTAAAGCTGTGAGGCAGAGCTCTCAGTAGCACTTTTCCTAAGGCATACTCTAGGTTTCAAAAAATGCATCTGAACACAGGTTAACTCTGAGTCTGTCTGAAAGGTGTTTACAGCCGGGCAGCAAAGAGGGACACATCAGACACGCTGGGCAAGGAGCACGGTGATCAACGCCTCAGAGAACGTGCCAGACATTGGATGGGCCCAACATTCATCAGTCAGCCCTGCAAACTCCAGTAACTTTATTAGTATTGTCTCTGAGAACTTTTCTGAGAAAAACCGAGAAGTTTTCCGAGGTTGAATTTTCAGAATACCTTTTTTCTTTTCTGCTTTGCAGGGAACCTAAGCTATTTGTAAGTCCGCTGATGTAAAATGTTTGACTTTCAGATGATAAGCTTGAATTGCCAGGCAGATATCCAAGTGGATCTCTCAATGTGGTATGCCAAGAGTTGTTAGGAGACCTGCAAATCAGAAGGAGGGGAAGGAAGAAGAATCTGAGTGTAGCCTCTGTAGAGCTTAAAATATCCCACGGGAGGCTATTGAGGGGGGGATCAAGAAATCTAGTATAGAGGGAAAACAGAGCCAAGGGCCAAGAACCGAGCATTGTGGTATACCTGCTAAGAAAGAGCGTGATTAAACCTTTTGAATATTAGGTAGGATAGGTCTGCAAGATGGGAGGACAAAAGCAAATGCTTACTGGAGAATACTTCCTTGACACTTGAGAGTTCAGTGTTTGTTTTATGCTCCTGACAGGTCGTCAGCTCAGTTTAGCAAAGCTTCATATTACAGTCTGTGCATCAGCTTCACAATGATTCACTGAGCCCTTCATTCTGCATTCATCTTTACTTTGTGCTGCCCCCCCCCCCCCCCCCCCCCCGTTTTTCAGCCTTTGTGTAATGTCTGTTTGCCCATCCAGCTGCAAGCTTGCCTTTCAGCGACGCCCCGTATGCGCATGCAGCAGCACAGACACGCAACAGATGCAGTTCCTCCAAGACGCTCTCATGCAGCCAGTGGCTGTTTTTCACACTACCAGTCTCACGCCGCACCATGTATTGCTGAGTGCAGGATAGATGCACCTCTGCTGTTGTCATTTTAAAGACATCAGCCACTAGAGGGTGCTAATGGGTGGTGGAATGGGGGGCGGGGGGGGGGGGGGGGGTTCCCTGGCCAGAATAACCCACCTTACCCCTGGCAGGATGAAACCCATTATGTGCCACCAAACTTCTAGCCACTGACAGCGAATGATGCGGCCTAGCCCTGAATCTGCAGTCTTGGGCTGTAGGGCTTAGCCTACACTGGGTGCATGTGCACCCTAATGGAATGAACCATTTGACAGCCTCTTTAGGCTGCATGAGGAAGAATGAGAAAAATAAAATTGACTGAACCTCGTGCTTGAATATTTTAATGAAGTTACGCCATTTAGAGGAATGGCTACTGGCGTGCAATCGATGCACCTCAGCTCATTTAAGGAAGTGCAATGTTTCTTTCCATTGCTTACACATTTTTCCATTTCTCTTTGCTGAAAAAAGGTTGATTTTCCCCCTCACTCCCCATTTCTTCCTTTTTCATTATTTATCTTACTCGTGTGAGTTATTCAAACGGAATCGCTCTAATAATTTAATTAGGCCGGAGCTGAATGATGTGACGACCGCAAAGTGATTCATATTTGCAAGTTTCCCCTTGTAATGATCAGATGTCAGTGTGTGAGAAAAACGACAAGGTCTTTGGCAGGAGAGCTGTCATCTGTCACCCGTCTCAAAATAATGGAGGTGACGCTGCCCTTCTGCTTCCTGGTGACTCTGTATGCATTGCTGCGGGCAACATTTTACACAATTTTTCACCACTTTTGGTGCTTTTAACACACACTCACACACAAAGTCCTTAAAAAAAAGTAAAACTGCTTCCATACTTATTACTAAGGTACTTGGCTGTAAATGTGAATTTAAGACTGCAAAGATCATGTAGGAACAGGTTTGTAGTTGATAACGTAGTTTCAAACTTGGCATCTCTGTTAGTTTGTAATGTTTTGCTCTCTGTCCCATTCATGCTCACACTAGACTTTGATTTAACACAGGCATACATTTCACCACGACAGTGACAAAATTGGCCTCCATCTTCATGCACCACATGTGGCAAATTTGTTAATTATGACTGGTGGGCTTTTTATCAATGCTTGAAAGGAATTTTGCAGTTTGTCAGAAATATTGCTTAATTTACAACAGTAAAAGCAATTAGACCTGTCCTGAGGATATTTATTTCTGGGATTTAGAATGATTAAACAGCGCTACTTGCTGTCTCCAAGGTGAATTTTGCTATGAGCTGGAAATGAGAACAGAGTTAAACAGTGAAATTAAAAGAATATTCTGTAATTATGACTGATGACAAGAATGAAACGAAGTAAGGCTTCAATTTACATGGGTACATGTATACTAGCAGCTGTGTGATGGAGCTGCTATTAAGAGGTCATAGAAGGAGATACATTATGCATTCACCACAAGACCAAAACAGCATAGGGTTAACATAATGTTTACCAAGTAAATATAGTGTTACTGTGAGTAAATTCTGTATACAATTTTTTAACTTGATATTCCCTGTGGTGAGCAGTTTGCGAGACTGCAATCCTTATATTTCTGTCTCTTCAGTATTGACAGGACCATGCCAGATTTATGTATACAGTATAAGTATATATACTGTACATTGATCCCCACTAATCATATCGACTGTGTGTCACACAGTTTCAGTATCAGTGCTATTTAAAAAAGCTGAGGTTGAAAATATATTTAAAGTTTCTCATTGACTGTGAAACTAATGTCATTCCCTATTAAGTCAACTTTGCAAAAACAAAGTCCAAATGTCCTGGAGTGTGCCTCTGGCCATTCCTCAACAAATCAGAATTGAATTTTTTTAGAATAGAATATGTTGGTATATTCATGGGAAATACCTATTTTTGGCTGAGAAAACAAGCAGGCAGCCAAGACTTCAGAAATGTATGCAGTATTCATGACATGGCAAAGATGGGGAGACTTGACAGAATATAGGCCAGTGAATGAAATCTTTTTCAGTCTCCTGTCTTTGCAGGCATTGCTCCCTTGTTATTTCATGATCATTGTATTCAGAGTAATTTCATTTCAAGTGAGCTTCAAAGGGTTTGATTGCATTTCCACCCAATCTATGCAACCCAATCTATACAAACAAAGAATAAAGAGCTCAAGGTTGACAGCCTCAAACGCTATTCAAAGTACTGTTCTGGAGCAGCATGAACCTGAACGCTACTACGTACATTGAGAGGTCGTGCAAACTACAGTTGCATCAGCTCTTTACTGTCGCCGTGCCACATGACAGACAGCCTGTGGCCTGGAAGGGGAGAATGACTATGGAAAATATTTCCCAGCGTCTGGATGACTCTGCCGTAACTTATATTTTACCAGCTGTTTAAAAGGGATTGATAAACGATTGGAAGTAGTGAGCGCTTCAGGGCTAAATTCAGATGCAATGACGGAGTTCACTGAGCCACTTTTCACGAAAGAGCAGGGGTCTCCCCTCGGTACCGTCGTCAGACATCCGTGCCGGGAGTACTGTTGTTTCGGGAGCCGCTCCAAACCACCGGAAATATATGATAATGCGATATTATATGATAACAAGGAAATGATACGTTCATAAATGATTGAATCGCTCCAATTTTAGCTGTGTCTAAATCCTCGGCATGGTACAAAGTGTTAGTGCTCACGAAGGAACGGAGGATGAATAAAAGTTAGACATCAATGGTATGATGTCTGTTTTGATAGTTACATTTTTGTACTTACTAACTTACTAATCTTATGTAGGTGTAATACTTTGCTGGATAACCACATGGGCAGAAATACACTGGGAGCCACTGATGAATGTCAATGTAGTCCACAGTCCACAGTTTTATTAGCTAGTTAGTTATCTTGAAATATACATCATAATTTATCCTAGTACTCAATATGTCCCAAAGCCTATCTAAATTTTATTTGGTTCTTGGCAAGAACAGGGCACCTTTGCAATAAATGTGACCTAGAGAGGGCAGAGATACCAGATTATAGGAGCCATAACTCAAAGATATTTCTGCAGCTGGACTACAGTCTGTGTTTCCAGATGCTTGGGATTATTTTTCAGGAACAGAAAATATTTATATCAGTAAGCAACGCCATTAACATCATAAACTATCCAAACCCATATCCAAATCTTTGTTGTGGGCAGCACTAAACTAATTAGATATGAGTGTCATGTGCAAGCATAGAATGAAAATGGTCTCATTTGTTTCATTTCCTGCCTATAACAAGAAAGGGCCTGGTGTCAACAGTAACTTCCCTTACAAATTAGTGAAGTGTTTTTTGATTGGGGCAAAGTGTTGTTACTCAGATTGATTTTGTAGGATAGTATCAGCTAATCAGTTGTTAGATTTACCCTACAGACACTTGCTAAAGGTGGAAAACTAGAACAAATGTTGTCAGTGATTATCTTGCTGCGGCAGCATTTGTCATTGCTGTTCTTAACTAATATAATTAAAATTTAATAAAAAACAAATTGACTATGTAAAGTAGATCAATATGACGACAGTACCAGTCAAAAGTTTGGGCACATTTACTCACAGAAGAGTTTTTCTTCATTTTTACTGTTTTCCACATTTTATAATAATAGTAAAGGCATCAAAGCTATGAAATAATACAAATGGAATTATGCAGTGACCAAAAGGTGTTAAACAAATCAAAACTATCTTATATTTTAGATTCTTCAAAGTAGCCAAAAAATATTTTTTAAAATTGAATATTTTTTGGAAAGAAATTCATACATAGTTATCAACTTCACTATTTATATTTGTCTAAGAAACAAATTTCAAGCATTTAAGCATAAATGTTTAGATCAAAATGTCTCTGAATGCGTGTTTCTCATTATCGTAATCAGGTGTGTCCAAACCTCTGACTGGGACTGTATGTGAATGCAGTTAGCAAGTAGTTGCAGTATAAAAGTGGAAGATTAAAAAAAAAAAAACTTTTTGAAGTTAAAGCCTCATTAGCTTCATGCTTTATGAGCAGAGAGAATCCGCTCCGCTTTTATGCAGCAGCAGGAGAGGGAGAGAACTTGTCTGTTTACTGCTTTTTCATCTAACCGAATTCCCCTCCCAGTAAACAGCCAAAAATCCCCTCAGAGGCCTTCCGCAGCTCCCTGTGAAATTAATATTCCTGATCCTAGAAGTTAGTGGTTATATTACTTGTATTACATCATGATGACTATATCAGCTAAATAACTATGGCCCCTTGCATGTAAAGGATATGGTGTGAGAGCAAGTTGATTCGGGACAGGTTTTAAAAAAATTACCATACTTTACAGAACCTCCATGGAAACCAACAAAATTACAGTTGGATTTGGTGATACAGTAGATTCATTTTGCTGAAATTAAGACAGGAATTTAGTGATTTAGAAATACACAGTTCTGTGAACAAAAATTATTTGGATAAATAGTGTCTGCAGGTAAACAGGTCTTCCATAACATGATGACGTTGCTCAGCCCTGACCCCTCATTGCGGCTGATATGCTGCCTAGTTTTGCCATGGGGACATAACATGTAAGAGGGGAAATGAATTCATTGCTCACTGGCAAATATTCTATTGTACCTCAGCCAGCAAAATCCACCTGTTAGATGTGCTATGCTTTGAGCTCATTCACACATGAGATAAAAGGACATGCGACCTCAATTGCACTTAAATATTCCCCTAGTTTTATGGAAACTATTTATTATGTCACCCATACAAGGCAAACACTGTAAATCATTTGATCTCTTTCCATTTAATAGTTCTCATCCACACCTGCTGTAAGGGCTCAGGCAAGGACTCAGTCGCAGACCAAGAGAGCTTCAGGTTCCAGGCGGGTTTATTTATGACGGCAGGCAAGTTGCGAAGCAAAAGCAGGCAGGGTCGAAAACCGGAAGGCAGTCCGTGGACAAAAGCAGGGTCGGTAACAGAAGCAGGCAGGGTCAGGAACCGGGCAGGCAAACGATCAGGCAACGGGACAAAACGGCAGGCAGAAAACGAAGACGAAGGGCAGGCAGAGTCAAACACGGAGAAATCAGATATCCAATAAACTGCGGGAACGAAACAGGTACGACAACGCTGAGACGAACTGGCAAACAAGACAGGAACAAGCAGGGTAGAAATAGGGCTGGGCTGATGAGGAGATGGGATGCAGGTGAGCAGGCAGGCAGGTGAAGGTAATGGGGCAATCAGGTGGGCGGGGACCAGGCGGGGAGCGGGGCGGGGCTGGAACACAAGGAAAAACAAAAAGCACATGGACAGGGAAAAACAAAAACACCACAGCTAGGAGGGCGGAGCCCTGACACCTGCAGTTAAAAAGATCAGTTACTGTGTGTACAGTCTGTCTGTTACTCCATGACCAGCTACCATGGGGTTGTGTAAATACACTTGACTGTAATTGTTTAATCTTTGCATGAAATGAGATTGCATGAATAATCAGTACATAACAATGACATGGTAATCTCTTATATGTGAAACCAACTGAGCCGTCTTTGACTCAGTTGTCTTACTTTGCTAAAGAAAGTATGAAATAAAATTTGAAATGTGTCTTAGATTAATGTATTTATCTATCTATTAAAATGGAATTACACGTCTGTGTCTGTGGAGTGTTTCAAAAGAGGAGAATTTAATTCAAATGCAAATTGCAGAACTGAATCAATTAACCCAAGCATTTACAGTGCAAAAAGAGGGGAAAAGACCTCACTATAACACAGTTTATCTGAAAGTAAAAAACAAAAATCATCTCCCTTATTTACTTACAGTATGATAGGCATGTTTTTTAGAAAATACTTTGTAAGACCTCTTGTGTTTGAGAGAAGTAAAGGGTATGTAAATTTAATAGAAATACACTAAGAAAATACATCATATTAAAAATTCATCGTATATCTATTATAGATGACCTGTCCGTGCTTATTCATGGTTAATAACATTGGTACAGATAATGTGTAATAAATTACTGTGGTGCAATATATTACCAATGCATTAGCTTGGTGTTTACCAGTCCCATATCTATAGGTTGTACCCAAAATTGTTTTTGCCCCACCAAATATCTCAGTCCAAAGTTTCTGGCTGACCATGCTTCTTGATGGAATGTCAGCTCTCCTAGTAACTCCTCCCAATAATTAAGAGAACTGGCAACTACCCAGAGACGTACTCTCTTTCAAAATACATGATCTGCTCTTAGTGTGTAATTATGTCCTACATTGTTTGGATTTGCAGTCACCATGATAATTTGCTAAACAAATAGCACTAGCATGTAAAGCCATTATTTTGTTCGTTTATAGTTGCAATGCTGCATCTTTCTAAACACATATTTTTCTTAAGTCTGTAACTTTCACTGCTGTGCTGTGTGCTGTGTGCTGGCATTTTTTTGCCTCAGTTGGGTGCCCTGTGTATAAATATTAATATTGTTCCTCAGTGCCTTCGCTGCAGCCCTGGTCCGGCGACCTCTCGCACTGTGTACTCAAAGCTTAACATGAAAACAGCTGTTAAGTCATCAGCAGCGGGTGCAAAGGAGATTTATACGTCGCCTCATGGCACCCATCCATTTGCTCGTTGTTGCTTTTGTTCGTTATGTTTGTGCACTGATTTATTCATCTGTCCTGGGTTTTTTGCTCTGAGTGTGAATAGGTGAGACGGCATGTGACAGTGACAGCCAGACCCCCAACCCCCCCAACCCCCCCCCCCCAATGAGACTGAGTAGAACTGCTGCCAGCACCACACACTCACCCCCCAGTACAGAGGAGTCCACACTTACCAAACTGTGACCACAGACTACTGAGCACGTCCCTCCTCTTTTAAGAGCACTGTGCGGCAGTACAGCAGTTATACAGTAGTGTGGAGAAAAGGCATGACTAAACAGCAATGTGGAGGTCAGAAACAGAGCATTATCATATGGTAACATGGGGGTCAGAAACAGAGCATTATGTCACAATAGTGCGGATGTCAGAAACAGAGCATAACATCACAGTAGTGCAGAGATCAGAAGTAGAGCATTATCATGCAGTAATGTGGGGGTCAGAAGCACAGCATGACTAAACGTGGTGTGGAGGTCAGAAGCAGAGCGTGATTACATAGTAGGATGGAGGTCAGAGGCAAAGCACGATTATACAGTAGTGTGGAGGTAAGCGATGATGTGGGTGGACCTCAACTTGCACTGGAATGGAGCAATCCACAGCTGTCATCTGATAACAAGCACAGCCACCACACTAATCAAAATGCTGCAGACCTCAGCAACAGACAACAATCTTCTCCCTGGGTGCAAAAATCGCTCTGTCACCCACAGCGGCTCTGACGTGGAGAGGAGTCAGGGTTACCCACATGCCAATGAAAAAATAATACAGAAAAATATGGAGGTACAAAGTTTGCAATGACCAGATTTGCCAGAGCTACACAGAGGCTGATTAGACACTACAGAGATATTCTCGTTTTTAGTGGTGGAGCTAAACTTGCTAATATGGAAATATGGAAGACATTTGTGTTTTAAGTAATGGAAAAAAGGTAGTCAAAGGCAACTCCACAAATGAAAAACAACCTCATCTTACACTACTAGTAATCATAAGGCAAATACTTAATTAGCATATCTATTGGGACAGATATACACATACAATTCATTGATTCAAGAATTTTTATGGAAACTGTAGGAAATACCAGGTCCCTTAGTTCTCCAGCCCTGCTATTGTTGACTTAATTTTAACTTCCCTGGGCTAATTTCCTGGTCATGAGTCAAATCTTCGAACAGAAGGAAGCTGTATTTCCCATCAGGAAAGCATTGCAGCCATGGACATTGCTGGTAGAGCAGGTTGAACAATGAATTAAGAGAAGCACCTTGTGCAGCCTACCCGGGGGCTGTTTCACAAAGCTGGTTTGACAATTTCAGGGTTGTGTCAGGGCACCTGGCTTTGTCTCACACATTTCACCTGTGTGAGATTAATGTAATCCAACTAACTCAAACTTGGTTTGTCAACAGAGCTACGTGTGTGTGCATGTCATAACTTCAAAGGCATCGTGCAGATCACTTACCGATCGGTGGAAACGGGTGTATGACTGGTGATAAATGGACATATGAGGAACATATGGCTGATGAACACTGGATATTTTGTGAGGAGTGCTGCAATTACAGGGATTTAAACTTTGAAGTGTGTCTGCTCAATGTACACTCAATGTACATCTAAAATGTACAGTACATTATTCTAGCAACTCATACAACAAAACAGTACCTTTGTTCAAGTATGTTCCTTGATCTGCACCATCATACTTTTATGATAATCAGCTGCTTGCTAATGACTGTGGAAATTGTGCCAATTTATTATCACGATGGCAAATAACTTCAGTAGGGTACCAATGAAGATGCTCCTGCAAGGTGCTACCACAACAGGCATTCTGAGTAGCTGTTACGTAGTTCTCTGTTGATTTCACACACAATATAAAAGGTTGTGAGGGATGTTTTGTTGCTGCAGCGCATGGCACATTATTAATTTACTGGCTCACCTCGTTCCATCAACTGTGTGATAAAATATCCAAATGATATCCACTGCATGACAATTTTTCTTTTACAGCCATAGCATTAAACCTTTTTTCAGTGTTGTTTTCTTTTTTAAAAAAACTTGCACTTAGCATTCACTTTCAGTTCAGTTTTACATTCCATTTTACAATGTACCGGTAAAGTTATGTAGCACTGCATGTCCACAAGAGAACAGATGCTGACATGGTGCAGCGTGTGGACAGAAATGTTAATCAAGGAAGTTAATGCAATGAATGATAAAATAAGCATCCCTCATTATTTGTCAAGTCAGTCTAGGGGTAGATTGGCAGCTATTTCAGAGAGATGGTACCTTTGGAACAGACCATAGGAGCAGAAAACAGTTTTTGCCAAATAAGTGATCATAAAAATATGCATTTTGATATTAAATCCTTTTAACACGTGAATATCCCCCTCACTGTCCTCCAGCCCCAGTGTCCTAGGGATATGTATCAAGATGATGGTCGTTCTACAGAATGGAGAATGTCTTACTGAATCGGTGGGGATGGCAATGATGCACCGTGGAAGCGTTGCTATAGTAGGAGGGCTGGCATTGTCCCAAGCTTGCTTCATAAAACTGAAAAGCCAAGCTGTTACCCTTTCAACAAAAGTTGGTGGATATGATAATTATCTGAATCCTTCATGTTATAGCCCCATGTCCTTTTCAGTGATCTCTAAGCACTGAATTTCCTTTATCATTAGTAAGTGTGCTTAAATGCTGAAACATGCTGAAGTGCCACTAGGAGAACTACATCCTCATGCTGATCATGACAACTGACATAAACTGTGGTGAGGCAAATAACCCGAACCTTAAAGCATAACCCTATTTTTCATGTTAGTAACCATTAGGCATTATGTACAGTGATAGATGTTTATGTCAGGTATTTTAAAGGATTATATACATAGAGTGTAGGCATAGTTTCATTTTAAATATATAAGAAGCAATGCTTTGCCTTGGTACTAATTTGAGCAGCATTGAAATAAAAAAAAAAACAAAAAATAAAAAAATCAAATAATGTTTCTTAGTTTGGCATATTTTATTTCTACGGGCCTGATACATGTTAATCATGTAATATTCGTTTGTTTTCTACCTGTAGTGCTGTAACAGGTAGTAATATTTCAGTGAAAACAAACAAAGGAACTTAGACATTTTCTAATGGGAGAGTAGTAAGCTGTGATACTCATTTCATGATGTCACCAGATTTATTACTGCATAATTGGTGGGGTGTGGAAGAACTGGGGTTGGGAAGGGGTGCTGGGTAGTGCTGTCTGTGTATCAGACCAAACCATAAATTAAACTGGTTCCTATCCCCCTTGCCAATGTCTGCTTACTGTTTACTCTATCGGTTATAGGACACTTTGCTGTATCCACTAGAATTTCCTCCAAAGTCTCACAGTTTAATCGAACACTAGGTAACAACACTCGCATCACCTTGTGATCAATACTTGACTGTTGCTTCTTGTTTTCTAAAGTCCTTCCTTACTGTAATTCCCTGCAGATGTCTAAATGAAAAAAGCATGGCCGGCTAATAAAATAAGATTCACGCCTGTCTCCTCTAGTCAGACTGTTTACAGGATCCATATGCGTCCTGACTGGCGCCTGTTCACAGACAGCCTGCTCACACACACAACTCGCCCTGTCATGTGAGGGACTTTATAAATGTAGCCTGGAAATGACCGTGAACTCCGGACAAAAAGGACAGTATGCTGCAGATAATGCTTGGCTGTTCAAATGGTGTGGTTCTGCAGTTTATCCCGAAGTGACTTGCAATGTCATGTAAAGCGTTTAATCAAAAGCCTTTTAATGAAGCCTTTTAAACAAGCTCTGGATAAGAACTGTTTAATGAATGTAATGTAATGTAATCTGTGGATATATATACCATACACTGTTTCCAGCTCAATTGTAATTGAATTCACATGGGGACTAAGAGAAACGCTGTATGCAGCATCATTCGGGAATAAGACTGCTTATTTTACCTGGCCTGTTGCATGACATAAGACCAATGCATTTGAGCATTGCCCTGTCAGCTTCTACCAGAGGATGGCACTGTAAGCAACAGGGCACATGTGTTTTTGCCACTACTTAGGACAGCAGTAAGAGTAGATGCGTTCATGTACAGTATTTTTCTGTGAAGCAGTTTTTCAAGACACCTGAAAAAAGTTTTCTTGGGCCTTCTCTTTCAGAAAGTTTGGTTGCATGTAATCACGCATAGACAATGTATTTCCTATACAATGAGACAACAGTGAAACTGGTTTGAATTGAATTGACCATGTGTTCATCACTCAGGGTTACTCAGTGAATACCAATAGTAACAGTGAACAAACAACTAAAAATAGAAAGAAAAAACTGTTTGCCTTCAGAATAACCAAAGCATGTCACAGAAGCAAGGATCACCAGGATGGCTGTGACTTCCCTTTTACCCTTTGTAGGTTTTCTGCACATGTAGCGTTTGGAACACCGTTTCACCTCCTTCATCTCGGGGGGTTAAAGTGGGTCGTTTCCATGGCACCCTGAAGAGGCGTGGGTGCCGCTTCCTCGTTCCTTAAATAGCCCCTTTAAATTGTTTTAACAGATGAGCGGAAAGCTGGACGATGGCCAGGAGCGTGCCGGAGTGACACATAAGACATTAAGACGCCATGGACGGAGACTGCACCACCGAGACGGAATGAGTCCTGAGGCAACAGCAGCACAGCCCCACTGATTAGCAATTTTCACCAGGCCCTCAGACTAATTGTCGTCATTACAGTCAGCGGCTGTTTCCTTTATGAATCAAATTAGACCACTAAGGAGCCCAAATGGAGAGCTGTGCTCGTGCGGTTCCATTTTTTTCTTTTTTTTTTGTGTTTTAACGCAAAGCAGATGAGTCCTGTAAGCGCAATGGGCATTTCAGATAAGCCTGAGCATGGACAGTCATGGGTCCTAAACTAGTTCATTTGTGCCTGGGAAGCAATCACGGTGACAACACCCTGGGGATGTATTTATTGGCCTACATGTATTTGACTAAAAAAATAAATAATAAACAATATGTTCAAAAAACATTTTATGCTTATTGGATTAGCCTATATTTTCCATTAGCTTGGGGGCTTTGAAATGTTGGCAAAACACTTATCAATAATCTATGTGCGTAAATAGCATAATTTTCAATAACCAAAGAATAGTTGAAATAGGCAAAATAGCATGTATAACAGTAATGATGTGATACTAAATGTCCCCTGTAATAATAGGTGTTTTTACCACTCTCACTTATTTTCTCTAACGATAACTGATGATAACTCCAAATGTATGAGGAGTGGATGCATTATTCTGATGTGAATTAAAAGGGCATATTTGCTGGACTATGGAGAGCTAAGCAGAATCAATCAAAATTTGTTCAGATTGTAGGTTTCTTAGAAAAGGAAAAACACTTTTATCTCAACCAGTTTCTGATAAAGAAATTCAGATATTTTTACTGTGAGTGTCCTAGATTCTCCTAGATGCTACTTGAAAATTTTAGATCTGGATGAACAAAGCACTCAATCACGTGGGTTTTGATAAAGCTAAGTGCAAATGGCCCCCAAACCCCTTCAGCCATATCCAAAATGCTATGCTCAGTTCTGGCATTCCAAACCCCTTTCTGGACTTTGATATACTCTTGTTTTTTTGTAAGTGTATGCCTTGCTCCAGTGATTTCATGAGTTGTAAAATTCAGAGGGATGTGGAAAGGCAACATTTATTAGTTATCATTTTGCAGTAGTATTGGAAATTTACCTTGTTCAACATAGAGAGTTGCATCCCATCACATATTGGCCGATTGTGTTTTGGATTTCACAGGGAAAAATATATATCAGTTCAAACATTTTTCCAGGTTCTGGTAATTTTAAGGTTATATTGGCCATTAATATGCTTTAGGACACAAAGAAAGTACATTATTGGCAGTATTTAGTATCATTGATAAGAAATAGTGATTTCCTACATTTGTAATGGAATGGGTTAGGACTAGCAACTAATCTGGCTTCCAAGTTGACCTACCTCATAGTGGAGTAGGCCTACCTCTTAGTGGAGTAGACTTACTTATCTTTTTATATTGGACAGACTGTAAGCTTTCCACCAGCATAGGTTTTATACACCTGCTTTATGGTCAAAACTGTCTGTTAAATCTATTTTTATGAGATCAGTAAAATTAAACAATTTTTCAGCCATGTGTTGATTGAGTGCAGAAAAACTCCCAGAGTGCTTCTGAAAAATCTCTTACCTGCTCCTGTTTCTAATTATCTTATCCTGCGTTCAGGTGGGATTGCTAATAGGAAAGCAATCATCTTTTCCCTGTAAATTAATTGGAAGGTTATACAGAAGATATAATTGTTAACTGTGTGGTAAATTTCTATTTCAGGATCATTCTTTTTTCCCCTTGAGAGAAGATCTTGTGGATGTGGCATATTTTGAGTAACTGTAAATTACTGTAAATCTGTAAATGAATTAACAGATTCTGCAAAAAAAAAAAAAAAAAAAAATCACGCTAACGCTCTTAAGATCATACTCAGAATTGTGACAGCCATCTGAAACATCCACAATGCCTTCTTTCCAGTCAAGTCTCCATATTTACCAAAACTCTAAACCTTTCCTGCTAATCTCCCTGTTACAGAATATACAGTAGTCTCCATTATAGAATTCAGACCCGTTAACAGAATTTAGTCGTTTTTACAAAATACAATCCCTATTACAGAATGCAGACCCTGTTACAGAATATAGACCTTGTTACAACCTTTTCAAAACCAATGCTGGTGACTTGTTTAGACCTATTGATGGTAGCATTCGTTGATCAAATTAGTTATTACATCCCAAAATTACTAAATGCTTCACAAAATGGATGGTTGAGAATGGTTTCCACCCATTCCACCCCCCCCTCGATGAGCGGGGTGACCTGTCAGTGGTCACCAGTGATGACCATCAGAGTATGAAGGATAGGCCTGGCTGGTAGTCTCCTCTGCACATAAGAGCTGAAGGAATTGATTGATACTGGGTACTTAAGCCGGTCCGGAATGTTTACCCCAAAAACAACATGCCGTGCTTTTAAGTGCCTATCCAGTAAATCGTAATGGCTTTAACTTTGGGAGTGCACTTCAGCATGACAGAGAGAATCGGCTATATTTTCTTCTTGGCTTGTCATGGCCATTGTTTTTCAGACGCTTGACGTGATATCTTGGATGCAAACAAATCTATGTAAATTTAACTCATGCACAGACGCTGCACAGAACTCTGAGAAATACATAGCTGCAGATTATTTTATTTGGACATATATCATTTGGAGAGCTTGCTGGTAATTACCCTGTGTTATGGTGCTGAGAGACTGACAGAGGGCTTATTGTTTTTCTCCTTGTTTATGCCCCGCCTTTGTTACTAAACTTACTGACTGAATATATCCAATCATTTACCGGAAATAACTCAAACTTCTGTTCACACAGGCCAGACCGACACCTCACATGATGCTGCTTTCTATTGTGTTTAGCAGGGGAAATGCTCTTAAATGGAACTGACAGTAACATTAAATGACACATTACAGAGGTGATGTAATTAATGGGATCATACAGCTAACAATACTTTCCAAACCTCACAGCAGCTACTTTGCAGAAAAAAATGTTGATTGACTGGTATTGTCTAAGAGTCTTAATCTAATGGTAATATCGTTGTAAATTGAATTGTACTGTGTTTATGAGACTGACTTCAGCCTCCACCAATATTTTTCACACCCACCTGAGTGAAGCACAGCATCCATTTTGAATGTTCCCCTAATGTCAGATGTCCAGTTGTCTGGTTTAGGAACAGAGGGGAGTCTTAAAAAGGGAGACAGATGGTGTTGGGTGACTTTTGTTCTGACAGTGTTTGACAGCACTCGGTCAGACTGTGGTGGGGAGGGACAGACACAGACAGGCGGTTAGTGGTATAACAGTACTGGCTGTAGGTAGGGGAGTGGTCTTGGAGGAGATGCAGAGTGAGAATGTATTTAATGGAGATGAGGTTTAGGGGATGGTACACTAGGGCCTGAGCTTTGAAGCTCACGCACGGCAGTGTTTCGAAAGGGCTGTTAGGAGTGGGTGGGCCAAGGAGAGGGTAGGAATGGCGGTGGGGGCTGTGATAGTACAGTAAGCGGTGACTGAGTGGTCCAGTTGAAATGTGGAGGTCACTACAGTTTAATGGAGTCAGCTGACAGACGCAGGGAGGCCAGCCCAGGGAGAACTACAGAAGTCACCAGGCTGGGCTGTTGTTGCTGGAAGGGGAAGCCCTCTCCTTTCCTGCTGGGGGGGGGGGGCTGATGTCGTAAACAGCTAAACAAGTAGCTGGAGCGCTTGAGAACTCGGGGCAGTGAACCCATGCAGTGTAACAATCGCACATGTGTTACATTCATCCTATACAAACAATGGGGTCATTGTGAGGTTCAAAGAGTGGCGTTTGTCCAACTGTCAACTGAGCCAAGCTGACCGAGAGTTACAGAAGGGCACATATCATTATGTATGGGCAATGTATGCATGCCATCTGACACAAGCACCCCAGTGGGGAATATTCCGCACATGCTGAAACGCAGGCTGCTGCTGACTACCCAGATCGGCCTTCCCTCTCTCTCTGAAACAGCCATTCATTTTAGCATCCTGAGATAGCAGGCAGAATGCATACTGCAACAGCATACTGCTGATGATCACTGTGATCCCAGGTAAGAAATGTATCACTACGGTATTAATTGATTGAGGTTATGCCTCATATTGCAGCTTGCGGTAGCTTCAGCATCTTATTGGCAGCCCATCAAACAGGACTGGTGCTGAGGCATCTTGTGCATTTTGGGATAAAATTTGTTCTTGCACTGGGCCCATTTCTCTTTGTGTTTCCATCCCACAGATTCAAACCACACTCTGAAGCCTCCATCAGAAAGAGAATAATAAAATGACTGCACATTCTTGCGGCGTTGTTTTCAGTCAGGTCTAATGATTTATAGATATGAGACTCTTTTGATGATTTTCTTCAGTTCTGAATGTGATATGCAGGAGTTGCTTTGACTTTGCTGATTAGATCTGCACTTCAATGTGTAAGCTGTTATGAACTGTTATCAAATGTTCGCATTAATCACTGACACGTTTTTCTTTCCCATCACATGCACAGGTAACAAAACTGAGGAAGCATTTTAGGAGAGAGGAGGTGCGGTCTTAGCCTGTCTATCTACCTGACATCACCTCTCTTTTGCCAGGATCTAGCAACAGAATCCAAAAGACTGCTGAACTGAAGCTGCATGCACGTCTGTGTGGCTTTTTCTTTGCAGACATTCACCTGCAATGTTACTGCATGCTTATCATATGAATTTTACGCGATTTCACACTTGACATGTTCAATGACTGGACATGTAAATTATACTTATCGACAAATTCAGGTTAATTTACAGAAAGACTTACGTGTTGTAATTCTTGACCAGGTCCTGCGGGCCAAAAATATTATCTCCCGAACTTAATTCGGCGTACGAGTGAAGAAGCTCTATCTTTTTTAGATTCTACATTGTAGAAAAAAAGCTCATTCTGTGCATATTTGTGTAGTGGCTGTGTGTTAGTCCGAGAATCGCCGGAGTTGTCATGCTGTCACCTCAAGGGCTTTTGGCTCAGGCTCAGCATGCCTGTCTGCCTGTCCAGCCTTATGTCTGCATCAAAGGATTGCAGTAACTCAGTTTCACTACTAGAGGTGAAAGGGGACATACCCTTTACTGCTTACTGGATCAAAGGGGTGAGGGTCTGCAAGCTGAGATTTTACTTCATTTATTCATGTTTAACTCATTTTTGTGTCAAAAAAACATAAGATGAATTATTATGGTCTCTTAAATAATAATTAAAAGACATTCTTTTATGACAAAAGTCAATGATGAATTTATTTTTATTTTTCATAAGCACACATACAGATATGTATGTAAGTATGCATTTTTGAATTGCCCCTGCACATGAAAATTGTATCTTTTTGTTAATGAGGAACAAATACAGAGCAAAAATCCTATTTACATACACTAAACTATGTGTGTCATTCTTTGATCAGTTGAAATCATGCCAAACCAGACAACAATGTAGTCTTACAAAAGCTTGTTAGTATTTATTACAAACAAGAATAACACATTTTTTATTCAGAAGGAATTGTCAAAAATGCATAAATAGACACATTACAATTCAATACAGCATATTTACATATTTGCCTTCACAGAGGGTAGTGAATTCCCAACGCTATATTTAACATTCTATTAGCAAATTGTCTGCTTTCTGCTCCATATTAATGACTTCATCAGCTGCGTTAACAAGGCTTATTTTATTCAAGTCATAATTTAATCCAAAATTAACTTGGCTTGTTCTTTGGCATAAACAAAACGAAATTAAAGAACACAAGTTATCTAACATGGCAGATCAGTTATATAGATAATATATGAAATATTATTCCATAGTACACTTTTTATACATTCAGAATGTATTCCCTCTGGGGTATAAGTAGGTTAATATTATGATAAACAGACACTATGATATGAGATAATGCTTCAATTAGGAACTCAACAAAAAACAACACCGAATAGTGGTTTCCTGGATGGTTGTCATTCAGTGTACATTAAACACATTTATTTAGTTTTGCAACTCTAGTCAATAAATTTGAAAATGAATCCCACTGAAAGTGATAAGTGGGACATACTTGATTTGTGTGTTCAGCCAAACACTTCCAGTGAGATCTATGTTTTTATAATACCTCTCTCTATAATACCCTGAAGAAGTGTTGCTTCTTCAGCTACAACAATTGATAGAAGTATTTCAGTCGTAAGCTTGTTCAACATTTCAGAATGGTGTCTGTGCTTTAATATTGTTATAGAGGATTGTTTGGGCTGGGCATTAGCATAAATATAAGGAGCTGACTCCTCCTAAGATATTTTTAATAAATGCACTCATGCATTATCTCTTAGTTATATGATCATTCCCGCCACCACTAGGTGGAGCAGAGGTTATGTGATTGATTGTATCTGTATGCTTGTTTGTTTGCATTTTTAGCTGTTTGTGAACACTTTAACTCTGAATGACAGTGGTGCATGCTATCAGCTGCCACTTTGATTTTCTAGCACTTTTCCTCTTTGTCTTTCAGGTTTGATTCCCAACTGAGTTGGTGCTGCAGTACTGTTGGGCAAGGTCGTTAACCTGAATTGCTTCAGTAAATATCCAACTGAATGGACGGATATACATCCAAAAAACATTGTGTAAGTTGTGTAAGTTGCTCCAACAATGCTAATATAAATGTCAATTAAAATTCAGTTGTTTGTTTAAAGATAATTATACAAGTATCTTTGGTGGAGCTTGCTTGTACATTGTTGTAAACCAGACTGAAACCACATAATTAGTGTTGTCATGTTTGGGTGTGTACAATCCCGTGTTTACTTCTTCAAGATGGTTGAACTCTTGCTTAATACTTTCCATCTTCAAAACCTACTGAATACCATTCCTTTCCTTATTGACGGCTTCTGAATAATCCGGCTCATTCAGGCTGGATCAACTTGGTCAAGAGTCTATATTCTAGCTGTGTATTGCTGTGCTATGTAAGGCTGGACCATCTCCTCACTGCATCAGTACTCACTACCATGCACTTTTCAGTATTTTCTTCAGCTGTTTGTAAATAGAGTTTAGTATAATTGGTTAGTAATATTTACAGCATTACTCCATAAAAACAGTTCCATTCTTTACCCCGGTGCTCTTAAACATGAAACATGACTTTTCTTTCACTGACAATTCTAATAGACCAAGTCATTTACCCAGCCTCAATCACCCGATCACTGTCTTGGTTGAACTGATCTGTTGAAATGTTTTGATTCCTGCTGCAAAAGAGGGATCAACAATGGAGAGTGTTGCTGTGTTCTGAGTGCCTAGTTAATCTACGGTTTACAGTCCCCATTGTCTACCGTCTTCCAAAAATAATGGATTGTTATTGTCCTTAATTGTCATTCCTCTGGTGGTTGTTCATGCGCACTAGGACTCTTACTGATATGTTGGATTTGGCATACTGAAAAATGTATATCCATAGTCTCAATGGTTATGAAGAATGCAGAAAATATGAATAAATTCAAAATGCAAAACACTAAATTTAAATTGAAATGTATTTTCCAACAGGCTCTAGGAGAAAGGTAGCTCAATTAAAATATGTATTGATATTTTTTTATGGAAAGATCAGTATTGTGGATCTCATATTGTTTCATACAGAGGTGTTGGCTGGCCGGAGGCTCTGCGGTGAACAGAAGGTGTCATGCTGTTGGGGCCATTAGCACAGATACTGAGTGGAGCCAGGCTATACATTAACAACTTTCTCTTTCAGGGATTACTCACACCCTGCTTCTCTCCAGTAGCAGGGAGTTTGCACTTATCAGCGGGGAATAGAGTAAAGAATAAACTTAACTTATTAATACCACTGAATAATTCAGATCTCTCACAAAGAACATTTTCCCCAAATGAATGCACTCAGTGAACCCGCTCACCACCAGCATTTATTTTCTAAGTTCTTCATCTCAGAAAAACGGTTGTGAGCTAGAGGTAATAGCAAAGTAAATATTGGAGGGTATGGCTAAATGCATACCTTTTTCACACACTCCCAATAACATCTTTTTTCTGGCGCTCACTTGACATGCTGGAATATTCACAGGAGGGGAAAAGCTGTATCTGGTATAATGTGGAGTAAACATACTTGGTGTTTTCAGTTTCCGCTGTACTTGCTGTATCTCCAGGGGACTGCCACCAGTGCACACAGCACAAGGAAAAGCCATCTGCACATCGCAAAGTAAACTTGCTCAGAGCAGCTGGAGTTACATGATGTATAAAAATAGTTCCTCAGAGCGATAAATGCAGGTAAACAGATGAATAAAATCAATGTAAAAATTGTTAAAGCAGATCCGAAGAAGTTCTTGCCATGAGAAGAGGCATTTTAAAGTTTCAACTAGCTGCCTGCTGTATGAGACGAAACCACGGTAACCAGCCGCTCAGTCTGCAGCATGTGAGGTGGGGTGGAGCAAATGGGGGAGCAGTGTAGCATAGTAGTTAAGGAGCAGGACTCGTAAATGAAAGGTTGCTGGTTTGATTCCGCGATGGGGCACTGCTGCTGTACCCTAAATAAATATTCAGCTGTATAAATGGATGACATATGAAAACTATAACCTACGTAAGTCGCTCTGGATAAGAGCATCTGCTAAATGCCAATAATGTCATGTAATGTAATGTGAACAGCAGCTTCTCCCTCAAGCCCCTTCCCACCTCAGCTTGGCCCCCAACACCTTATATAGCCTCTCCATAGGCAAGGGGTTGGAGTGTCTCCATGGGGCATCCTCCCATTTTTGGAAGGTGCTGGGGTGGTTGCAGTGTGCGCACAGCTGTCCCTCTTATACCCCCATGAACCCATCTTCACTTCCACCCCCATCTCCAACCCCCTTTCAAGAAAAAAAACCTTTACCACCAACAGGCAGCCTGAGCGTATTCATCCAAGTGTTGTGGCAGTACTAAGTGGACTAGACTCATATTTGCGAGACACATATAGCATGAATAAAAACATAAATCCACCTATTGACAAGTTACCCAATGTGAGATATGACATGTTGAAAAATGAGCACAGTATATGTGAATGACAGTGACACTGATATTTTTTGTGGATGAGAGGAAGGAAGGGAGGCAGACCATGAATTATTTTCACACTCCTATAACTCTTTTTTCTGGTGTACTGCAAACTACTTGCAATGGTGCATGACCACCAAAGCAATAGGCCCATTGACATTATCCAAGACATTCTGTGAAAGGGTAAAGAGTTAAAGGTATCCACCAGTTCTTATCTTCCACTTGGAAACAGATGGACCAATGGCATACACTTGTCTACGGATTAAGTTTGTTTATGCCAAAAGCAGGTTCTTTAAGTAGGTGCCAAATGGGTCTTATTAAAATGTTGCAAAGGATTTCAAAAGGTGAATCACAGCGAACATGGGTGCACTGTTATTTACATCCATCGTGAATCAACACATCAATTGATACTGCGTCCAGAAATCCTCAGGGGCGCAGATGTTTGTAAATAGCACTTGCTAAGCAGCTTGAGAACAAGCAACAGAAGCACGTGGATGCCCATTCCGTCAACATGCATTTGATACAGATATCATGTTAAAGGCTGAAACATACCACACTGCAGCATATGGAAATATCATCAAATAGTGGCTAAGCTAGGTCTACTGTACTTAACATTCACTGTGAAAATGCCTAGCTAGATGTAGCCAACTGTCAGCTGACTGTCACATTAAAAATAATTGATATCACATTTGAAATGCATTCCAGCAGAAGGCAAATCAAATCACCGGAGAGGATAAATGTTCCAAAGCAACACACAGATGAATTCATTGAATATTCAGGGCATCAGATTTAACACATGAGAGCCGAAAGACAGCTACAAGTCTTAGCTACCTCTGCCTCAGTACTTTGGGGAAACCAGCTCTTGTCTAAATCTGTGGCTTTGTGCCATAACCCGGCAAGGGAATTCAGGATTGGCTGCTTATGAGGATCTTAAGTGATTTATGATTGATCTTTTAGAATCGCCCTCTTGGTGCTCTTCCAACAGTTCCGCCTAAGAACACAAACCACGCGAGACAAGCGGCTGCAGTCTGATTGGCTGGTTCCGTTGTTGCAGTACCCTGTTGGGTCGAGAGCCCTCTTGGGCTCGCCATCCTTGCACATCACAGAAAGCGCCGGCGTCTGCCGACCCTCTTTGAGCCGGCGTATCTGACACGGCGCTGAATAATTGAACCGCCCTGCAGGAGTGGCAGCAGCCCTCTGCCGTCTGAGCGGGGGGCATTAACGGTGGTTTTATTAATGAGAGATATTACAGACAGACAGACCGGGGCTCCTCCGGTTGTTGTGGCCCTGGGCTGTGTCTCCTCGTGAGACGCCTCTCCCGGCCGTCTGTTTCACTCACCCACACAGTCTCTCTCCGAGAACACGCACTACAGATCTACCGCTCCCTCTCTACTGGACCTACTGTACATTACAAAATAACCTGCTGAGGTTTCCCCCGCCACCCTCCTCCCCCAGCCATACTTTCACCCTCGCCTGTCAGATGTGTCTTGTTAGAAATTAATGTCCGGAGAGAAAGGCGGCTCCGACTCGCATGTACTTGTCTGTCCGTTCTTTTTTTTTTTTTTTTCCAGTCGTCAAGAATTTTTCTCATCTCCTCTCTTTATCCACCGCTCCAGAAGCTGGTCCCTTCAAGGACAGCCATAACTGCCCTTTGTTCTTAGCAATCCTCTTGACTTACTACAGCATTATCATTCAGCATTGATACTGAGTTAGAGCTTCAGACTAATGTTCAGACTGGGGAAAAAAAAAATCTCAATGGGTTTTTGAAAACGAAACCCTGGGTTAATACAGTATGTGGTTAGACGAATAAATTAACACACTAATTATATCCCTGGAATGATGGTTGATTCATAAATGCTTTGTACATTCAAGCAAACATATTCTGTGTCTAATTTTTTTTCCACAGAACAACCCAAGGTTACCAATCACTGTAGTGTACCACAGCGGCATGAAAAATCGTTCTGCTGCAAATTAACAACAAGTCGAGCTCTTACAGAGAATCCTTCAGTCTGTTATCCTGACTTCCTGTGAACCTTCAACCAGACATGCTCCATGCCAGCAAAGTGGACATATTGAAGCAATCATGTAACTATAAAATAAGCAGTTGGCCGAAGGATATATATTTGAGAGGGGGAAAAAAAGTTTGGCAGTTTCAGTCTGTTAGATCAGAACAGAAAATGTACCATATTCATGAAAAGCGCTCTCACATCAGAAAAGACAGGCACTGAGGCACTGCACAGACTTTTCAGAACCAGAGCCACACATGTGTTACATAAAATGGACTAAAACATCAGACAGTTTGTTAGCTATGCCTATATATAGGCATAGCTATATATTCAACTTTACTTTACCTGTCTTGTACAATTAATTGGAAATATAACTCACCGCAGCTGTTGAAACACTGGGACCTGGGTCGCTTGAAAGAGGTAATGGGGAACAAAGAGTTTAAGCATTCAATTCATTAAACTTTCGCTGTTGCATTTATGGTTTTCCCCTCCACCATTTTGTTATCAAAAGTCACCGAGGTCGTACAGTGCTGCTAATAACACGTGTGTTCTGAGTTAGCATAATGCATTTGGCAAAAGAAAGGAGAAATGTGGAGAGAGAGACTTGCCAGACTAATTTACACTTTGGCCAAATACCACAGTTCCTGCCATTTCACACCGACACAGCTTTTGCTTCATAGCAACGTGAAGAAAACAACAAAGTCTGCCACATTCCAGATGGAGTTTACAGTTATGAATAGCAGAAAAAAGTTTTTTATGGGTATCTGGGTGAGGGTTATGTAACAGAAAGTAAACTTGTGATGAACATAATTATTGTTATATAACAAGAGATTCAACCAGCTACGATATGTATCTTCTGCACCTCTTCACTGTGCAAACAGTAGAGCTTGAATGCCTACTGTTAGCCCCAACTGGGTGCTAAATACTGCTTTGTTCCTTCAGTCGTCTTTGAATAATAAAGAGTTAGTTAATTGATATAGTAAAACCTCAAATATGCAAAGATTATTAAACTGCTATACACAGGAAAGCACCGCTTTTGGCAACAGAGAAACTGATGTGTTTTGGCAGATAAATGAATGGCTGATCATGTGTACCTATCTTGGTCTTGGCTTTATCCAAGATCCTAATTTGAATAAAATGATTTTTATTTGCATATCTCAGGAATTCTGCAAATGTGTAGCTCTTTTTTTTGCCTCCTCACTGTCCTGAATTCACCTGGAATGAACACTGTCAACTTGAAGCTAATGTTTCTCAGGCTGACATTAGTTATTTCTTTAAAATTAAAAGCCATAAAATTAGGGGAATGCATGCAACTCGTGCAAGTTGACGGTTAAATATTCATCTATACTGATATACATTAACGCGTAAAAAATCTTTGAATAAATCCATACATTCTGTCTGAAGATGGACATGTGAGCAGGCAAAAATGTGGAGACATGAAAAAAAGCTGATGCTTGCAGAAAGTCAAAGACGAACAAAGATGCATGACCATGAATTATTGATACTGCAGTGCTTTTTGTATGTTTTGTAAGATATTCTGACCCTCTTGTTTAGAATTCCCTTTTTGTGTTACAGAAGCTTTTAATCCATTTTTGGTTTTCTCTTTCACCTGCAGGGCAATGAGCACATTATATATCAGTCCCCTGCAGGTTTATTTTGGTCCAGGCCATAGTCACATCTCTTTATGCACCCTGTCTACAGAATGATGCGTGCTTTAGGTCTGAGAGCCCTTCATGTACTGTCCGCTCCGAATGTAAAGGCATTACGACATGACAGCACCAAAGGCAAGTTCCCGGGACCACAACTGTCCTAGATTGCCTAAATGCTGACCCAGAATCAGCGTCCTCAGCTGCTCCGAATGTGGGGCAGTTGTTTGTTTTGAGCAGATAAGAACTGCAATGAGTGTTAATTTAAGTGATATGTGCAGTCATTTATTTTTAATCTCTGACCTCTTTCATGGAAAACTCCCCTTTCATTTTTGACTTACCAGCATCTATGGGTTTTGAGCAGGGGAATACCACTTTCTGGTATGGCTGTCCCATGTTATTTTATTCACTATAACAGTGGGTCAGTACAAAAGATGTACAAAACGTTTCATTTATTTCTGTCTAGAAAAAAAGGGAATTCTAAGATAAGAATAGGCAGAATCCAGAGGCAGAGTACAGCATGAGTTGCACACATTCCATGTAACTACCTGGGCGGAGGTGCCAGTGTCCCAGTGTATGTGAGGCCATGGTTTGCAGTGAGGAACAGTGGCGGAAACAGGTTCTTGTGTGTCTAGTCATAAGGGGTAGGAGCTTAGTCGATCATGAGGAGACACGCTGTCCTTTCATTCACGCTGTTTCATCCAGAGATTGTGAACTCACTGAATTCTGATTTCATGACTCAACAAGTCCCAGAACCTATAGCTGAAAGACAAACAGGCCAACATTCTTACCTCTGTGAAAGAGGTATGGCTGAAGAAAGTAATACTCTATATAGGCTTATAAGTTATTTAAGGCAAGTAACTCTGGCAAGATAGACACAGCCGACATATTGCACGGACAGCTCTCAGTTTTTACAACAAAGTCTTATTGTTCCTCTCCATTGAGTTAATTAACAAAGATCAAAAAAGTTATGAATGCACATAGTCATTGCCGAGTGTCGTGTTCAGGGGGTTCTGCAGGCTTCTGATTTGCACAGTCTGCTAATAGAAACGACTTGGCAGCGTAGCCACTGACTGTGGATCAGACCATCCTTTAACTGGTGCTACCATGACAACATATATAGTAGAACCCTCAGAAGCATTATGATTAATAATATAGGCTGTGAATATAGGCGATTCAGGCCCTAGTGCTTAACACTGAATGCCTAATGATTGATGCCTAACATCTAGTTGTTATAGCGCTTAAATCTTTGGTATATATTTTGAGTTGTTATTGTCATACTCCACTTGTCATTGTAGCGCTGGCCAATGTTATGACATGCACAGATATTGTCTGATGTTTTGCAAAAGCGCTGTTGTTCATGTGTCATTATTATGTGCGCTTAAATACCTTTGCTTTGTATGCCACTCTAGATAACAGCATTTACTAAATGACTAAATGGAAATCGAAGTGTGCATGATGTACAGTACATCATAAACACAGCCAATGTTGTCAGCTGTATTTGACACCTTCAGCACATTTATTTGTCCAATACCCAGTGTTATTTTCCAAACATTACTTGCTTGTTAGCCAAGTAAATTGTTAATCTGTTAATACCACAATGTTGTCTGTACTGAAAATGTTATCTTGTTTTTTTACACACACTTTTAGCACACAATTATCACACTAAAAATCACCTGGAATGATTTGCATCAGCCATCTAGTTCCATCACTTTCAGCCCCTGATTTTTCTGATGTGTTTTTATATTTATCTGGTATCAAGCTGGCCAGCTACATGCCATTCACTTCGTCCTTTCAGAATCTGATGGTACGATTCACTGAAGGCATCTGTGCAGAAAGCCTTCAAAAATGTCTAAATACCTAATACCTAATACCTCAATACCTGAAATCCGCTTCTTGCACAATGTATTACATACACAGAGAGACAGGACCAGTACCATTGACAGTGGAGCAAGATATTTGACTGTTATCCCTGCAGTGGTTAACCTTCTACTATAACTGCAGAATTGCACCTGTATCTCTCAGATATGTTATAGATAAAACCTGTTGTTTGAATGACATTGAATTTTGAGATAAACTACATTTTCAAAAGAAAATCTTTTTCATTAATTGTATTGATGATTGTAAGTCTTTCACGTATGAGTGTTTTGTTTGCATTTTTGTGTGTGTATGTGTAAATATTTGTATATCATTCCTACACACCATTTGTGCCACACAATACAGCAAAATGTGTCAAGAGATAGTTTGCAGCAGAGATGAATACAAAAACAAAATTTTACCTCAGAACATATGAGCCTCCTACATCATTTTATTGGGTAGGATGACTTGGAATTGGAGCAGGAAGTATTTGTATGAGGTGGCATGGAACAGGATCAGATGTGCTGAGTCTCTCAAGGGACAGGATGAGAGCGGAAGATTTTCTGACCAGGCAGCCTGCGGAGGGAGAGTGAAGTCTCAGTGCTCCATCACTCTTTACTTTCCGGGCATATCCTTTATTTTTGAAATTGCATTTTCACGCACGCACACACACACACACACACACACACACACACACACACACACACACACACTCATCCGAAAGTGTGTTTGCTGGAATTTCGCTAAACCGAGTAGTTGTGCGCTGGATTGGGCGCATACCCACCTCCGTATGCAAAATTAGGTCAAAGTCTTTGTTTGAAAGTATCTGGGTCAAAGGATTTATTTTTCCTTTAAGCAGTTCAGTCATTGCTTGCACCCAGCTTTTTCCCAAATAATTACTGTAAAAAGTCATATCATGTGCTTTTTCATATTTCGGTGTTATCCATTTTGGTATGTTTTGTTTAACAGGCTACCTTGACCTCTTGATGTCAAGCATCTGGGGGGGGGGGGGGGGGTGTAATGTTTGTCAGGAGTGCCATCCATCCCATAATATCATCTCCAGTCGGCAGACTTCACTCTCCCATCTTTAAATCTCGAATTCCAGTCTTCCGCCTCTGAAGCTCTGTGGCAGTGAAATGAACTGGCCACCGATGTAGCTGCCAAATGGCTCATCTTTCACCATCTCCTGAAGGCACCTTGTTAAACCATTTCAAATCCCTCCCTCTGCCCCCATGGCAGCCCAATTCTCTGTTTTTTTTATGTTCACATCTCATTTAATGTTTTTGGTTCACTTGGTTTTTGCACAGTGTCTGTCAAATTATCCCTGTGGTTTGTCCCTGATAATCCTTTTTTGATTCAGGGTCCACCTTTGCTCGGTGACCCAAGAACCAAAGTTACCAGAAAAGAGGGGTGGGGTACGGATCGAAAATGACGACAAAGCTCTAGGGCTGAGCTGGGTCAAGTTTCTAAAGCAACAGGATAGCATTTAATAGTGTTTACAGAGCATTATGATTATGGCAAATGAATGTTATGTTGGATGAAAAAAATTCTCTTTTTCAGCTTTTTGACTTGGAGTTCTGCAAATTCTCAAAGATAAGGAGCATTGTGGTTAGACTGAGTCTGGGCCTGACCCTGTCAAGGATGTTAAGTGTCTGCTGTCCCGTTGCCATGGAAACTCGAATCTGCCTAGGCCATTTTGGATGATCACATAACTCTTTGTGGATGAGGACATTAATTACTTAAATTACTACAGACATATGAGTAGTGATTGGGGCTCTCATGAGGAATTCATATCGGCTTTTTCTCTGACTTGGGAAGTCTTAGAAAACATGAACTCAAATACTTTATTCATGTTTTTTTTGCACAGTATGATCTAAAACATCATCCAAAGAAAAGCATCAAGAATACATGAGAATGAATTCACAGTATGGAGTTTGTATTAACTCATGTGAATTAATATGCCAGGCCTATGAATTTCTTGGGCTACCCATGAAAAATGAACTCCTATTTGGAATGTATCAACATTATTGAAAATTGCTGCGAATATGAGTAATCAATTTGATGCTCAGAAAAAAAACATGAATAAATTATGTTGTTACCATAGAGGATCATATGACTCCTTATACGTTGCTGAGTATAAATCTGTGGCTTCTGTGCTGATCTGTACCTCATGGAAATACTGTTTGTACTTTTTCTCTTAGTACAGGCTTAATGTTTTCATTTGTTTCGGGCCTGTGTTAAATTGGTCTCAGGGCCAGCGCACAATAAGAACCTTTTATCGCATGTTATGCAGTGGTGCTGATGAATTATCACTGACGTGTCCAAGAATGTTCCCAGCGAGAGTAACTATGACGCCTTTTTCATGAGGTATATCGCACCCTCAGCTTACCCAGGCTGACCTCCCCCTCACTGGCCACGGGCAAACGCACACGTGACCCTCCAACACAAACCCATATCTCCTCAAAGATACAGCGTGCTAAAATAAATGAAGAATTACACCAGCCTACGTTTGGAAACTGTTTTCTGTTCTTTCATAAATAATGCTGGACCTGCCTTCAGCACTCCCATGTTGCTTGAGTTCAAGTGTAAGACAAATATTAATAAAAATCCATTTATTTCTCTATTGCCTCTCAGGGAAGCATTATGCTGGTGATAGCAAAGGAAATATTGATCTAAATGCATGTGCAGTGAATATATATAATAAGTAGTGAATATCAATGAATGTTTACAATTACAGTGTATTTTATATAAGTATGGTATGAATAGCTAATAGTAATACAGAATTGTGTCTTTTTCAGTATTTTGATTTTTGCACATTATACAATTTTAATAGCTTGAAACAAAGTCATGTAATTAACTACTTCCTTAACTTGACTGTATTAGTTTTCTTAACCACAGGATGAAATGCCCGGTAAGCTAGCCATATATGACAGAAAATGCTTCCTAGCTGGCTATTTTGATAAACCATTTCATTTGTTGAAATTCACTGTTAATATCAAAAAAGTGGTCTACCCACCACTCTGATGCAGATTGCATGCCGACATGATTGTACTATCTCTATGCCTATTGAAGTCAATGTATGTGACAAATTCAAAAGAATACAATGCTGGGTAGATCCTGCCATCATGCACGTACTGTATCTAGGGTCAGATAACCCAGTCTTCATAAAGTGCCTGCAGGCTCTATGCGCCTACAACAAGCCAGCCAAATTCTTTCTGACACAATTAGATAGTTCTCATTGGTATAAATGAGTGAGGCAAAGGTCTTTTGGCATGATGCCTCTGGCTTTTGGGAACACAGTTTCACAAGACCAGGCTCATTGTTCTTATCACAATCAAATCCATTCAAAAAAATAAATTATCCACCCAATTTTTTTTTTTTGACGTGAACAAAATGGTCAAGTTCACACTGCTTCAGCCCATTCAACTAATGATATCAAAACATGACATGTTCTCACACATAAATTCCCTCCTTTGGATGTGTGTAAACCGTGTCAGCATTATTAAAATACAATGTAGCCAAATTCTGTTCTTGCGCTTGCAAATGACTTGCCCCCAGTATCCACGTGACGTACTGAACCGATGCATCCTGGCCTGTAGGCCATGGAGCGTGAACAATTTAGACACTGACATACTCTTTCGGTAACGCCCACCAGCCATTCAGTTTTGAATCTACAAATCATATAAACTGTGTGCTCTGTATGTGATTAATTTTTCATTTCAGAAATTTGACTACTGTGCTGTTAGGACTCAGGACTCAGGAGAGAATGTGGCAGAGTGTTGCTCTCCTCTGTGGAGCTCTCTGACCGAGGAAGCGCTTACCAGAACATGACAGTGACTGACTGATGACAACCCCACCTCCACACCCTCCACTGGATGTGACTTGCAGTCTGTAGACCGCTGCACAGCTTTATTTCAGGTATGTGTGTTGGGGGGCAACAGAGAAGAGACTGCATTGTAAAACCTGTGCTGCAAGATTCAACACCTTGCGGCGTTTCAGCGGGCTGCTTAGCTGAGCTGACAAAATCCCTTCCTGACTTCCGTTTACCTTTGCTTTGCTTTTGTGTTGACTTCTCATCAATTGCTTGTAGACAGCAACATGAAAGAAGCACCAAGGAGTGAACTCTGGTGTAATCTAAATTGCAGAGTTAATATATCATACCAGGCGCTGAACGAAGTCATGAGCACATGAAGTTTCAGATGCTCACAAACACTGGAAGTCATTATTCTCATCCTCGCCCGCCCCCACAGCACAGATTTCCAGCCAGTCTCTGCTGTAGTATTACATCACAGCCTAACTGACCCACTTAGGCTGCCAGTCCCTGCTCCAGAGCACTGCTGTCTCTAATGAGTTCATCCCAGGACAGTGGTATCTGGAGCGACCTGTGGACATGGCAATTCCCACATGCGTGCATGAGTGTGTTCACATACATGTGTGTCTCCCTCTGGATATCTGTATGTCTGTGTATACATGCATTGGTATGCATCTACACCCACTCACCCATGTACAGTACATTAGCCACAAACAGAAACACAGTGAAGACGTCAAGTAAAATCATTGTGTATGCAAGCATTAAGTAAGCATGGTTGCAGTAGGTTACATAGTTACATTACAGTAAGTATAATAGTAGTGCTCTAGACAGTAATCTTTAGGATGGTAGCATGTTAAACTGTAAATTTCTGTTCAGCAGTGTGTTACATAGGAAGTATTTGAATGGTAGAGTGTTACACAATATTCCTTTGAATAGTAATGTGTTACACATTAAGTGTTTAAATAACTGTGTGTTACATAGTAGGCTTTTGAATGGCAGTGCATTACACAGTAAGCATTTATCAGTCATGCATGCAGGTGAAGTTAGTCTTACTTGTTTGGTCTCAGCTAACCAAAAACCATGATAATACAGTAAGCCTTTTCAGAATGGTAAATCCTGAATTCAGACAGAAAAGCAAGTTAAAATATCAAAATAGACAGCATATTCTCCAGACTAAACACGGGAAGTCTCCAGCTACTGAACATCTCTGGATAAAACAGGCTACTTTTAGATGGATATACTGTCTGTATAAACCATCGTCTCCTCAGTGCCTCTGTTTTCCCAACTTTATGACTATGGAATATGAATTTCACGGAAATGTATACAACAGAATGAAACAGCGCAGCTTTTCCATTTTGAAATTCATTCTTTTACATTCTAAATGTAACTTTCTATTACACGGTTTATTACATGTAAAAACGGAGCGTAGAGGCAGTCAGATTAAAATAAGAAACACTAACAGGTCCATGGGAAACCGCAAAGCAACATGGCGTGCATCAAGGTGGCTACATCTTTCCTATAGTAAAACAGTAACCTTTTTTTAGCAGCCATATTGGAGAAGGAAGAAGACTGTCCTCACTCCAGTGGTGTGTTTGTGCCCCAAAGATAAAGATAACAAACAAAAACTACAGGATACTGTACAAAACAGATAGCTAAAATATGTGGCAGTAAACTAGTTGACCAATGAGCTAGGTGTTTTTACCACATTTTACAACATGAGCATATTTCACACCTACTTGTCGAAGCATGTTTTTTTGCATATTTGTACAATATTTTATGTTTGTCTTTGTTTTACAGAAGATTAATGAGATCTGTTCTTTCCATGTTCTGTTCTGCCCATTAGTACAGTCACATCAGCTTCTTTTCATGTGTTTGTTCTGTTCTTGTTTTTTGCCTGAAGTGATTTCCTAATCTTTGTGGTATGCACAACTGAGAAAACAACTGATGTCAATGCTAAAGCTGTTGATATTTGCAAAGTTCTAGTAGTTGATATAATATCAGCTTACATCACCAAATTCCATAACCAAGGGAAACCTAGCAACAGACATGCTGTAGGTGGTAGATCTATGCGTTACTGCTTCATACAGATTTCCAATTACCGTAGAGATATAAAAACTGTCAGACAATCAATGCAGATAGTCCTTTTATAGATGTGAGAAGAGGTTTGATGTCAAACTCGTTTATTTCCTCTTTGATTTTCTTTTGACCTTTGGGATAAGAAAACGTGCTCCAGTAAGTGTCACGCGTTTGGGTTTGAACCAGCCTAAGTGGAGCGCTCTGGTCTGCCTGTGAGTCTTATCGATCGCATTATTAGGAGGGCAGATCAAAGCAGTTAAACTTGGCTCTTGGAGGATCTGAAGGTCGGACACAGAATGAGAAAAATAAACAACAAAATAATTAGTCAAGATTTTCCTCTTCTCCGCACACTATCCCCCACTACCTTGCCTTTGCCTTCTGTGAGTGAGCTGGCAGCTACCACTTCCAGCACATGTTTAAACCAGACAGCCGGACACCTGCAAGAGAACCGTTAATAATGCAGTGTTTCCTCTTTGACTTGTCTATGCACCAATGCGAATATTGCAGTATGGTTTTAGTGATTTATTGATGGGGTGTATAATAACTTACCACTCTTCTCTGAAGGATGTGTGTGTGTTCAGACCTCTGCATCCTTCAAATGTACTACGAGTGGGAGAAATGGAGAGTTTTGCATGTGAACCTTTATTGCACCGTCTCTGGTACATTGAAATATTTTGCCTGACCTGGTAAAATGGGCATTGCGATTACCGGCCCTTCCGTCCACCTCAGCAAAAAAAGGCAAAAGTAAATAAATTAGATGGATACCGAGCATTGGCATATTTTCAGCTCACAAAACGAGGAAATCAAGCAAAGGCATTGACCAAATGATCTTATCAAGCAAAGGAAATGACCGTGAATGACAGATGATTTGCACTGAAGTGTTCACCCCTTCTGAAATACACAGTGTGACCTTGGATGATTTCCTGAGTTACCTCAGTCCCATCTTAAAAATTCTGCTACCCTAACTGCACCAGCAGCAGCATAGCATAGTGGTGAGGAGCCAGGACATGTAACCGAGCGTCTGCTGGTTCGATTCCCCACTGGGGCACTGCTGTTGCACTGTTGGGCAAGGTATTTAAGCCACAACTGCATCAGTAAATATCCAGCCGTACAAATGGATAACACGTTAAAATTACGAAAGTTGCATTGAATAAGGGTGTCTGCTAAATTCCAATAATGTCATGTAAATTAATTTCCACTCACATTAAGTCCTTGTTTCCCTGACATCTGCATCCATAGCACACTGTAAGTCATTCTAACATATCCACCAGCTGAAAATCTGTCAGTAAAATGCATTCTGGGTGATTTTAGTTCTGTTGAGATTTTATGATGTAATAAGTGCCCGCAGCCCTCTAGATAAATATTTTTCAACATTCCATTGCATTATGCCAGGGGATAAAGTTTCAATAACTTGTGATGATAATGCTGGTCAAGAGAAAAATGTTTTTGTGTAGAGCTGTCCAGAGTGCTGAATCTTTTCCTATACAGAACACATAACAGTTTGATTTGGTCCATCTTGACATCGCAAATCAATTTTTCACAAGGTGTGCTTGGAATCGTGCCTAGAATCCACACTGGCTCTTTTATTTTATTCTTAACAATCAATGTCATTCTACTTTACATCATTATACTTATACAAGTATATTAAATGAGTATCATACGAGTTTCTAAACGTATTCATAACCTCGATTGACTGTAACACATAGATAAAGAGGACAAGCTCCTCACAAATAGAATTGATCAAGAGAGAAAATGGATAGAGCAATTCCAGGAAGTCCCCATCTCTCCCAACTCATTGATCCCTGTTGCTCCTGAACAGGAAATGGGAAACTCGACAGAGATTCAAGCCTACTAAAGTGTAACTGTGTATCAGTAAAGATACAACTGTGGATAATGGTAGCACACCACACTGTTTGATAAACTAAAATTGCTGGGCTAAAAAGGAAATACTCAAAAATACTCATTCATTTTCAACAAATTGTGTATGTGAGTGTAAGAATTTGTTCTGATTACATTTTTTCATTCCTTTGAAACAATAAAGTGTTTGTAATGTTGCATTACCCCAATAGCACTGCAAAATATAACAGTACAATTACATGTTACTGGCATTCATTGCAAGGATATATTCATGTCTGATAGAATATTAAGAATTGCAATTTCAGAAAGTACATGGTGAAAAATATTTGGCTCTCTCAATAAAATTTTAAGTAAGACCCATACACTCACATTACATGCGAGTCTATGTCTTCAACACAGTGTTGTAAATATTCATAACATGATGTTGAGCAAAGGCTGATCATAATAATCTCCCCCCAACACAGGGTAATTACAGTTTTAAACTGCACCTTAATGTAACACTAAGTAAATGAATATAAAATGACTAAAATACAGGTGTTTAATATCCATTTCAAATTATTTGGGTGATTGCATTTCCTCCAAAATGCTCTAGGAAAATGAATGAGATGGATTTATTTATTGGAAAATTGTTTATGATGGCAAAATGTCAGAACTGGTCATTAGAATCAGCGCGTATTCCACATTGGGAACATTGTGTCCAAACAAGCAGTCTATCAAATCCTAGGTAGATAGCGTGGTACGCAGATGAAGGGGCTGATCAGTTCAAACAGCGCCTAATCAACCCCAGTCAACGAAAAGCACTTCCTCTCAACCTTGTCATGTCAATGTCTTCCTCAAGGAAACATCATTTATTGTTTAAAATCTGACGATATGTGCAGCATCACTAGGCTATGATCCAAATTTTACACAAATCAAAGTTAACAGATATGCAGCTCAGGGACCTCACCTTATGCAATACTTACCTTGCTTCACTTCACACTGAATTTTCCAGAGGGTGTAGAGGTAGTTAACCATAATACAATGATGTGATAGCTTTTATTGCTTGTTAAAAAACATTGTAAGATAATGCATGAATGCATATATCACTAGCACTGTGTTGTTGCTCATATAAACCAAAATATAACTACCGTTTTTTAAAGATTCTGTGTGGGCTTGAGTGGTGTTATTCAATCCATTATTAGTCAATAGAAAACTTTATTGATTTGAGAGACAGACCATTTTCCCTTGTGATGGATGGTTTTCATTTGTATTCACTGCCACTTACCACATGCCATCTCCAACTTGAATCACAGCTAGCCTGACGTTCCGGCAAAATCAGAACGGGACAGGCCCAATTTATCACCATCCATCCTGTGTCCCGACAGGGGTATGTTCAGGATGCTGTTAGTCCAGATATTTACATTAAAATGAACGTATTGATAGATGTGATCAATCAAAATGCATCCTTATGAAATACCCAAACAGACTACTGGACAGATGTTCAGGAGAAGGGAGATTCCATTTGTTACCACACCTACAAACCATTGTGAGTGACACACACTTTGTGCCAGTTTAGCGTCACTGTCAGCAAAATAGGCTAGCTAGTTAGCTTACCTAAAAGTAACCATAAAAGTATGCAGTACTTTAACTGAAAAATGCTTAAAAGTATGCAATTTAAGACAGAGCCAAAAAAAAAAAAAACAAAAACAAAAACGAAACAAAAAGATCAATGCGTAAGTACAGAAATTAAGGAGAGAAACTACACTTGGATCTGTGTTTCTGATGACAGTTAAATGAAAAGTTCACTAAAAATAGCTCGGCATTTCTCATGCCAGCTGATGTAAAACATAGCAGGAGACAAATAAACTAAGCTGTAAATATCAGAAAAGCGACAGCTTTGCTTCTAATTTTTTGGGGTTTTTTTTGGAAACCCAGTGAGTCCTCTGTAATAATCAAGCAGAACTGCAGAGTACCTATCACAGTGTAACACTGAAAGATTAATATCACCCCACTGACTGTGATATCACATGCTTAATCTGGTCATTGTCCACTATTAAAATTCAGCTGCAGTCAGGACATACCCTGCCCAGCTGATGGATGCGTAGTGTAGGATGCTTACTCCTCAGGCCAGAGAACGTTGCCGTACTTCAGTTTGGGAAACCACGGCATACGCCAACTACGCCGTTTCAGCCTTGGGCGATTGCTTACCCATCACAGATGACCTCTCTGAGACACAGTGCCTGAATGTCCTTGTTTTTGTGCTTGTCCTGGCCTTTACCTCGAGGCATGCGTGACTGACAGGACGATAACCAATCAGACACCTCGCACTAGAGTACGCACGCAGAATACGGAGGGCTGAATGAATCAGTCAGACCCCTTCCAGACGCAGGTGTTGCAAAGCATGACGTCAGTGCGGCAGACGAGTCTGGTCATCCAAAGTGCAGCTGTAGCGTTGGCCCTGCTTAATTCTGACGTACCAGATGACATACTATTCAGTTCTCCTCTTCATGTAGATCACTTAGCAGGAGATTCCTGTTAGGCTGGATCAAGCTGATATCAAACAGCAACAGGAAAGCTGTGGAAACAGCTATCTCTCATATCACAGCAGGAATAAGTGAATGCGCTTAATAGTAACCATTAACATTGAGCAAAACATCAGGAGCAAATGGGCCGTGCTGTGTGAGAAAGTGATCCAGAACCACATGAAACCATACAACTCATAACAAACTGCTGTTGCACATAACTTTAGATTAAAATATGACACAGCATCTCAAACTACAATACATCAGGAGTGTTTTGTAAGATAGCTGGCATTCAGAAGCAGTTTGTTACAATTTGTGCTCACTGTTGTGTTGTAGATAATCACCACTACGTCCCCTGACTTGCTTTGCCTGGTACATTGTGTTGTTCTGTGCAAAGCTTTAGGATTTGGTGGCAGCCGTAGGAAACGATGGCACTGACAGATGAGTAAATGCGAAAGACAAATGCTGAAAAGGCGAAAATGCTCACTAATAATAAAAGAAAAAATGCAAAAAAAAAAAAAGAAAGTGAAACAAAACGGATGACCTACAGTGGATACGTCCAGTGTTGCTAAAAACACTTCTGCCCTATTCAACATCAGTTTGCTCCAGTGCACCATTCCCCTTGAGGAGTTATACTCCCTTCTGCGTTCATACCTCTGCCTGCAGTAAGCATTGATCTCATACAAATGACCTCCTTACAGACTTCAAATAGAGGGCCATATGAATCATACAAATAGGCATGCAGCAAAATGCAGTTAGTCATTCAAATCAAATTTCAATGTCGAACAGCCAAAAAAATGAACACACCAAAAAGGGTCACTGGAAAGGCATACGTTTGTTGAAATGTGACTACAGCTGCTGCGGACGTGTTTTCTGATGATACGTGCCTAAGTGACTGTGGTGTTGAGTCTGTACCGTGCGCACTGTGGCCTTGTCGCTGTAATCATAATGAAAGCACCTTGACGATTCTGTGGAGAAAAAAAAAGATTCGATTGAAAGTCATTTATCAGGTGAATAAGCAAGAAACCACCCCCTGGCAGAAGCAGGGAGGCAGACAGCTCTGACCCTCTTCTCCCCATGAGTAAATTTAGTGCTATTTTAGGGCTTCCAGCTGTGCGGGATTAAGGGTGGACATGGCGGCGCGTCCAGAGGTCTCACAGCGCATGCATTTCCGGCTGCAGCTAAAGAGTCTTAGAGGATATCGCTGAGGAGATGCTTGTTTAGTGCTGGTTTGAAGCAGGACATGACTTGGAATTGCAGAGGATGATGGTATATGTGCACAGATCGAGAAGGCATCAAAACTGACCAGCTAGACAAGGAGTGCAGAGGACTTAAGTCTTCCTGTAGATACGTGTGTGTAGATTCAACAGTTTTCTCAGATAGAAAAGTGCATCCAAATTCACTGACACAAACACAAAAAAACAACAAAACAATTTTAAAAAACCAGCTCTGTTGTTTGTTTCTCTTCAGTAGCTTTGGCTTGATCCTCATGCATCACCACTGTCCTTTTTTTATTGACATACAGATGATCGGGAAGGCTCATTGTTTCCAGGGGAAATCATGCATTCGGAAAGCTCGCAGCCTGGCCGTTGCTGCTTCCCCATTCTGCTCAGCTACAGCATCTAGTAGTTAGCTTTGGCATCTGGGGATGAGACACAAACCGCACCGAACCAGACACCACGCAGGTCTAGCCAGGGCAGCGGGGTCGGCCTGCGAGGAAAGCCAAGAGGAAAACGTGTGCTTTCAGGTTGGGAGAGGTGGGCTCGTAAAATCGAATCAGAGACTAAATCCATCAGAGACACTACCACAGTGGGAGTTTTTTTTTCCTGGATAAGACTGCTGCTGCCTCAGCCTTCTCAATAGGACAATGCAGTAGCTGCTGCAGCAGCAGCACTACCAGTAGTAGCAGTGCTTTCAAAGATGAATATTAAATCACTGCCTGTGGATCTCATTTTTGTACACTACCAGGATGCAATATATTGTTTAAAATTGGGAACATGAATTTTTATTAGTACTAAAATCCCACAGTTACTTGTTTGTCCTGGCATTTCGGTCACATGGTTTATGGTTTATCTGTTTGTGAGATGAAATACCGATTTCCATCTCCATGTACAGCTTGCGTGGAAATACACTTGAGCTGTCGCACCAGCAACAAGCAGCTCAAACACTGCAGTACTTCTCAAGTCCTAGACTGAGAGTAGAAAGCCAGCGGATGTAAATCTGTGAGTGTGTTAGACCTGCACCGACAGAGAGCCACCAACAGAGGGTGAGAAACCAAAAAAAGATGCTGTGCTACCCTGCCCACATACTCTGCAGAGGACTGCATGCAGATCGGCAACACATTTAAACGGACAAACATGAAACTGTGCATATATAGGAGAGATATACAAGTGACATGCAAACATATGCATATGGAAATCTTTAGAGGGCAAAGCCAAGCCAAAATTCTTTAACTCTTTCACTGGCTTGTTGATGTTTCTGAGATCATTTCTGTCTGATTTTTGTCTCTATGTTCCTCATTTGTTATTTTTTTTTGTTATGAACACTTTACTACATGTCCGTTTCTTGTAAAATCAGTCCTGATAAGAATGTTTGCCTAATTGAAAAATATTCCTCACTTAATAGCTATCAAAATATTTTTTTCCCTTAAATACATGAACAAATACTTTTAAGCAACACCTTACACAATGCTCATAGCAGGGAATTTCAGCCGTGAGGTGTGATACAGAGCGTGTTCAAATATGCAGCTGGATGTGTCCCATTGTTTTAGTTCCATATTAACTGCTCGTGACATAAGGCAGTGACGTCACATAACAGGGAGTTTCCAGGTGGAATTTACTGTACAAATATTGATCTGTTCTCCCTGTCATTTTAGAGAGTTATTAATTTGGTTCTTATCAGTTGAATTTTCAGTCCAAAATCCCTTTTGTGTGTATGTGCATCAGTATTTACAAGTGTAGGAAAACCCAGCCCTGGTAAATATTTCAGTTAACATTCATGCTGGCAATTGTCAATCATTCCCTACATGTCTCTTTACTATGTAGAGGGATTAAAGTAACGTATGTTGATAATATAAACCGATTTACATGTAGTAGTGTAGATCTGCATTTCCCTAAAAACTCCTTAAATGTTCTGGGCACTTACACATGAATATTTTTAAACAAGAAATAAACTGAGCACAACAGAAAATATACAGGAAATCAACATATGGGGGTGTGAGTTGTCCCAAAAGTTCACTGGAGATCATGTGAAATATCAATTTGGCATGCAAAAGACTCAGCTGAGAGGGCAGCTGGGGTCAACAGCTGTGAATATACTGTACACAATTGCAACCTGAAGCAGGAAGGTGTTTGTGCCTGATCTGATATGGACAGGTCCCAGGTCAGCTATAAATCAGAATTACTGCTCGATAACAACTTTGTCTTCCATTCTAAATGTTCTAAATTGTCTTATAAAATTACAGTGTAAAAACTACTTTACGCACAGACAGACGCACGCACACATTACGAATACTGTGTTTGTGATTGGAAGTTATTTGGGAGAAATTTGTATACATCAGATGAAAAAATTGGAAGTGATTCTATTTGTGACTAAACAGTTCTACGACATATTAAATTTCACAACAGGTCAAGTAGTTCAACCCCGCTTTAAGCATATATGTATCGATTTTTTTTTTCCAGCAAATCAGTAACAACAATGTTAAAATGGTGGTTTGAGCAACATGCACCGCTCACCGTGAGGAAAAAATGGAGTGAAAAACTACCCTACCGCCGAGTCTGAGGTCAAACTTTTTAAGTTGAGTTTAAGCATGTATTATTGCACGGGACTGGTCACAGTGGTAATTGATTTTCGTCTCTACTGAGCAGTGTTTGGGAAATAAATTCTATTTTGCACTGCCACTGCGCACTACCTTTAAGACTTCATATTTGCTTTAAAAGGAATCGAAACCGCGCCATTCCCTAATCGCACTATTAACTTAGCCTGAACATTTCACAGGCATTCTATCTGTGCCTAATGTGTTTCTGTCCGTTAAAATATATTCGAATCGTTAAAGCTTTTTAATAATGTCCAAGGTGGCCCAGTTGCGCACATGCTTAAATGTAATTCACGTGTGTCCTGTTTCCAAGGGTTCGCAGCAGCGTACCTGGGAGCTGCGCTGAGCGAGAGTTTATTTCTGCGAGTTTGCATTGCACTCGTTGCAGTAGGAGGATCCATGTGCCGAGAATGACGTCGCTTGGCAAGTCTGACTCCCTCGCAGTTTTTATCAGTCTTCTGTCGGGAAGCTAGAAATCAGAAATATTCTATTACAGGAACAAAATGGAAAATATCCGCGGAAGCCGTCTTAATCTTCGGCGTCAGTCGTGGCGTTTAAACTGCTCTCTGCGGTTGTAGATTAGCGACGGTTAATGCTGAAATGCGAAGGTGTCTAGCCTACTTCTGAGCTTCAGACTGTCAGAACTGAAACTAGTGGATGTATGTTCTAGAGGGACAGACTAGTTAAATACCAGCCTTTACGCCGGGGATATTGCAAAGGAAAAATACTGAACTGTTTCTTCTTTTTCATTCTTGGCTTATTGCTTCCCTGCAACATAGCCACCTGACTAAGTTGGATGTCGCAATTAAGGTAAGGATGCAAAATGTTATGCTGGGTTGACTACAGTAATTGACCAACTTTATAACGTAACTTCGGGGCAATTTCAGGTGCAAATGTAGAAATAGTTTTAAATTATTATTTTTTTTTCTGTTTATGTTGTTTGTGTTGCCGGGGAACAAATAGCAGCATTAACCACAGGCCATCCTAACAGTTGACACACTTGACATTTGACTGAAACCGTCCAAAACAATATAAAACTGTGCATTAAACGAAATATGATTATAACAAAGTTGAGCGTGGCGACGTTGGTAAATATGTGTAATCTGTATTGTTTGCATGATTTAAAATACGTTTAACTTAGTTCATGCGCTTACTGATCTCTTCATAGGACAAGTAATCCAAATTTGTCTGGCAATAGACTTAAGTGTCAACAGGACTGACGACGCGACTAGCTTCTGAACGACGTCGATCAACTTCTCGCTATGCTGAAAACATGTGACCATGAATAAAAATTATCTGAAACTGTCAAATTCTTGCCGAGAATGGGTTAAGTAGTTACACTGATATTTATCCCCGGTCCTCGTGTGCACTTATGCAGATGCTGTGTATTTCATGTCTGCGATATAAAAGTAAATATAGCTTTCCTTTAATCTCCTAGCAGCGGGTACCAGGCTTTCCGATTTGTTGTTGCACGTTGCTACCCAGTGTCTCTATTGACAGATGTCAGAAAGAATTGTTTGCACGTATCTCTGTGTATCTAGTTAAATGTGATGTGACGCTTTTCTGAAAAAAATTACTCATACATGAAGGTTAATTTTAGTGGATGTGATGTGGCTATTAAAAAGCAACTTTTGAAGTATCTGCAGGTGTCATATTTCGTCACTGTTCTTGTTCGGGATGAAGCGCAGCACACTTTTCTTTACGTTCAGCTTTTCGAAACTTATTAATCTTTACTTTGCAGCCGTCTGTAGCCTTAAGGGTGTAAGAATTTCTAAGTAATGTCGCAGCAATGATGTGGCTACGAGGCCTATAAACGCTAGAATGACAGGGTAGGCGAACCAATCCGTGGACAGCTTTATCATGTTTTTCAGCGCAGTTTTTCTCTTATCCAATGGCTGCACGTAAGAGGCTGTGGAAACCAGAACGCTACAAAACCACGTGATTGGTTTTAAAGCGACAGTGTCCTTTTAGCGTACAGCTTTATATAAGAGAAGGGAAAGCAAGTGTTGCGTAGCACGTAATGCAGCCAACACAGCAAGAAGTCTACGATGATTGGCGTTTCTTAAGCGATTAATGGTTTTTAATAAAAACTATTCCCTGTCAGTACAATTAATAATCTGCACTCTGCATTTTAAATTCAAACCTCACCATTTTGTAAATACTGTTGATGATGACAAGCACGGCCTGTCTTGTCTGTCCCTGGTAGTTCTGAAATCCCACCCATTCGTCGTATTTATTGCGCATTAAACTTTAAGGCGAGACTTGACAGGTACTTGTGTTTCCTACCTGTTGACAACTTTACTTTTGTTGCAGGTCCCTTTTAAAAAATAGTGTCTATAGTCTCTAACGTTATTATACTTATAATAAAACAGTCGCTGCCTGACAGTTATTTCAATAATATCCAAAAAACCTAATTTTACGCCGGCTTTTCCTTGATCGATAGCCTTTTTGCACCTTGATGGTATTTTCGTGGGATGTACAGTTTTGTAGTTTCATTGAACATGTTCATGCCTTGTAAGATTCTGATTAATTGGTGGTCATTATTAATCGATTTTACTTAAATATCCTGCGAATTACCAGCTAATCTGAGCATGCATGTTTTGAAAAGTTTTTTCTTTGACCACATCTGTCTGAATGAAAAATTCATTATCGTAAAACTTCGTTTAGATTTGCTGTTTTATTTATCTTACCATACATGTTAGAGGAATCTTGTGACAATTTGTGGCAAAATGGTTCAAATATATACTTACACACCTCTGTAACTTCAGTAAAGTTAGTTTGTGCGTCACAAAACTCGATAATATAATATAATATAATATAATATAATATTGTTAATTCAGACATTCTGTTCTTAATCACTCAGGTGTATCAATGATTCTGCCATGGAGACCAAAAGATACCAAGGTTTCTCAGAGGGAATGGACAAGGAGAAGAGATGGGCTCAGGTGCCTGAGGCAATGGAGTACTTCTGTACCATGGAAGAGGAGAGCAAGACCAACAGCGACATCCTAATGGACATTGTGAACATTGCCTGTTCTCCCAGCACGATAGCAGTAAAGGAAAACCGCGGGGAGAAGCCGGATCAGACCCCTGCTCCGCTGAGCCAGAACCAACAGCAGTTCGTTTTCCCCCTTTTGAACAACACCGGCCACAGCTGTAAGCAGGAAATGGACTCCAAAGAGCTTTCCAAAACCGTGGCCGAGTCGATGGGTTTGTACATGAACGCAGCGAGAGAGGTGGACTACGGCTTCGGCCAGCAGACTGCACAGGGAGGAGACCTAGTCAGTGACGGAAAACTGTTCCCCAGCAGCGGACAGCACCCTGCGTCAGTGGGGCGTCCAAAACCGAAACCTCTCAACTTGTTGGCCTCGGCGCCTTACCCCGTGATGTCCCGCCCCTCCAACGTCCCGACGATGGCCTGCCGCCCTGCCGCCCTGCCAGGGACCAAGGACGCTCTGGCGCCGTCCCAGCACTGCAGCCCACATGCCTCCAACGGCGCCAAGTCCAGCCCCGTTGGCAGCAATCTGGTGTCGTCCACCTCCAGCCCGACTAACTTCGAGGCGCCGTGCCCGTCCATGACCAGCCCCAGCGGCCAGGCCCCGGCGTTGCCCGGCCTCGGACATGTCCACCACGGCCGGATCCCCTCCGCCTGCAGCCCTGTTCACACAAACAGCGTAGGGTCCCCGCTTGCCAGCCCCCTCAACGTCATGAGGTCCCCCATTTCCAGTCCCCAGAGCATGGGCAGTGTAAGGTCCCCACCCTCGTGCAACCCCGCCGCGAGGTCCTCGGTGTCCAGCCCAACTGGTGGCAACAAAAACAACAGCAGCATCAGCAGCAGCACCAATATGCAGGAATCAATGTCTAGTCCGGGAAAAGTCAATGCCATGTCCGTGTCTAGCCCCCCTACTTCAACAGCCTTCCACATGTCCAGCCCTGTGAGCGGTCTGGGTCTGGTGCAGAAAGAAGATGGCAGCCCTGAGAAGACAGACCGAGACTTTAAAGGTTTCGAGTTCCCCAAAGTGGAGAAGGTGGACGGTGAGCTGTATAGTGTTGGCCTGGACCAGATGGGTATGGTGAAGTACATAAAGAACGAGCCAGATGGATTGAGGAGCATGTGCGTGGGCAATGAGAGGGGCCACGTGCCTCACTCTCCCTTCACCATGCAAATAAAAACTGAACCAGACAAAGATACGACGCATCTGAACCCTCACTACAATGGACAGCAGAACTCTTTGGCTTTTTTTCCACCAGAGACCACTTACTTGTCCTTGAGGGACAACGTAGATGAGCACAGCCTTTCGGGGATTTTAGGACCGCCAGTCTCATCGCTCAACGGCAACTACCAACCCGATGCGTTTGTTAACAGTGTCTTGCCTAAGGGGATTAAGGAGGAGTCTAAAGATGGCAGCTATTACCAAGAGAATAATAACATGCCAACATCGGCCATTGTTGGTGTTAATTCAGGCGGACATTCATTTCATTACCAGATCGGAGCGCAAGGAACGATGTCTTTTTCTCGACATGATGTGAGGGACCAGTCAAACCCCTTGCTGAATTTGATTTCTCCTGTTACTGCTCTGATGGAGTCGTGGAAACCCCGATCTGGCCTGGCACAGAACCCCATGGCACCGCGAGTGGAAGCTTTTCCAGGTCAAAGGTGCATCACAGAAAATATGGCAAGGTAAGAAGCTATGAGCATGTGCAGTTCTCAGCATTTCCTTATTTGCGTTTTTGTTTTACTCTGTGGCCGGGGGGGGAAGGGAAGGGGAAGGTGTACAGACAGAAACAGGTTGGCAGTTTGCAAAGCCACTCCATAATAGATTGTTGACATGGGAATGATGTAGATACACAGACATAAGAGCATCAGAAAAGTTACTATAAACTCGAATAAGACTATAAATAATTAAAAATGTATAAGAAACGCTTTTCACTTTATGCCAGGATGAATTCTTTAATTTCTACTCCCAAATTCTGCTGTTTGTGTAATTCAAAATTACACATCAGCATAATGATAGAACTGTTTTATCATTACATAATGCCTATCAAGTAAAGATAAAATTGGTTATTATTGTCACTTTGTCAGCAATAGTTATTCATTTACATTTTTCATCTTAAATGCAGTAGATGAACTGTCCATTTTATGAGCCTAGCCTTTAGCACTTGAGCGATCCTTTAAGATTTGTTTTTGCACCATATTTGGTTTACCTCTGTCGGGGTGTTTTATATAAGCATAGGTTTTTTTGTTCTTGCAAAATGTCTGATCTTATGCCAACAGCCACAGGAGAGATATTTGCCCTGAAAGTGGACATTGGACGCAACATAACTTCCTGTGACACTGGATGTGGTTAAACAAAGAGTGATGCTAATTGATGATGGTGATGATGATGATGCAGAAGCCAAAGATAATGATAATTATTCAGTACAATTGGTGTAATGTTTGTGGGAGCAAGGAACATTTTCTCAAAGAGCTGACGTGGCTGGGATAATACGAGTTGAAAAGGAGAATAACACTTCAAGCAGAGCCCTGTTCACATCGACTCTTAGCCTCGTAATTAGGCTCTACAGTCGTTACAAGCGCCACACTCAAAGAACTCAATTTGCATGCAGCCATTTACAAAGGATTGATTACTGTTTGTGCATTTCACAAAGCAGGAAGAGTGCATTCAAGCCAATATGACTTTGATACGCCTCCTTACAGTGATATTTATTTCATTCTTCATGCAAGTGCACAAAAGACATTAATTCATTAATTTCCTGAATTTTCAGACTGTTCAATTGCACCTCCCCAGGCTGCTACATAATTTACTCATATTTTTTATGTTTTAGCATGCAGAAAATCATGTAAAACTGTGGTTGTTTGTGACCCTGACAAAATGACAGTGAAGGATGACTGACTGGGCGTGCAAGCTATTTAGCACCTGTATTATTGTTCTCATCTGAACATTGTATCAAAGGAGCACAATTTCTAGGCGTATCCATTTCCTTGCCTTCTCTCCATCTGTATTTATTGTACTTGCAAGTACTTTAACAGAGTATTAGAGAGGATATCCCTGGAAGGACACAGCGCCGAACACAGAGGGGCCAGAGAGACAAACGTGTTTGTTAATGCCCCTGGCCACTGTTACAGTATAGCACCACGTGACCACAACAGCACTGTAAAAGCAAACACTCTGTTGGCTGCTGAACTGTAACAGGAAAGCAAAGGTTGTTCCTTATCAGGAGGCTATTCTCAGAGGCAGGTTTATTGTGTTGTTATTATCGCAGAGGTCTGGGGGGGGGGGGGGGGGCGGGGGGGGGGGATGTATGGGGGGGCATGTCATGGAAATTATTTTTTATGAGGCCTCTTCTTTATGAAACGACAGATCAAGATGACCAAAACGTTCACTTTTTGTTGATTATTTTGAATGTGAGCAATTAGCTTGTGCCAGGATAACTGGGGAGCTTTCAGATGAAATGTTTCTGTTAGTGGCCAATCTGGCAAGCACTGTCTTTTAACACATATTCTCAGGGCTAGCTGTATGTTTTCTAATTTCCAAATGTGCAGCACATCTAACATTGTCAGAATTCAGACACCCATTTCTTGAATATGCACAAAAGGGGCTAGATTTTGATTTTTAGGATTGTTTTGGATAGTTTTATGATGCGCCATATTTTGACTGTGTGGCTGGACTATGGCTGGTAAAGGGCTGTTGCAGTGCTTTTGAGGTTGTTAGGAACAGGCTGTAATTTTTTCTCAGGTGTGTTTGAACAGCAGTCGTATGTTCAGACGGTCATATAAATCATGTTCTCTAACTTGCTGATATTTAGGGAAGCAATACTTTAATAGCAATACGTCAGCCTGTCAGTGTCCTGTGGTTCCATTTGCTTAATGACTGTACTTATATTTATTCCAGCTAGTGGTCATTTCAGAGCACTGGAACTTATTAAACCGAACCATGACTCAAATTAAAACCAACAATCAATTTAAATTAGATTTTAATTTTAGTGGTGTTTAAAATCTAAACACGTATACAGTCTGAAATCTCTTGAGTTGGTTGTGCAAACTTTCATGTACAACGTTGTACTTTATGGAAATGTTCCGTTTATTAATCTTTACAGCATATCCAGCAGTCATAATAATACATATCTCATAATAATACATATCTAGAAAGCTACCCTGCAGCATTGTGCCTTCATTTGTAACCATTCATATTTTAATGATACTAAGTAAATCACTATTTTTAAGTAAATCACTCGTCATAAGAGCTTCCATTGAAATGGCTTAAGAACAGGGATCACTGTAATCAACAACAATAATATGAAATAACTGTAATGCAGAACTTCTTTGCTCATAAAGCTGTTATAAAAGAAGTATTACTGAAATATAAATAGTTCATGCACGTATATGACCAATCTGAAATGTCTGTGTCAGAGGTTTTTTATGAGATAATATATTACATGAAACTCTAAACGTAAGCCAACACCCTGTCCTCCCAGAACTTCCTGGACATTGGCAAGAGCCAGCAATTTACATAAGAGAAGTAAGTGTGATTTGTGGTATAGCTAGGCACCCACGTTACTGCTGCTACATCTGCACTTATATACACTCTTGTTCAAAATAGCATGTTAAAGCAGCGTCAGTGACGCTGTGCCAAGAACAGTGGTAATCACCCTGGAATTGATACATGAAACTCTACCGAGAGGGTTCCACTGGCAGATCTGTGGTCAGCGTCTGTCCATGCTGCCACCGAACAGCTTTTAAACCACTCCATTATTCATGGACTAACAACTAACATGATTTTATCAAATATGTTGCATATACACAATATGTATAAGGTATTTTGTGCACATAGACTGTCTTGTGATTTAACAAGATGCAGGTGTTGCCAAAAATTGTCGTGTACAGATATTTGATGTGATTATCATTAAAAATGTTTTATTTCTGTACTAGAATTTCACAGTAGGTAATATGTAAAGTTCAATTATTGTTGTACCTCTGTTATACCAGATTAAACTGTTTACCTTTATGAATTAGTTGGTAAATATTTATGTTGTTTTATCAAAGTGTGAAGAGGTGTCTGTCCTACATATTTTGTTTTTGATGGTGTAATACTTTAATGAAGCCAACAGTTTCTCACTTCAGACTGTATACTCCTTCAAGGAATAAGCACATAACTGTAGTATCAAATGCTCTCATTTGGTCAGATGCATGCATTGTTCCACCAAATGAAGCCCCTAGCAGGAGAAATCATGGATTAGAATGTTGGAAACTAAATACAAATCATTGAAGGCTGTAGGTTAATGTTTCAAGCACTGTGAAACATCCAGGGAGCTGTGTAGCTCTATGAAGTGCAAAGAATCAATGCCATTCAATGACACTGTACTTTAGAATGGAAAGCCCATTCTGCCCATGTGAACTTGAGAAAGACCCCAGAATGTAACTAGCCAGCTACAGTAAGTTAAATTGCAAAGGTTTTTTCACTGGGTTTACCACTGCACAGCACTTGCCATCCAAACTAAAACAAGAAGCAGAACATTTGGCAACTGTTGCCTGGCTCTGCTTCACCCTCAGTTAAATCTTTTGAGTGTGAACTGCGATCGTTTTTTTTGTTCATGCTTGAAACTTAATCCAAGAAGGTAGTACCTTGCTTAAACCCCAAACTGGCAAAATGCAGTTCATTATATTTCAGTTTATTTGATGCAAATGTAGGTATGGCAGGACCTTAAGACAATGTCCCACCAGAAGCCAGACATTGTTTTGCTGCTTGATTGACAATGATTTGTTCCACTTGCTGCCCAGTGCAGTTTCTGGAGGCCAGTACAGTCCCTAACTAGATGGGTAAAGTTTCTGCAAGTCAAGTCAGGCGAGAGCTCCTGTTATAATAATAATAATAATAACATGATATTAATTTTTTTCTGTGGTTGGTAAACACTATGCTTTGGACTACATCAACACCTGCAGGTATGCCTACAGGTCAGATATGCGCTGACAGACCAAAAGGCTTGGCGTGTTTTATTCCTTACATTTGTGTGTGTGTGTGTGTGTGTGTGTGTGTGTGTGTGTGTGTGTGTGTGTGTGTGTGTGTGTGTGTGTGTGTGTGTACAGACTTCAGTAGTGTCATGGTGGTAGAAACCTCCAATCTTTTTTTTTTTCCTGTGGAGGTATTTGGTTGGTCATTCTAAGTCATTATCACTCAGCCTTGCAAAATCTATTGACTGTGCAGTGAGGGGACTGTCTTTTTCCACTGTGTGTTCACAACATGATAAGATTGGTTAGAATTGGGGTTAAGGTTAGAGATTAGCTCTGAGAGCTATTGGTCAGCTCAGAACTCATATAGTTATCTCTGGGGCCTTGACATGTTCAAATAATAATACTGAGTCTTGACTTGCTCCAATCAATTTTTGCTCGGAAGCAGATCTGCTTAATCAAACGATGACTTTGGCTCCTTTGTTTACATTTAAGGTTGTGTAAGTACATGTTGTTTCAAATCAGTAAGTGATGATGTAAAATGTTTTTTTCTCTTTCAGTGAGGAAGATGCATGTTGAAGTTTGTACCAAACAGGCCCATATGGCAAAAATAATATTGAAACTGTTGCTCTAATGAGATCCAGCTCTTCCTTTTGGTGCAATGGAATGACAGTTGTAGGTGGTCTGACTGAGTAGTGGGAGGACTAACAACCTTTTAAGCAGAGTAGTGGCTTTTTGAGGTTTTTTCCAGCTGGTATCTGTTCTGCCAGCTCTGTGTCATGTGGACTGCACTGTCACAATTTGATGTCTAAGGCTTCCTCTGACTAACCCCCATCCACTTTTTCCTAAACTTTGTGCAAGGAAGTTGAGCAAGTACAACTTTTTTATATGTTGCAGCAACCAGTGAGCCCATGATGCTGTGCAAGTGTCAAGAAAAGGAGTTGTAAGATTATTTTTACATAGAACAATGGCTCTTCAGACTGTCGTTTTTCAGTTGCTGGTATCAGTCCAGCCACCTATTTACCATGTGGCTCATGCTGTAATTTCAGTAAAAAAAAATGTAAATTGAGTCACATTCAAAAGATATTCAAGCTTACATTCAAACTATCAGAGCATTGCAAAACTTCAAAATCCACAAGCACAAAAGACAGCATCCTTAACATTAGTGAGGTAGTCTGGAACTTTCTCCACCTGGCTTGAGGGGGCATTGTAAAAGGCGTGATGTCTCAGCACTGATGGAGTCTAGATTACTCACATTGAGCTTTGCTGGTACATTAACCCGCTATCTGTGATTTTAATGCAAAGGCTTATATCAATCATAACATTAATTTTTGGAGGTACACTGTTGCCTGCAGACAGTGTTTCAGCTGGATGGACCGAAGACAGGACAGAAGGTTATTATTTTTCTGCTGTCTCTCAATAATGGAATCTCAGGAAAATTAATTGATTTCTGTTGTATTACTGTTGTCATTTTCTGGCATTCCTGCTAATATGCAAGCATTACATATATCACTTCAAGCTGTGGCCTGAAGCTTTAATGTTGATACTATGCAAGATTATTTGTTGGCTCAGTTTTTGACGGGGAAAAAATAAAGTTAGATCAGATTCCAAAAAAAGAATAAACAGAATCAGAAATGGTTGCTAATGACCTACTTTGGGGTTCTGAATTACTTCTGTGCTGATTGCCAAATCTTGTTTTGCCCTCTTCAGAAACTTACGGTGGAATGTTGGAGATAACTGAAAAGTTTTACACTAAAGAATGCTCCACATTAAGCTTTAACTGCATCTTTTGGAATCTAATCTGGGACCATTTATTCATCAGAGGGCCTGAAAGTTATTTAACTGCGCAGAATAAAATGAATAAAAGACTCTGTATATTTACTGTTGAGTCATTACTTTGGAGCCCTTCATGTCAGGTGAGCACGGCTGTGCCACAGACTTACTTTTCTCATGTACTGCTGAGGTAGATTTGAATAAATTCAGAAAGAAGAGTCTGTTGCCTTGACAACCCTTACCAAAGCAGTCTGCTGAGTCCAGAGCTTTTGGTTCCAACAAATCAAGCTGGCAAGTTGCACACGCTCCTTGGCTTATCACATGTAGGAGATGTAGAGGTTTGTTCCATATCAAATTGCAATTTCTGTACATTTGCTTCTTGAGCTAACTAACCACTAAATGAAGATTAGTGACCACATAGTTCTTTGATGAGCTGGCTGTCTGGCTAACAATTTGCTATATTAGTAGCTAGCTTCTAAACATGAAAAGTTCAATCAAATGATAATATAAATAATGAAGTGGTATCTTGTGGCAATAAAATGTGAGCCCAGCAATTAATATTTAATTTGATGGATTATTTTTGTGTTATTTTAGAATTAAAATGTTTGACATAACTCAACTATGATCTTGATATTGATGTAAGATTTTGTTATGGTTTTTTTTTCCCATTAAGCTCTTACTCGAAGCACTGAACTTTATCATCAGCAGAGCCCCTTTTGTTATGGACTTCCAGATGTTTGTTATTTTTCTCATATGCATTTCCTGTGGATGGCACTAAACACCTGTCTCTCATGTCTCTGAAAAAATGCAGTTTTAAGCACTTAGTGCTTTACATATAGTAGAACAGCAACTGCCACCTTTATTTGAATGCCCTCTGTTACATGGACTTCCCAGACCTACAGTTTTATCATTTAAAACTGCATATGCATGAAGGCTGCATATGGTCTCTCATTGTTCATTCTGGCATATACGATTGTGTTTTTTAAAATAAAATTTCTCTTTATGAGATGCTGCACAAATGTTGGATAAATCTGCCACACAGAACAGGGAGATACTTTTTTTTTTCTTTTTCTGGAACTCTTTAGCAGAGACAGGAAAAAGCAGAGAGTGTGACATCTTGTTTGTAAATAGAATGTCGTTAGGGTAACGGTCCAGTTGTAACTTCTGTGAGACGCAGCTGCAGAACAAGGCCAGTTCCAGCGTCATCTCGAGAGAAAAGAACCCATAACGCTGGGTGTCTTCCAATCCACACACTTCTGCGCTGGCATGAAAGAGCATATCCCCCTTCATTTTATGTAGCTGTGAAATTTAATGCATGGTCCAGATTTAACCGCCTCAAATGTCTAAGGGCTACAGACATCTGATTAACGGCAAGTATTTGTACTGCATGTTCACCTTAACAGGTGCACCGATGCACCCTGGGAGTTAGGGAGGTGTTTCTCAGCTGCGATGACAAAGCATAATAACTGTGAGAATGTGTTTTTGGGTTAGGTTAATGCCCATCTGTAGCCTGTGAAAGCTATCTGGGCACTCGCACCAGCAGACGCGCTCAACCTCGAGTATCAGTTTCAATAGCGATGCCTGAAGAGTTAGTTAAGTCACCATTTCTGTCACGTTTAACCTGGCAGGCTGCTTTTAGCTTCCGAGAAAGCCTGAAAAGTTTCTCCGTATTAGAATTGCTGTCTGTTCTTATGTGGAACATTTGTCAGATTGTTTTCTCAGATCAGATTTTTTCCCATTTTGAATTCACAATTTTCAACGACAGTAACCTGTTGCCATATGTTTTCATTAAAGTGATTTATCAATAAAAAGTAGTTTATAGATTGAACAGGTATATTATTGGAGATACAGAATGGTACCTTATCTGAATAAAATTCCCAGTGATAGAGAAAAGTGATCCTTAGTGTTTTTCCTTGCACAATAGCCAATAAATAAACAAACCTATGAAAATACATTTGGTGAGGAAAGCTAGTACAGAAAGAAACTTGAGATCGGTACATGGTACCGATTCCTTCTTCCTCAGATTTGTCATTCTTCCATTGAATGCCGCTAAAACACGTTGCTTTTGTGCTATTTCTTTTAGTATGCGCATAAAATAAACATGCAGTTTAATCATGTAAGATACAAACTGAGCATCACAGCCCTCTGATGGGTAGATTGTTTTTCTGACGGCCAGTTGCGCACACCAATAAAAACACAATTACCCGCACGCCGGGGATGATGGGAAGGAAGGCTGTCCTCATTTGACCCTTTCAAAGGTTGCTTGACAAAGGCAGTTCCTTCGCTGCACCGACAGACCATTGAAGAAGCCAAGGCAGTGGTGGGCGCTACAGCTCTAGGTGTTGCCATCTCCTTGTGACACAGGAGACACGGCTATACTGTAATCATGTGTTTGGGTCGGAAGGTTGCAATGAAATTCATTCCATTGAAACCACAGTATATACTGTACTTCTGTAATGTTTTTGGTAACATGAGGCAAGCAGGAACAGTGCCAGTTGTGTCTCTCTCTCTGGCCAAGATGACTAACAATATCAAACCATACAAGAGGAGCAAGAAAGATGCTCTGACAGGAAATGGGATTTAGCAAACGTAGAAATATTTTCCAATGTGGCTCTAAGGTTACATTTGTTGGATACTTATACATTTCGCAAGACATGAGGAATAATAGGTAATTGAAATAATTATTGCAACAATTTAGGACACTGAGCAAATTTAATAAAGAGACAAGTTGTATGAAATGAAGTTTAAATGTAGTTGCATCATATTACATATAAATTATTTTCAGTTACTACCCTATTACTGATACTGTTGTTTGTTTATTTTATTTTTCTTAGAAAAGCTTGGTGCAGCCTGGTTTATTGTCTACTTCTAGAAAATCCGCAGAAAGTTTGTAAGGGTACTGTCTCTGCATTAAAAATCATTGCCTGCTGATGTGAAGCTTTACGGAGATATACTGTCTTTATATCCTACCCTTGTCTCCTCAGTAATACTTTGGTTGCCTGACTGCAGTATATAAGAGAACCCCTTAAAACAACAACTCCAATTTTCATGTAACATGACTTATAGAAATTGGTTTTCTGTAAGAAAAAATAACTGTTATTTCTCAGTTTTTTTGGACTAAATGATTTAAGTCATTAAATTAATGTAATTTCTTTCCATATTTTCAAGGAATCTGAACTCTAAGGTATATGTAGAAAACACTTGTTTTATGGCTTTGACAGTGTGTACTGTTGAAGCTCCCAAGTATCAATCTTTTTTTCTGCAGTCATATGTTCCTGAGTGAACTCAAAACAAAAAAAAAAACTGCTAGATTGGTTTTCATTTGTGTTTGTGCAAGCATTCATGCTAAACTGCTTATTGTGAAACAGGTTGGCCTATATTTCCAGTGTGTACAGGGTTCAATGACATCTGCAGAAATGGCTTCCATTAACAAAAAACACTTCAAAAAACTGTTAATTGTTCCGCTTGAATGGCGAGCGAAAAAGTAGGTCAGACTCGGCTGGCTCAATTAAAGTCAAAGAAAACTAGTGAACTACAAGCCGGCTCTCTGGGATCGTGTTACGTAACGCATGTGTATGACGGTGCCTAATAAATCTTTTATAGAGTATAGCTGGCATTGAATATGACCCAGAAAGTGCACAGACCCTTTCTTTACAGTCATTTATTGTGAAACGGAACCAAATCTCTGCTTTGTTTGGTCTTGAGTTGCAGTGGTAAACAGCAAATGGAGGCCCCTGTTGCCCTGATAAAAGGCTGCACAGATGAACGGTTTTCACACACGTCTTGAATTTTGGGCCCCAGGGACATGCAAGGTCTTCGACACAGTGACCCGGCAGGTCACATGCTATTGTACATGGAAGCTCCTTTACAAGAAGACCAATGTTTCGTGTTGGCTTCTATCGGTTTATATACAGATGTTTTGCCTCCTGAGAACAATATTAATGGTTGGCATACTTTACTGTCAGCATTGTGATTGGAGGAAATTGGAAAGACTGAATGAGATAGGCTGGTTAATGACAGTGATGTCATAACGTAGAAATGCACTTTGATGTATCAGACTAAAACTGAACAAAGTGCTGTAACTATATATTTTGTTCCTTTTCATTTGCCTGTTTTATTTTTCAGATTAAATCCATGTTACTTATTTGAAAAGGGCCAGCAGTCATACTTTTTGTCTGGCGTGGATAAAAAAATTACCTGGGGCCTGCATTAACATAAATTTTTGGCGTATGACATGAAAATATGCACAAATGTGTTTTTTTAAACAAGAGAATTATGCAGATTTTCTACTAATTTTGAAAATTTTTGGAAGATATGCAGATTAGCCTGAATTGTGTGGTTTGATTCAAAAGGCACAACTGCATTCTCTTAGTTATCTAGAAATACATCTCTTTTGAGCTGAAAAATAGGTATAAATTAAAATACTCAGTGTTGTGGCATACCAAATGAGGCAGGGCTCTGCACTGAATGGCTCAATGGCCATAAATGACTTTATTTGTAATAACTCCCTTAACAGCTGAAGCCAAGACACACATTTTAATGAACATAATCTACATTTAGGACTAGTCTGGTTTTTTCATGCGTATGCTTTTAGTTTTAGACCTTCGTATCAGAGCACCTTCAGGCGCAGGCTGAGACCACCGAGATGCACTACGGAATGCCACAGGAAGCCATTTCTTCCTGTGGCCATCAAACTGTACAACTCCTCCCCCTCGTGTAGGAAGAACAGCTGAACCAGTGAAAACCGTTCCCCTACCGTTCACCAATATGTCCAGTATGTATATGTATATGTTCATATCACCATCTTCCTGTGCAATATGCATATGTCGATCAACATCTACCTGGTGCAATATAAATACCTCACAGAAACAGAATACTGTGCAATATGTGCATTGTTTTTGATGCTGTAAGTGAGCTATTTCCGGCACAATAATTTCCTTCGGGATCAGTAAAGTTTTTATAAAGTTCTTATCTTATGTTATCCTATCTTGTCTTACTGCTTAAATCGTCACTAGAGGACCCCTCTGAAAATTGATTGCTAGGCTACCTTGCAGTTACCATGTTACATGTGTGCTCAAATGGAGCTTGAAATATATTTCAGGTTTTCTTAAAATAAGTCATTAAGAGCCCAAAAAAAAAATGAACCTCAGGTAAAGCTTTGTTAGACCCAACAAGCCCGATGCTGATTTGTAAATTCTTGGTACGTCAAGTCAAGTACTATTCCTGCACTCCTTTTTAAATTCCAGGTTCCACCACAGATTCCTGTTTTGATAGGCAGCCAAGTGCGCTGCTGAACACTGTATTCCGAAAGGTATCATGGGCACATAATTTAAAGCGTGAAATTTTGCTGAGTGGTTGCGAACGTCTGGCAGTAGCAATAAAGGCCTGGGCCTTCTCAGCCAGAGGATATGGGAAGAGTTGTGGGAGAGCTGGGCCGCTGATGCCCTCATTCGGGGTTATCACACATTGTTTCTTACAGTCGTGCAAGGCTGTTGTGGAGACTGCGGGCGGATTGGTGCAGGGTGACCCCGAGACGCAGCTGATGTTGTGCAGAGCTTGTGAAATTAGTTGGCGATGTCACTGGCTGCTTGGCAACGTGCAAAGGGGGGTCAGCGCAGAAGAGAGAGAGAGAGAGAGAGAGAGAGAGAGAGAGAGCAGAGGCTACAGGATTTAAACTGCCCCAGCGGCCGGGCTGTGTTAAATCATTATTTCAGACTGGTAAAGGGGGCCGGGACGCAGGAAGTACATGGGAGCCGGGTGCCAGGGTTTGTCCGTTTGCGTGAGAAAGCAGCGGTGGTTTTTCTGGAGCGCTCTCAGCTGTGACCATACAGTACTCCCGTCAGCAGGGCCCCAACACTGGGGTCTTTGTCCTTTCCGTTGACTCTACACACACATTACTGTACACATGGCAGCGGGCCACGGCGCCCTGCATGAGGCTCCTCTGGCCCTGCACTTCACTGTACCTGGCACCCCTTCAGGGCACCCGCCCCCCTGTTTACTGTCTGCTTTTGTTTTTACCAGCCACAGAGCAGTCCCTTACCGCCACCTTGTCTCAGCCTCAGACCCGCCCCCTTCTTTTCATAATCCGCTTTGGAGAGCGGGACTGTTGTGTGGCTTTATGTAACTTCATTTATCCGTCAGGTTCTTCCGCCGTCTGGGGGATTTTTCCCCCTTTCTAGAGTTGCAGCTCGGTGTGCTCTCACTCTGTCCCCCCAACCCCCCCCACCCGGTCAGCCATGAAATGAGCAGACGCTCCGCATGTGATCCGGCTTGGCATATAGAGCGAACCCTGAGAATTCCTAGACTATTTGATCTGTAATATTAGTCTCGCTTGACGTTGCAACATTTTTTTTTTCTTCAGGTAAATGACAGCGACACTAGACTCTGGAAATCACCCTATGCAGAAGGGAGGATTGATTTCGAATATTAAATAGGTCATGATTTGTAGATACTGATGATCCTGGCAGGTTGCGTGGATTTTTTGGAAGCTATTACAGTTTTGAAGTTGGCCTTTTTTTTCATTTGTTTTCCATCTCTCACTCTTGTTTCCCTCCCACGTTATTAAGTTGTTAACAGGATTTTAAACACTAACCTCATTTATTACATTTGAACCATTTTCCTCTCTTGAGAACTGTTTTTTAACAACTCTGAAGTAAACAGACACTGCAGATGTGCCACAAGTAGGTGGATTTAAATACATTTTGCATCTGAGACAAATTTATGTAATATCCGTTACTGTATAAATCTTCCTAATGCAAATAAGCTTTTAATCCATGCTTAAGGCATAACTGCAGGACACATCTGGACTATGAAATCTGTGTTTTTCTGAAATGTATCACATTCTTTACCACTCAAGCTAGCAAGTACTTTAAGAGCAGGTATCGGTGAGAGTGAAGGCCTTATTTATGTGTTGAAACCATAAAAAATGCTTTCAACTTAATATAATATGATATCTATTTTCAGACTTCAGAACCTGTGCGGACATCTTGGTGTCCGTTAATCCCTATTGGCTGGAGCGTTTGATATCTAACCCATTCATTCTTGGTGTATTGACAGATCTCAGCATGCAGTCGCACCAGTAGTCTGTGCAGTTTTCAGGCTAGCTGTCTGCCAGCATTTACCTGTGTACGTGTTAGACTCCTGTCTGACTGGGTGACAGGCCAAAATGCCGTTCCCATGGCAAAACACGCTTTTATCCTATCGGTTTGCCTTATTATCAAAGAGAATGTGTTTTATTTGAAAAACAAAAGTGTTATTTGATGGCTAGACTGTTAAATGTATAGGGAGAAATCTTAACTGGTAAATCAATCTGTTTGATTATGTTAATTAAATATGTTTAAGTTTTCATTGTGGGGAAAAAAAGTATTATATTGGACATATGATGTGGAAGAGTTCTTCTGCTGGTAAGTCTGTCAGGATACGCATGAATTGTTCCAGTATGGTGTTTTTTTTTTTTTTCTCTTGAATATTAAAACCATCCGGGGCATGCACACTGATTCCGTGTTTTCGGAATACTCTTTTTTTTTTCTTTTTTGGATTGTTTCCCAGCGGATCTTTATGCTTTCGGGATGCCTGACACGTTTGTTTCAATCCTCCCGTGGTTCGCAGGGGTAACTGCGTACGCTGCGTTCCTCAGATTCACACGTAGCAGACAGCATGAGACAGCATGTCAGCCAGGTGTAGTGACATCACCCAGGCACACTAATAGCCGTGTAATAGCGTGTTTTGCTTTGCGGATAGTTTTCACGAGCTCCAGTTTCACACTTAATTTCACCACCCAGTGTATAGGGCCTGTACTGTTGATAATTTCTTAGTCACTTAAATCAGATTTTACTCACTATAGCACCCCGGTTGAAGGAATACCAGTGTGCCAATAATGCAGGAGTACACAGAATAAACATTTCCATAAACAAACATATCTATGTTAGTTCAAACTCGTTGGTTACCATTCATAGAGCTGCAAAAAAAAAATACCAGACATGTTGCCTGGAGTAGGCTTGTAGCACCTGAGACTTCTGCAGAATGGTGTATTTCAAACCGTTCTCGAGGTAAACTGCAGCATGCGACCATGCCCTTCTCATGTAAGCCGTCCCCTCTTCTCCCCACGCAGTTCCTACGCGCTAACCCAACGCCCTGATTTGACAGCCACATATGACATTGACTGTAGGCATCTCTGCTCTGATTCGACAGCCACATATGACATTGACTGTAGGTATCTCTGCTCTGATTCGACAGCCACATATGACATTGACTGTAGGTATCTCTACTCTGATTCGACAGCCACATATGACACTGACTATAGGCATCTCTGCTCTGATTCGACAGCCACATATGACACTGACTATAGGCATCTCTGCTTTATCATACACATGGCAAAGATGCTTGGAATGTGAAGCTGGATACTGCAGCCAGTATCACAACATGTGCAAAGCAGCTGGGTTCTGGTGGTGAAAGTGAGTGATACTAACCTGTACACTGCAGGTGTAACTGCTGTTATGATCATATTTTGACTCATTTTATATATGCAGGTTCTGTTGTGTGCAGTACACTACAGTAGTTATATAACTTTAAGAACTGGAGTCAGCACTTTGATCATAGGTGTATGTAGGGGGAATCAATTTATCCAATTCCAATAATCATTTTTAATCATCTCACTGATATTTTACCATATGGGCTCTAAGTAAATTCACAACCTGAGAATCTGATTTTTTATTTTTTATATCTGCCCTTGAGATCACTAATTTATTACTTCCGTATGCATTCGAGTGCATGTTAATTAACAAAAAATGTTTTGTTGTAATTTATTAATGTTCTCAAGGATAGGATCTAAGAACCCTGCAAAATAACAGATCACTTCCTGATATGTGATTTCCTGCCTGAAAATGAGTGAACACCCATCTATTTACAGCAAGTCCTTATTTACTCAAAGCTGGAATTTTATACAGTGCCTGGGGGAAAAAAGCTGAGAATGATTAATTGAACACTCAGTCTTGGGAGGCATAGACTATTGGAATATGAAATGAATCAAAATGCACATCCCTGCTATTCTTTATGTGACCCTGTCTCCACAGAAGTCGTCAGGCACGTCTTGGACAATAACCTGTCTGGTCTAGCACAAATCCGACTGTCAGCTAAAAGAGTGGTTGGAGCTGTTGTAGCGGCAGCATTAAACACATCATCCAGAGCACTTCCTGTCCACTCACTCACTCACTGAAAACTTGACAGAAGACTGCGCCTGCTGCCAGCTCATTGGCTATATTTAGACCCACTTCCTGTGAGGAGCCAGGGGAAATCTCTTGGCGCCCTCTACACGTGCAGGGCTTTCCTGGGTTTATCTATGTGTGTGTGTTTATGTGTTGGGGGACTGTATGTATATGTATACATGTACATATACACCTGTGTGTGTGTGTGTGTGTGTGTGTGTGTGCATCTGTCATGCTGGTAATGCTGGTTCAAATGCTGACTTTGCTATGAATGCATTAGCTTTCAATGGACGAGTAGAATTTTGGATGCAAGGGAGTGAGGAGCTAGCTAACACTGTGAATGACTGAAAACCATAAACATCCCAGAAAAAATCCCATAAAAACAAAGATAATTCCCTAAATCCTTACTGTTCTTATTTTAATGTAGCAGAGTAAACCTTGAAAAGACTAAAATTAAAGGAAAGGATCATATCTAACCACTGTGGCACAAAAGTTATGCCTATGAACCCATGCTCCTGGCCAGAAAACTATGGCACTCTGTATGTAATTAACTATATTTGCAATCTGCAGGCTCACTGGAGTCATGAAGCGGTCAGTGACCGTAAACCGAAAGTCAGAGTAGATTCATATACTCCACGGCTGTTGAAGTTGTTTAATGCTTTGTGATCATTCTTACAGGGCTATAACTGGAAATTTAAATCCTGTGTTATAGGTATTGTACATTACTGAATATATATTTGATCAAAAAGCCAGTGAATCTTCTAAGGTTTGAAGCGAATTATCATATTATATATTATATTATATTATATTATATATACATATTATATTATTATAAGCTGTGATTATCATGAATTACCTCAGCTGGATCATTTGTGAGTGTTGAAATTTTGACTACTTGACACCATTTTAGGAGTGTATATGAGAACGTAAGAGTTTAATGGTGAGAACAGACCATTAAGCTCATCTAGGCTAATCATTTTGCCTATAGTCTAGAGTGCAGCTAACGCTGTGTCTTGAACAATTGAGTGGTCTCAGCTTCCACTGCAAGTCCTAGTAAGTCATTGCATGCATAATTCTCTGTGTGAAAACAGAAGCTGGCTAGCTAATTTGAACAGAGACTTCCTGTAATCTTGGAGGTCTGCCATGGTCACTGTTTTTTTTCTCCCATCTTGAGGGGAACACTTGAAAAACCTCTTTTTTCACAGTCTATGGCAACTGAGCTGAATTTAGTAGTGAGCTGTCCTATCTGTTGTATGGCACTATATACAGTACTTCACTAGCCAGTTTGCATAGTACATTTGGTGTTAGTTTATACAAAACTGTTTTTGATTATGACAGTTTTTACAATTCATTTTAGCATGTATTAATATCTTATTTACCCTGGTGAATAAATGTTCTCAAAAGACTGAAGAGGGTGGCTGCTAGGAAGCTGAAATATGCAATGCAGCTTTAAATAGTAGGCTGTTCATCAACCATGCCACTCCCAAGCTCAGGTTTGACTGCACCTGCTCTGTAGTCTGAAGACGAAACCCTATAATTTTCTCCTAACAGGTATAATGCTGACAGAATGTGATCGCTCAGTGACCTTTATTTGATGAGGTTTTGATACCAAGGCACAATGGGCCTATAATTCATGAGTGCAATTTTATCTCTTTGTTTCCTCAATTGGCTGGTGCATACAGTATAAGGGTCACGCTTTGAAAAATTACACGTGAGGGCGGGTTTCCTGTCGCTAGAAAGTTTGGCTCAGCCTCACCACCTTTAACACATCCATGCACAGACACGCACACTACAACCTTTCAGCCACATATATAGGAACAAAAAAACATTGTACAGTAGGAGCCTATAAACTTTAAAATGTTTACTGAAATACAGGGTCTGAGAAAATTTTGTGGCCTTCTTTCAAAGGATGTGGGGAAAAACAAAAACTGCCAGGCAGGCCGCCAGACACTGACATTGGCAGGGGAAACCCCTTCATGTGCATTCAGGCCTCCAGACAGTGTTGCGTGGCAAGGCACACCGCTCTGCAGAGCGGTAATGCGATAAAGAGGCTTCAGCTTCAGGACAGGTCAAGTGTGCTTTTCGCAGACGCAGAATCATTTCCTGTTGTTGCATTGCAGTGCATTTGCCTGTCCTCCATTGCATCATCCTCAAAGGATGAAAGATTCTCTTACTTTGATGAATAGGCGTTGATGAACAGAATAGAATAGAATCAGGAATTGTGAACTATTTTTGGAAAGTTGTATTACAGTTGTTCAGTGATTTCACAATACTATATTCCATTAGGACGATAATGAAGTTCACTTTGAATAATCTCACTCTGCATCAAAAATAAATAACATAATAAACGATAAAATAATAAAATATGTTCAAGGCATACATTTCAGGAATGCAACTAAAATGCAGTAGGATGTACAGACATACAGAAATCAGCTTACAAACTAAATTGCTCTTTTTCCTAGAGTGCTACAATATTTATGAGATCATATTTAATGTTCTATGTTGCCATTGTATTGTTCATTTTTACCAGGAATAAGGTGGCGTGTCATTGAACAGAATGTAAAAAGCACTTCCCAGAATGATGGGCGATTTCCCGTCATGATTACACTGGAGAAGGGCCAGATGCTAATGGCACAGAATTACCATACTGCAGACACGAAAACCCATTAAATGCACTCTGGAATTTTAATAAAGTTTTATTGTTTTTTTGGCAGACAGAATTACGATTGTTTTATCATTATTATCATTATTATTATTATTGCAGTTCTGTATTTGCTTGAATGTTAAGAAAAAAAGGGTGCATTGCCGCAGTTCACCTAACTGGCATGGTGACCAAGAACAATAAAAAAAAGAATAGAAATGGGAAAACAGGAATAACGCCCACTGAAACATGATTCAAATGACTGTAGGCTGCAAGCCAAGACCCACGAAGGCAATGCGGACCCTCAAAACGCTTGCTCCTGGTTTGGTAACTCCAGCCGGTCTCCCTCCTCTGCAGAGAGTATGAAAGCTGTCCCTCACAGAGACAGGAGTGAGATAAGATCCAGTTTGGAGGGGACTTGCATGGCAGCGAACACTCCTGCTATTATTGCGAAGACTTCGGAAGGAAAGTGCTGAGTCAAGAGCTCTGTTCTGGGAGCACATAGAGGAGTTCATTTTCCCCAAATCCCCAGGCTAACAGAGCAGGAAAGCAGGCCATGCCTGAGTCATCTGGAAAGAACCCCCCTCACCCCACCCTTCTCAGGTCTCACTGAAAGTTGTCTTATATAGGCTGTGAACAATGTCATTAGAACATTCAGTTAGAGCCATGCAGGTCATTGATACTGTATGTACAAACAGCAGTAACAGTTCTGTTTATTCATAACTGGTCAGTTTATTGTTTTTTCAGCCCTTTGAGGGTTTTTTTTTTAACAATTGCTTTGGCACCATCAGAATATCAGGGAACTGGCTTCAAAGATTTAATTTAATCATTAAACCAACGTAAAATAACTGCATAGTTGTTCAGTCACTTTAATAATCAAAATAATCTCATGAATTAAAAAAAAAATGAATTTGTGGTTTTTATGATTGAAGTGTTCTAAATTGCAGTGGAAACAAAGTGAAGAGGAAGTAACCAAGCCACAGCACTGGTGTGAGTCAAGTCTATCATCTGTGGGCGACCAAAAGTTCATCAACATCATCTTCATTCACCTCTTGGCAGAGGCAGTTTCTCCCCAGCATTGGTCTTAAGTGATATCATCACAACCTGCGGACAGAAGAGGTGTTAGGTTGCAAAAACACTTTATTCAGCAACACTCCACAAAAATTCCTTTACAAAATCAGTACAGACCTCATAGGTTTGTCGCACAGCATCAAATGGTTGTTGCCATCCATTGTCATTACACTGTTCTGTGGTACTGCACAATGACGATACTCCTGCTTGAACATATTGGGGTGGCAGTTTGATCTCCCTGGGAACAATCCTTTCAAATGGCAAAAATCTAGATTTGTTTGGTAACTTTTACCTTTACAGAAAGTGGTGGGATACTGACCTGGATCATTCCCAGAACACATCAATGTCACTAGCGGTTTATCTCTGGATTTCAAAGGGCTGGATGCCGCCCCTTGCTCAAATCGTCTCTTGCTGCTTAGTGAGGACATGACCACAGCCATCAGTTTTGAACCTGAGCTGTAGGGCCTGTAACAAGTGCTTTTGCTGTCTGAGAGACTCAGGAGCCCTATGTTTAGCAACTTTAAGCTTCTTGGTGAGAGCGTGTGTGAATCCCCATGTTTGTGTTGGGTTTGTACATGAATTCTTAATGCTTAATGTATGTGTCTTAGATAGCCTCAGTTCAATAGGCTGTCAAGGCAAGTAGTTTCCCTTGCTGTGTCTCCTGTGTGGTAGATACCATAGACAATCCAGCAACACCACCATTGATTTAGTCTTCTAAGAGTCTTACTTAAAGACCTCAGCTGTTTTAAAAAGCTCAGATTATTGACAGCTCTTTAAGTCCTCAAATAGTATCCTCATTGTAAAGATCTTGTGTGCATTGATTGCATTGCAACATATTTGCCCAACTGAAAGGGCATTTGTGAAATTGTGCATGCAAGTATGTATGTGATTATACGTCTTTAACAATGCACATCTATATGAATGATATACTCACAGTGAACAACAAATTAGACAGAAACAAGTCACAAAATATTCCTGTTCATTTAACCCTCATTTCATTTTTGTGCTTGGAAAGGTCTGAAAATCTTTTTTATTTTGTTTATGCGGAAGGCAGTTGTGGTTAATTAGCATTTTAGAGCACCCCAGCATGCGGTGTGACGTTTTGAATCGCACTCCTGGTGGACCAGCGGAGAGGAGGCGCTGTCGGTGGCCTGGCATTGTGAGAGAACTATTAGGATAATGGGCCTCGCGTATGCAAAGAGAGGAAAGGGTTTTATTATGGCCTGCTACCCTGTAATCATTTTATTAGGGGCCATGTCCAGCGGGTTGGGGAGGGGCCTTGTAGGGGAATGTAATGCAAAGTGAGGGGGCTTTGAATGCGGTAGACCAGTCGTGTGCAGGAATGCAGCGGAGCCACCGGCCAAAACCTCACGGGAAACTTGCTGCACGGGCAGCACAGAAAAGACATGTAGTCCTTCAGCCGTCAAACATGACGAGGCATATCATCATGCACGTGCATATTTATTTCACCCGTATTCTTTGGGAAGTGAAAACTACATGAATTCATATTTGGATCCAGGAGGCTCTAAAAGTCATGTTGAAGGACAGACACACCTGCGCTGTCTAATCTGCATGCAGCCTGTGAGACTGAGGATGCCACAGAGCGCATGTGTCCACAGTCTGGGCAAACCCACAGGTTATTCTCCACCCCCTGCATGTACACCGTGGTCTGCAGGGCACTGGCTACATTAGCATGGGGACGGTGCATCTGAGATACTTAACACAGAAGGCCAGCTCCTTGACTGAAATGTCAACTTCAGATCTACCCACAGAATGAAAATGGTTCATACACAGATGTAATCCTCTGAGTACACCAGGCCGTCTGTGTGTTTGTAGGATCTGTTGCAGCATGTACGATCTGTTGTGTTGCTCACTCCGAATGCCTTTCTCTTGGCATGAAAAAGGCGTTGGTTACGACGGCGTAGGTCATATCAAAGATGGTTCACTGCGAGATGGGAACCTCAGCTGGTGCCTTTGTCTGGTGTGGGGGCACTCAAGCTGTGTGTAAGGGAAGGGAGTGCTGCTCTCTTGGTTGGTGGATGTCGAGGGGGAGCAAGAAGTATACAAGTGCCAAAGCGGCAGTGTAGCATAGTGGTTAAGGAGCAGGACTCGTAACCAAAAGGTTGCCGGTTCAACCCCCACTGGGACACTGCTGCTGTACCCTTGGGCAAGGTACTTAACCCACAGTTGCCTCAGTAAATATCCAGCTGTATAAATGGATAACATTGTAAAGAACTGTAACCTATGTAAGTCGCTTTGGATAAAAGCGTCTGCCAAATGAATAAATGTAAATGTAAATGTACTTTACCTCTCAATCTGAACACTTGCATTGTGAGATACCAGGAAGCTGTGAGGAGATGTCTCCATGTATCCCTGAAGACTCATCCTCTCATTAACTGTCGTCGTTTGTGTCATGGTACATGTGTGTTGAGTCCCACATATACCATCTGGCCAGTAATAAGCAGTTCACACGGGAAAGTCTAGAACTTTCCATAATATTTAAAATAAGTAAGGTTTATGGTAGTAAGGTAGTATAAGTAAGGTTTATCTAGCTAGACTGGCGGATGTTTTGAAACAATTTTTTAATATTCTCTGTCTCTTATACTCCTGTTGATGGTATTCACTGTGAAGACTTGTTTCTGCTTGCCAGTTAAAAAAAAATAACGTGTAACTGTGTTGTGTACTAGTCTAGCTAGACAGACCAGTAAGATTGATAGCGCTAAAGATGAGTGTGTAATTGAAGTCTACTCAGGAGGATCAAAGAGCATTTAAAATACATTTCATGTGAAACGTGCTGTATGTATTTTTTTTAGGTTGTAGCACGTGCAAACCATTACATTATAGTAGAGTTTGTGGCCTGTGGGTGAGTGAGGAGTGCTGCCTTAAAAGGCTGCCCACCCTGCCGGTGGCAAACAGGAGAGGGGGGTTGCTGTCTCCATGTGCGCCATTAGGCCTGCACATCCATGAAAATCAGCAGTACGTATTTTTAAACCTGGCCCTCTGTGGTGCCGCGACTTGTCATTTTGACTTCAAAGTGTGGTGGCTGAGCAAGCCAAATGTGACACAGAGTGTCTGAGTTACTCGTATTGGCAGTTTTCTCGCGCACTGCTTTACCCTTCACAGTGAATACATTTAGGTTACAATGTGCGGGGGAAAATTTCAATTTCGTAGGAGGCTTTGAATTTGAGTTGGTAATAGCGTTGGATTGTACAGTACATTGCAACCATTTGTGTGAAGGCGGACCTTGATTCTTCGCCATACTGTTGTAACCTGAATAACATTGCAAGGGCATAACTGAGGAGTAGAAGAATGTATGTCCTTGGAATTTCATAGTAACTGACAACATACAAACAGTTGATTTTTTGACTGTTGTAACTGTTCTCATAAAGATTCAAAGAGTACTCTTAAGAATGGACTTAAACCGCCGGACAAATACTGACCTACAGTAAGACTGTATTCATAACAGCCTTAAGTGTAACTTTCCTAGGAAATAGTCAGAGCAACTCTGAGGAGGAGAAGAAAACATTATGAGGGGAAAGTTTGGGCAAGGGGTAAACACAAAATGCGAATAAACTTCCTTGGAAGCTGATGAGAATTCAGAACTGGCTTCTCCTCACTTCATCAAACCAAGAAAATTGTGCAAAGGGACAGTCTGAATGGGGACACTTCATGAAATGGAGCCAGTGGCTTTGGTATTGTGGAATGTTTCATATCTGTTAATGATACAATATTCTTAATTTATCTATTTACAGAGTCACAGCCCTGTTGCATCTCCCCACTGCCAAATAATGCAGTTATCACACTTTTAATCAGAGAGAAAGGTTGCTTTATTCTGTTGGGAATGTGATGCCTGAAAGTCCCTAAGTAGATCTGTAATAAGCATAGTACCTGTCTGATGTAATCAGCACCCTCCCAAAACTCCCCACTATTGCACTGCTCCAAAATGTTGTCCCTTTGGAGAAAACGGCAAACTTAATATCCTTGTTAAGAGTCGTTGCTGTTGTTTTGAAGCGTTCGTTGCATCCCAAGGTGGTTATGAGTCTACGAGTATGCTTAAGTCCAGAAAGACTAGTGTGGAAACTGCCCACTTTTAGAATTTTACATACTTAAGGGCGACTTTAGATTTGGTGCTAAGAGATTATATGAATGTTACCCCTGGATCTCAGTGAAAGCATAAGTACTTATAGTAACATACTGTAAGGCTGTATTACTTTAAAAACAGCAGGAAAACATCTTGGAAAAGTCTGAGTAGCACTAGCAGTAGGTCTGGCCCACTGGAAGAGACTTACTCTTTGTTTGTGATACACCATCTTTGCACATCATATTAGGACGGTGTATAGCCCACTGCAGCAGGAGAAAGCATAAAAAGCATATTCACATCTGTAGCAATGTCCACCATACAAAAGGCAACGCCTTACACTCAAAACTACAGTGCATCTATGCTGTGTTAGCATACAGTAAAAACTAACAGCACTAAGCAGTCATTTTCTGCTTGAAACCTTTATTTGTGAACTTTTTGTCAGTGCCTCTACATGTACACAGCGAGTAGTCAGGTGGGGGATCAGACCCATGGGAGACGGCTGTGGGGCCACCAGGGACAGAGGAATCCCTCGATGGAGAGCTGTGTGTATTACAGTCTCTGGCAGAGACCTGAGCATTTGCCTCAGTACACACACACAAGGTAAACACGCAGTCCTCCAAATTGGCTCCACTCCCTGCGTTGGCTGGGGGAATTTCCTCTGATTCCTTTTCAAAAGGGAATTTTTCAGTGAACCTGAAACTTTTTTTTAATGTGTTATTGACTCCTAAATTTGTGGTTTGCGTGCAATGTTATACTGCTGGAATTAGTAGTAATGCAGTCACATTGGTTCAGATCAGATATTTTTGTTATAGATGGGGTGGTTTACTCAGAAATATTAAGGCTGTCCATGGTAGTCTAAGAGGGAGTTGGGCAGACACTATGTAACTATAAGTGGAGGCTTTACATCACTCAGAAACAGACAAATTGGCATGTGTACAAAGAGATTAGCCAATAGCTGAGCAGTAGAAGAGAAAGGAAATGTGAAGGTATTTAATTTATCAGGATGTTAACATACTGTTGACATCATATAAGGACCATTCCACCTCGAGGAGACATTGCACTTATGCACAGCAAACTCGGTGTAAGCATGGTCTGAAGCCCTCCCTCTGGCCTAAATCCAGCAATTCTCTCTTAAGCTCATACTTTACCTGATCCTTTTCAGTGCTGGCAAGAAACCTGTCCAAATAGAGTTCCACGTCACATATCAAAGGCTGAGAGAGCCAGAAAGGGGTCTGTAAAGTGTATATCAGCCAAATCACAAGATCATTTCATTGAAATAACCTAGAGATCGCCATTCTGTTTAAAAACAGATGTGAAATTTGAGAACAAAGGTTACCTGTATAGGCCCACATGATTTTACAAAGGACAAAGAGATGCTGTTCTCCATTTCCTGATGCCGAAGCTTTATTTTTCAATTTTAAACCTGAAAAGGCCTTTTCCCCTTCATCACCTGACATAAAAGTCAGGTGAAGGTCGCTGTTTGCTGCAAGGCATTTTAATAATTTTTATTTCAGTAGAGTAAGCAGAGGATCTTGACACATATAGAGGTAGTTCAATGAGAAAAGGTTAGTTATTTGTTTAAAAAAGTGTGTGTACTCTATACTCACATATCACTCTCACTAATCTACCTTGTCTCCATGTTATTCATAAGACTTATTTTGAAACCAGTCCATTAGGTTCTTTTTATTTGTTTGCTTCTTTTTTCACCCTGAATTTGGAGCTGCCAATTGCACGCATTAAGCTTGCCAAACGGAGGCGTTTTTTTGCATTGTTCAGGAGCACTGCAGCAGGACGAAGAAATCCTCTAATACTCTCATGCAGCTAACAGCTATTTTTTTCTGACTACAGGTCCCACAGTGCACCACAGGAAAGGGAATGCCAAATGGAGGATCATATTATGTCATCAGAGTAACTCATAGGCGCCTGACAAGTTTCTAGAGGATACTATTAGGCGTTTGCAATGAGGGCACAATGGTTGACGTAACCCTCCCTACTGAATGGAATGGAGACCATTATGTTTCTCTCATTGTGGGCTCCTGGTCGTTGTCAGCTAATGCCACAGCCCAGGCTGAAACTGATGTCTGGGCTATAGAGCTCAGCACCTAACCAGGCAATTTGGGAAGCCCCCTATAAGTTTCTTTTAAGGAACGTTTTCTACAGACTGCTGTGGGCCCTAAGTCCTCAGTGCATGTTATGCGGGGTGATAATAACTGTTTTCAGTCCTAGAAGTGACCTGGAAATCCACACCGCGGCGGCGCAGATCTGAGGTAACCCGAGGTTCCTTTTGTGTTTGTGCATTCCATAGGGGATTTCCTTCTCCGCCATGACCGGAGTAATAACCATGTAAAGCCGACGCGGCTTTTCTTGCGTTTGTCCGCGGGACTTTGGCTCAATAATGCGAGATGTAGGAGTTTATCGTAACCTGGAAGCCCTACAGCCCGCATCTGCCTCCTCACCATTAACGTCACAGAAGTGTTATTGCCAGGCAGTTGCCACGCGTCACTCCCCCACGCTTTCCACGGGTTGAGGGGAGGAGGCCGCGCTGCTCGAGGTGCCGCTCGCTCCCTCCGGCGAGGGTCGAGCTGGAGGCTCTCCTGCAGCTATTCATGCGAAAAGCTCAGCCACCGCGCCGTTTCAGAGCCGCCGCACATTAACCGCAATCATGATTACAGCCCTGCAAGAAATGTAATGGAAGGAATGACTGTACAGATTGATTAGGGCATGTAAAATGGTGGAGAACAGTCTTTAACGCGGGAGATGGTGTTTACAGCATGCGCTGTGCACTCATCAGATGATAGGCACCACTTTTCTGTACTCTTATGTGTAATGTTCCATACGTTATTTATACATATCACTATTTGAGCTCATTTTACTGTCACGCCCCGGCCTCATTCTAAGATGAAAATATGGCTGATTACATAAGTGGCATCCATCCGGCCATTAACATGCATTAAGATTCTAAATCCCGTTAGCCTGTGATAAACAGGCTTTGGAACAGTTTTTTTTTTTTTTCTCCACCCTGTGACACCACAGAGCTAGGCTAAGCACCCTCCAGAGTGAACCCACTGTAACTAACTGATTCCTGCCTGGAGGTTGAAAAGGAAAAATAGCGCTTTTGACCATATCAGCCTCCTCAGTAAATGAAAGTCTTATTTGAAGTCAAAGGTCAGCCTCTGCCTGATGCTCACCAAGCCTGAATGTGTGAACAAAGCGAAGGGGTGAAAGGGAGCCGTTGTCTGGCGGCTGGACTCCCGGTCGGCCTCCATTCCGTTTTAGCATGTTTTATTTCTGCACTTAAGGCGAGCGTTCCACATTAAAAACCCGTCACGCCTTCCCTGCCTCGCGTTTGTTTTTGGAAATACCCGATAATCCAATTACCGCTCGCAGGCCCTGATTTAGCCACCCCCCTCTACAATGTGATGTAAGGAGCACGCACCCTTCACACTGGAGCGCCGGGAGATAGAGCGAGCGAGAGAGAGAGAGCGAGAGCTTGCGTGTCATTACCATGGAGAACCCGCTGACCCCCCCTCCCCCCAGTGTTCCAAATTACCTCTCGACCAGACGCAGTTCACCTGTGCTCGTGCATCTGTGTTTTTGGTTCCGTGCCAGTCGAGCAGCCTTTTCGGCTCAGGCCCACCGCCCCGCTCAAGCGGGGAGATGTGTGGATACGGAAAGGTTGTTTACGAGTGCCTGGCACTGGTTAAATTGACAGCGCCAGTCGCCGTGGTGAGGGGAAGCACCCCTGTTGGCTCTTTGATGTTTATTTCGTGCTCTGCAGAGAGGCGGAGGAAGTTCAACCACAACAGCAGCTATATTCGATCTGATCAAGCGTCAAATATTGGGTGCAGCGATGAAAAAGTAGAAAATTTGTCTGCAGTGCGTCAACAAAAAATGTATATGTGCTTTTTTTGTGATATGGCACAGCAGTGACAAAAATATGTTTTGTCTGTCAACATGGTTGGATTTTTTTTCTTAATTCAGTTTGAAGTACATCTAATATCACACAGCAGTCTGGTGCTGACTTTGAGTCTCTCGTATTCTTCATGTATTGTTGGGATTAAAGCGATTGTCTGACCTCACTCAGGCCATTGAAAGCCTTATGCTTCACAGGAGTCAATGTGGTTGAATAGTCTGGTTTAGAGTCCATCCACCTGCAGCAAGTCTTACCCTACCACACTCAAGTCACTTTCAGGCCTCTGTTGGCACTGATCAAGAGATTCTTGGCAGTCTCTTACTTTTTTTTGTGATTCTCACTCCGTATTTTGATGGATGACAACTACCTGTTAGTCACTGGTGCGAATTTGTCAGCTGAATCCATGGGACTCTGTGTGGTGCTGTATCTCCTCTGCCCCCCTGCAGTGACTGATCGTTTTGTCCATTTTCTCCAAGTCTGGTCCGACTTTTCGTCTTTGAAGCAGGAAGTGGCGGCCTGTAGCCTGTTGCAGCATCAGGCCCTCCCCATCGACCCGGCTGTGTGCGCGTTGGCAGGTGTGCTCTCACCTGGCGGGGTGATCCTGACGTGTTTCTCAAACGGCAGCTGCAGGTGCTGTTGTGACACGGCGGTGTGGATGAGAGGCTGCATGCAGCAGCCGGTGGGGAAGTGTGCTTCGTCAGCCCTGCTTTGCCTGCTCCTCAGTGTCAGCGACTCCCCCCCCGACCCCTGCTAGCTGATGTATCGCTGAGCAGTAGACATGGCTCCGCAGGGCAGCTTGTCATGACCCTTCCTTCTCAGCTGTGCTTTAGACACCCTGAACCGCGGGACACACAGTGCAGATTTTTGAATCAAGGTGCTGCAATGATGTGCCACCAGCCCCAGGATGTGGCGGCAGTCATAACTACCAGCATTACCAAGTTTGCCACCTTGTCTATGGCCTGCTCTGAGGTGTGAAAGAATAGGGCCTAACTCCGGAACACACGAGATCGCCCACCGTATTGTCTCCACCAAAACCACCTGGTTGTTTCTTTCCACTCATCAGGCTTACATTGTTTTTATTTTTAGTTCCCTAGCGGATGGATTAGGTAAACCGCTTGCGATCCCGCCGCTGCTCATTAGCTTGTCTTCAGCCGCTCCTGCCCGACACGCGCGCTCGCCTTGGTGCTGTTGTCTCCTCATGTCTTCCTCTTTCTTCTGTCTCGTGTCTTCTTCTTTCATAACACTTTGACCACTTCTTGTTACTGCTTTTCTACAGGATATAGCTACTGGCTGCTGGCACATTGCATTGTTGAATGGTGATCTTTTCTCAGGTGCTGATGCGACAGTCTCTCTCACTATTGGTGTGGCTTGTAACACTCGGCACGCAAGGTCAGTGTGGTTAAGCTGATATACAATTTCAGCACGCATGGGCCTTGTGTAAACAATTACTGCGACAAACTTATAACAGACCTGCAACTACTACCATTACTGTATGTTTTATAGTGTTTTGCGGCTTTGATAAAGAGATGCGAATTGATTGTTGTATCGGAAGAGATACATATCAAATGCTTCACTCTCTACCCTTTATATGCAACACCATATAATAGGTCTATGTAGAATGTAGGTCATATAACTTTGAGTGTCAGTTTTAAGTAACTATTTTTGTTTTGTATACAAAATGATCAGTTGAGTGTTTGGTGCAATTAATGAATTTTGTGTGAGAAAAAAGAACATGAAAACTGAACTTTATATTTGTCACTCAAAGTTGCATAAGCATTAACCATTGTGCAGATTTGCTCATTAGTATACCGGACACCTACGTGATGCCAGTCACGGTCACACCAGTGAAAACGTGTTGTGTTTTCTCTTGTTTTCATCATTCTGAAAGAAAGATGTGCTTTAATGAGTCACCCTGAGATTATTCACTCTGCAGGCATAGGATACTAACGCTCCACCCACACACCTGCAGACCATTCATGCAGAAGACTTGCTGAGTCAAATACAGAGATCAATTCTGCACAGTCTCGGTCATCCTCGCATCAGTTGCAGGTTGGTTTTGATATGTGACTTAGCCAATGGCTATAACAGCACAGACTGTAGTTTAATGCTGGCTGAAATTTACAGTGTGACTGATTTGCTGGAGACCTGGTAGCTTTTTAAAAATTTCCACTTGGCACTTGCAGTCATCTTAATCTGTTGGTGACTTCATGATATTCAAGTACCTTGTGTCTGTAAATTATGCCAGAGGCTGTATTTATGTTTGATACTTGAAGTTTATATTCTGCAGTTGTAGCTTCTAAAGCTATGCTGGCCTCCAAATGCGATGTCTGCCAGATAAATAATTAAAAGCAATAATAATAGCTTCGTGTCATTATGTAAACTGAATCAACATCTGGCTCTTGTCGATAGAAGTGCCAAATGGATTTTATATGTGAAACCACTGGTATTCTGAAATTTGTGATGACTTTACAAAAATGAGAGGAATAATGGAGCCATCTGGTTTTACCTTGGGGGCGTACTGTATGCTTTTCACACATCAGTGCCAGTGTTGGCTTTATGGCACATGTTCTCCCTCAAAAAAACATTTTTTCCATTGCAGGGACTCTGCTATGGCTACACTCAACATCACCATTATCAACATGCAACGGCTTTTAGATGGTTACTTGTTACTCAGTACAAAATTTGGGATATTTTTCTCCCAGTTAGACTGACGCACTTTAGAGATATTGCAGCAGGGATGATAGATAGGCCCTCGTATTTGAATCTGTTTATATCTGAGCAGATGACAGTTACAAGCACATTTGTTAAAAAACAATGACAGAGTCAGGGTGAGTCAGGGTTAGGGCACCTAGGAGGTTCAGGCATTTTTTCGTCGCAGTCAATCAAAACTCCCCTCGTCATGAGGCCCGGTCACTGCCCTGCAGCACTCCGCTCAGAGCCGAACAGCTCATAACTGCTGCGGCGTAAAAAAATAACTACATAATGCACAAACATTTCACATCAACAGACTGTTTTCTCCTCCAAGGTTTTACTTCTGAGCTGAAAGTGCACTCAGCGTTGCTGCGCATTGGAGGAGCTAGCTTGGCTGGTGCTGTTATCTCCCTGGGGAGAGTGAGCTGTGAACGCAGACCTGCTCCTGTAGGCGGAGTAAACAGACTCTCATTCGGCATGACCACCATTGCTGTGTTTGATTTATTTACTTATTGTTTAATTTTTAAATTTATTTCACTGGACCGGTCATCTGTCATGGTGATGACTTGTGGGATCAAGGATGGCATGGAATGAAAGAGACTGCAAACTGAGTTTAGCTTTTGATTAGGCAAAAAGGTAGTGGGAGCCGGATTGGCAATTTGGCCAGAGCCCCAAAGTTAACGCTCCTGCTCTTTCCCCTAGCCCCAAGTGCCATGGGATCTTAAATGACCATTATGAGCCTTCGCCTCCTTTTAAGGTATCACCTGAAAGAGAGTACCTCCCACAGCACAGTTTCCCCATCACTGCACTGAGGCATTAGACTGATTCGCCAGCACTAACCAAGCTCCTTCCCACTTCCCACTTCCCACAGCATGCCCAGTTGGCACGAGAGAGCTGCTGGGTGGTAATGGTTGCTGGCTAAATCCATAAATGATACAAACAGCATTCCACGTCTATAGTCCTGTCATTTGCAGATATAACCTTACATGCATTAAGGTTTGGTTCCAGTTGTGTTTGGGTTTCTGATCAATAAGATGAATAGTTGCGATGAGAGGATGTTGCTAGTTGCTACAGCTTACTGCTAACTCGTTGTTGAAGCCATGTCAAGTCGTGTGTGCAGAACAGGCATCTTTACCATATTCAGGGCCGTTGTACCAAAAGCATGTCAGAGTGCTAATTTCTTGAGTTATGTATTTAAACAGCAATAATAACAAAAATATTTTTGACTGCAAAACAGCATTGTGACAGTAAATTGACATTGAGTGGTCATCTGTCAGTTAGGGCAGAACCAGTCAAAATGTTGCAGACAGTCTTGACCAGCTCAAACCTCAGAAGTCTGACCTTCCATTATGCAGGGTCACTTGTGCCTGGTCAAGAATGGATTTTGATGTGACATCTGCTAACAAAGGATGAATATTTACTGAAATGTTAGCAGGAGCTAATCTCAGAAACCTCCCAGAAAGACTGTATTATTTTAGGAGAAACAGTATCTTTCCATAGGTCTACAATATCACTTTCCTACTTTCCTAAATATCAAACGGGAATGGAGGCACTCAGTTTTAGTTTTTACTGATTGTATGTGATTTTGTTCATGCCTTTTTTTCTGTGTAGCTGAAACTCTTTTGACTCTTCAAAACTCTTCTGACTTAATAAGTCTTGCAAGTCAACTTGCCCCTCTGGATGAGTGCCCCTCTGGATGAGTGTCTGTGACACTACAAGTGCACTCTTGCAACTGTTTGCATCCAGGAAAGCACTTATTGAATAGTTCCATAAGCAATTATACATAACGCATTCGACAGCCAATTTAGACTCTGGCACATCTTGGCATGGCTTTGTACTTACATTGCAAAGCAGTCTGCAATACTCTCCGGTCCCGAAACACAGCGCATGACACCAACAGTATTTCACTTCCATGTATTTTTCTCTCTCCTCTTCCTTTTGTGTGCCTAGTCTGGCAAACCCTTCAGATGTGTTCAGACTAGGGCTGGGCATACTCCAGAAAGCTGAAAAAATGTGACACTTTGTGCAGTCAACTCTGCTTTAAAGTAGCAGTAGCAGTAACAGCAGCAGCAGCACTACAGACAATGGCTCCAAATTAAAGCATTGGTGTCCCTGTAGTCCGCTCATTGACGGTATTCTCTCTGTGTGTGAATGTCTTTCAAAGTAGACTGATGAGTGTCTTTACAGGGCACAAGGCAGGGAACTATTAGAAAAAATCAAAACTCAGGAAAAGATGTTTGAATGGATGCTCAGTACCAAGCCTTTATGACTCAGCCCACTGACTTGGCTTATATGTAATACAGCTGCTGAACTGTGTCCAAAGGTTAATTTTCAATTTCTGACTTTAAATAATAAGAATGATTTTAAGATTCAGGTAGGGGTACCTGTTGAACGATAAGGGTAATGATAGCTCATCCTGACAGATCTAGGTGTTGTTTAATTTTAATAGAATTATAGAGGGATTTAAAATTCTCTGCCTACTGAGGAAAATGTTGATGTCTTGTTGTTTATGAGATATGTTTTGTGGTACGTTATATGATATTTAATTTACTGTATGTATAACTATTTTTATTGAGACATCAAAGTGCTTTACAGGAAAGTAGGGGAACTGCACTGATCTTGTAGCTCCCACATGGGGATACACAGTACTGTTATGTAGCAAATTGCTCACTATGAAAGGTTTAGGTATGTAAGCCAAGGTTAATTTAGTCAGGTAAGTTAGGATATTATTAGGCAGATTACAGATTAAGAAAGTCGCATTGTGATTTAAACAAGGGCACCAGGGTCACTCCTCCTGTGCTTTGTGATGAATGCCAAGAGATCTTTTTTAAGCACAGGTAATGAAGGCTTGAATAATAGAGATTTGAAGTGTATTTCCAAATACAGCAACTGCTACAGCATTGTATCCCTTCCCTATTCCCTTTCCCTATTTGTTTACTATAGTGCAGGGAAAACACTGTTTCCTGTTGACTAACCAACATCTCCTCCATCAGTGACCAGATTTTTGTTGGAGGTGTCCAATGCTGGTGTTTGACCAACTCAATGCTTCACATCACAGAAGAAGGCAATAGATACCAAAATAAATAAAAAGATAACTTTGGATCTCTGAATCTTGATGGTTTCTTCTTTCAAATGAATGGTAGCTTACATGGTGAACACTCATCTTGGTATTTGCATGTCATAGTCAAATATGTCTGTTAACTATAGTTTGCCCTGCTCAGGCAAGATATTTTCAATTTGTAAATATCAGTATATTTTGTTATTCCATTTAATAAACACAAATTAACTGATTGCTAACAATAGTTGACAGATGTGTAAATGTGGGTGTTCTGAATATCTTTAGCACACCTACGAGTAATTACTGAGTGTGCTTTTAGGGCAACTTCGCAGTGTTAACCAGTGCCTAGAGGAAAACACAGAGAAAAAGATAATTGAAGTTTTAGGTAATTTGTATGTCCCTGACCAAAGCTCTTTATTGTAGATGATTTATACATGTTCCAGTGGTGCGCATTTCCCTTGAACTGAAAGGGAATCTGTAATCCTTTGTTCCCTGCACAAATCCTGGTGGCATCACTTTTTATCACCTCATATTTCAGGACTAAACTGCTGCCAACAGAGAGTTATTAAAAAGCCAGAAAACCTTTGTTCTCTGGGATAAATTTGTGAGTAATTTTCGGGAAGGGATGTGGGGAGTCCTCGCCCCTTAGCATAACTTCGAAGCCCATCTCTTTGAAAAGTTTGAAGTCGGTAATTGTGAGCTGTATCATTTCCCTTCCTGGTCAAAAAAAGGAAGTAGAAAAAGGAAGTTGATCTTTATATGCTGAATACGCGCACACACAGAACGTTGTTGTGCAGGATTCACTGTAGCGGTGTTGTGTGGAGGGGTTCTGTATGTTAAACTGAGATGATGGGAGAGTGTTGATATTAGGCTCTTGGTTAGGCAGTTTGGGGGAGGGTGGCCCTCGTGCCACTATTGTTCTTTGTGTATTATTTTGTTGTTATGAAAAGGGAGAGGTCCCATGAGAGGGGTTTTTGTCGGAACAATGACAAAAGAAAAAAAAATGAAATCATTGTCATTGTTTTTTTCTTTGGGGCCACTGCCTTTTTTTTTTATAATATCCTGCAAAGTAGGGTAAAGTGTTCCTTTGATCTCCTTTCTCAGTAGACGTAGTGAAGACATCACATACTCAAGGTAAAATGTACATCCTTTACTTGCCAGAGGCTCAGTTTCTTCTGCATTCATTCATAAACTATGGCTGAGAAAAATAATATAGCCTAGATTTCAGGCTTATTGTTAATGTGGATACTGAGGCTGGCAGTTTGTTATAGCTGATCCTGAAATGGGTTTGGACTGCAAGATGAAGATGAAGAATATACATGGTATTATTAGCCCACACATTTAATTTCATCCAATTTAATCTGAACTGGCCCTGAGCTGCAGAAGCTGGCACATACCATGCATTTACTAAATACATTTCCAGACAAAGAAATCCGTTTAAGGGTGTTATTGCAATTAGAGTTGACAGGAATGCTTAGGAAGGACATGGCTGGTGTCATCTTTGCCTTGGAGTTTGTGGTGTGGAGGAGATGGCAACTGGCTGTAGGGCACAATTCCAATCCCCTTGGACACCATTGGCCAGCGAACTGAACATCACAGCTACCCAATTGGCTATGGGCGGGGGAACAGCGCCAGGGTCAAGCCCCACTGTAGGACAGGGTGGACGACCCCCAGAATCCATTCGCTGCTGGCCTGAGTGGGAAGGGAGACAGGAGGGGGACACGGATGATTGTGCCGGACCTCAGGGACTGCTGGGAGACTGGCCAGCCAGGGAGAGGCACAGAGGGGGAGGACGAAGGACAGCTGGCATGGGAGGGTGGAATGAATGCTGGGCCTTTGTGTTAACTGACAGCCACCAAATTTGTAGGAATTAGATAATTGAGCGCAGATGTGCCCCAAAACTCATTTCTTGAACTTTCATTTTAGACTCCATTTAAGGACTGAAGTGCTAGAAGTCTGTAAAGGTAGATAGACAGCAAGGAACCTTGGAATTTGCTGCTGATTTGTCTTGTGACAAGCTGAAATTGGACTGTACTGGTTTATACATCTCTGTACATCTCCACTGTCTATTGAAACAGAGATTGATGTAAATATACTGGAAGCTGATAGACATATCAGACACACAGAAAGTATGTGCTTTTAAGGCTTTTTAAGACCTACCATCATAATTTAGGTATAAGACTTATTCCCTGAACTGGATTTTCTTGCTTTCTCTCTTTAAATGTGCTTCTTCATTTTAACTGGAGTTCTTCTGACCACAAACATAGCTTTTGGCTTCTTTACGAAGGCCATGAAATCAGAGGTGTTGCAGGCTTAATTCAAACCTGTGATTATAGTGGCATGCAATGAAAAGCTGCCTTGGCGTTAGCATCACTGCAGCAAGGCCAAAAGTATGATATTCTAGAAACAGAATGAGATTATGCCATATTGTACCATTAAAAGACACTTTCCGGAGTTTGAGAAGAATGGAGCTGGATGCAGGTGGTACCTCATATATGACACCAGTAACTCCTTCAGAAGTCCAAAATTCAAACATGCTGGTACGATAACAAAAAAACTCAAGCTTTACAGTGTTATACTGTTATTGTGTGCAAAGCATGACCGACATAGCACTAATTTCAGTAGTTTGAAACTGTGATTTTTCTTCTGCTCAGATGTTTTGCAGGGTTTTTTAACGCTAACAGGATGAAACAGTGGCATTGCCTCGGTTTCCTGTCATAACCGCACTTCTGTCGGAAATACAACTTCTGCAGTTTCTACAAAAATGGCAACTAAAAGTACCAAAAAAAGCTCATGGAGAGGGGGGTGATTAAGCTTTTACTCGCAGTACGTGAAACACTGAATCAGTGTCCCTCCCTGTTTGGTAAATGTTGATCAGTAGTGGCGTGTGGAAAAAAGCAGGTGCCTGAGTGGCCACAGATGTGCTGTTGCATGGCCTCTTCCTCTTTGCATGATAGTCGTTACCCCCTTTGTTGCGTGACTTTGCTTGCGTTTGTGGCCCCGGCCTGCGGCTGCAGACTGAGCCCGTGCTAGGCTGGCGTCTGCACTACCTCTACCTCACTGTCGGTACGTTACAGTGCAACGTGGCTGGCTGAGTATGTGTGTACATATAAGTACATGCATGCACGTGCATGCACTTTATATATCATGCACCTTGTACTTATTGATTTTGGTTTTAACATTTGCTTAAAGGGCTGTTTTTTTTGTTTGTTTTTTTTACACTTCACTTTCCAGAATTGAGAGCAACAGAGTCAGTGTGGAGGGGGTTGGAAACTGCAGGGGTGGGGAGAGGAGGGGGCGGGGAGGAGTGGCGCAGGTTGTTTCTGGAAAGCCTCCTGAACCCTGACTTGCACATGGCTATGCATGTGTGCAGGAGTGCGATCTGCTGCGTGAATCAGGGGCAGGAGCGAGGAGTCTGTTTGCATGAGCACTGGCTGGGCTGGGCCTCTCGCAGCGGCCTGCTGGCACACGGGCTCTGTGTCGTACATGTGAATGCGTATTTTGCATATTGACTTGCGTGAAATTGACTTTTTTTTTTTTTTTTTTTACAGCGGTCAGCATTTTAGAGGCCACTTTGGGTTGTTCTTTAACTTCTGAAAATGTGTGTGGTGTGACAAATAGTATGAGCAACTAAGCCATTTAAAGTATACGCCTATCCAACCAAGCATTTTATGTCATGAAATGGTAAAATATGTCTATAAATGGTCTACATAACCTACAAACCTGATTTTGCACAATTTTAAAGAATGCAGTAAGGATCCTAGATACCCTGTGAGCAGAATGTAGAACGCTTCCATCATGCATGTGCTTTATATCAGTGTTGTGTCACAGCTCTGTCATTTAAAAGCTAATAACGGCATTAAATTACTGTATCGTTCTTACAAGGCATTCCAACAGATCTTACAGCCGCTGTAATGGAAAGCATCTTCAGGAGTAATAGAACACAGCTGGTTGTTTACAGCACTCAGATGCCCGTTTCTTCAGCAACCAGCATCTCAGCTCTGTTTTAGATCAGATGTTCCAGGAAACGCTTTCACCCCGTTTCTTTTCTTATCTCCCGTAACTCGTTAACAACGCAGGCGTTGGCTGACCTGCGTCTGTATGCCTGTGTCAGCTTCACAACCTGAACAACCACAAGGAAGTGAGTGACAGCGCAGAACCCGAGCGTGACTGTTTGCACCCCCCCCCCCCATTCGCCACTCCCTCGCTCCTGCTCAGATGAGACATAGGTCTTTTCTCTGCCAAGTGAACTGCGCTTCCGTAAACTTGCTCCTCGTTAAGTCTCTCGGTGGCTTATGCTTCACAGTATACAAACAAATATGGCTGAATGATTTTTCAAGGTGCATTTATTTATTCAGACGAAATGTGCCAGACCAGGGTGGTAGTGCTTACTACTACTTCTTACCGTAGGATAATTACCTGGGCAGTCATTTGTCAGCCTTTCTTGCTCTTTCATTTTTTTTTCTTTCATATGGACATGTCACGAGTCGTCACTGACAGGTGCTGCATTGTTCATCCAATGGCCATCTGGCCCAGTAATCCCCAGACTGGTACAAAACAGAACTCAGAAAGGTCACAGACAAGGACATTTTTGGACAGGTTGTATATGGTGTCTTATAACTGCGCTTTTAGCCAAAATCTGCAGTGTGACCTTTAACGAAACGGTAGAGGTTAATTATGAGTATGGCCAAATGCCAAACTTTGCCCGTTCTCCACTTTGCTTTGTGATTTGTACTGTGCTGTCAACTGAAGTTAAAGCCATTTCGATTGGTAAGAGTTTTGAAAGATTGTTTGTTGAGCTGCTGTTCTTTACACTGTTGTGGAGCAGTGGAAAGGCTGGTTTGGCAGGCCAGAATGAAACACTTTCCACAGAGACAGAGTGACCGTCTTGCCGCATGTGTGGAGCCCACTGTCACAACACCAGCTCACACCCAGACAACTGCCCGTCAGGGCAGTTATGACAAAATTCTGTAGGTAAATGGAGTAGGTATGGTACACCTTTTGAGGCGCTTTCACCAATTCTCGCCAGAAATTTTCCAAGGTTTGGTGGCATCCTGAACAACTGGTGGTACCTTATAATGACTTCAGTGTAGATGTGCTTGAGCCTTTGAGTGAAATGCCCAAAATCACAGTCTAATATCAGGTATAGCAGGGTATAGCAACTTGCCAATGCTGTTTCTGTCCTGTTTCCGTTTGGTTGTAATCACTCTGCTTGGGAGACCTGGCGAAACCTATCCAAAGCTGCTTTAATCCACTTCTCATCATATCCCCTGTGTCTAAACCTGGCCTTTAAATCTTCTGCGTCTGACCCTCTAATGCATCATTATAGCTACATACTCTTCTAACTCGGTGGAGCTGACTGACAGGTGAGCTCTTTACGAGAGCAGGGATGAAAACATTAATTACCCTAAAGTAAGCTATTCTTACATGGCAGTTTGCGGCAAGCGTGAAACAAACGGTTGTCCTTAAGAGCCATGGCATCTAAGTTTCTAATAATGGAGCTGTCAAAACTAATGGTAGATATTTGATGTTCATTGGGTGTGTTGAGGAGACAGTAGAAGCCCTAAAGTACAGTCAGAGAACCTGCCCATACAAGAAAACTGTAAAGATAGTGGTGACAAAGAGTGATACAACTTCAAAAGGGGATTTCATCCTGGCTGAAAACAAATTGACTCTCAAATCTTCCCAGGAATGGATTAACAAAATTGAGGGCCATGATGCTGCCCTTTGATTCAACCTTAATTTGGTTGTTTTGTGTTTGTTTAAAAGCCATTCTACCAAGTGGCTGATGCAGCCTGTCCTAGGCTTTTGACGCCAGTTCAGCCTTGAAACCACCTGTATGAAGTACACTGATACAGTCTACTTGCTGCACACAGCTTGTTGTTCGAAACACAGTCCAATGTTTTCATCTCACTGCCGAGTCGCACGTGTGAGCAGAGATGTAGTCGGCCTTGGTTTGAGGAATAAATATCAGCAGAAGCAGAGGCGCAAGACACCAGTGCCACCAACAGCGGGTCAGCCTGGGACAGGAAGCAGTAGATTTGGGTGAATTTTTGAGAGGGTGTAGCAGTGAACTCATCAGCAAGGAAGTCATTCCCATCCAGTTTGTTCCCCTTGGTCTAAAAATAAGCTTGAGTTAGTTTACACAGTGTGTGGGTAGACGTTTCTTTTCCTTTTCCACTGTGGTTGTTTGCGTTACCTGACACCCGGAGATATTTGTGGAAATGTATATATTTTCTGTCTTCTCACTCTTTGAGCGCAGACAATGTGACAGTGATTTTTTAAATATTTTTTGTGTGTGTATGTTTAAGAAGTATCCTCCTTAATCATGACTCATGGTTCATGAGTTATTTTGCTGCTGTATCCATGGCTTGTTTGTGCATGCCACTTCAGACAATTCAAGCTTTCCGAAACGGTCACATGACCACTAACAGTCCTTGTGAAGTGCATCCAAGAGCATGTTGACTGCTGAAATTACAGTGTATGAGGCATCGCTGGAAAACAAAAGAGGAACTCCTGAACGCACCTTTCATTGAAAGGTGCCTGCGATTCGACATCCAGGTATACGAGAGCATCCATAGCCCTTGGTCTTGGAGCGACTGCAGAGTGGCGATACCGGTTGAAGTGTCTTTTGGAGGGTCCTTGCCGGGCAGGGGAGGGAGATATTTCATCCTCTTCGCCGGGCATGTTAAATAAACTCTGACTGGAAACCTTAAACAGCAGTGGCGTTGGCGAGCAGAATGTGTTGGCTTGGTGCTAACTGACTGGACCCGTGCCAGCAGGCCTTTGGCTGTCGCGCCCTGCACAGAGGCTGGCTCCGGCGCTTGCGGTTTCAGACTCTGTGACTTTTGCGAATCACTCAATAATTATCTCTACATATAATAAACATGTCGTGTAGAACAAATGTTTGCTCTGTAAAACGCTCCGCTGCGGTTACATAACTTCCCTCGACGGGCGAGCTCTGTGGGTGAGGCTTTGAGTTAAGAAGCGGGCCCATCCCTGCTCAGTCTGATTCCTCCCCGCGCTCACGTGCGTGAAGCATTGGAGGAATTTAACCTGGAGTGAGACAGAGTGCGGGTATCTTACAGTCACAAAGGCGACATGCTTGCACGCACGTGTGCATTTGTACTGCAGAGAGATGCAGGACACACGTATATCCCTGCTGAGGGTCATGCCTGCATCAGCCGAAATCCCCCTTTGCCCAGCCTGTTCTCTCTGTCGTGTGCTTCCTGCAAAACTCTGACCGCTATAAACAGACACGGCCTGAGATCTGAGTGCGTCTTTGTATTGCATCACTCAGATGTCTAGCAATGATGGACGTGTGTACATTAGGCTGAATTACACGATATGCACCATGCAGTCCTTTCCTAATACTTAAAGTGCCGCCAAAGTTTTCTGATGACAGCTGACTGCGAAACACAGAAATAGAGAATATCAGTGGTTCATCATGTGAAGTCAATGTGTAATCAAGAGGTTGACATGGTAGAGATTGGAGGAGGCAGGGCACAGATGGTGAAGGTATGTTACAGCAGTGATAAGTAATTCTCAGGACATCCGTCTTGGAATTTTTTAATTAATCCTATTGAACGCTATTGCAATCCGTGACATTTGTGTAACCTTACCCAGCAATTAGTCCTTCCTATAGCATATGATGTATGTAGGAGAATGCCTATGAGGAAGTGCTTGAAGAATTACAGTGTCTCCCCTCCCTCAAATCTGTGCTAAGGCTGTATGATGATTGACTTGCCTGTTGGTGCAGTTTGCGCTTTGAACGTGTGCGTGTGTGTGTGTCTATGTGTGTGTACGTGCACATACAGCTTGTGTGCATAGGATGGGCACCCACCCTAAAGGATTTGTAAAAATGTGTGGAATGTTGCGTTAAGGTGCTAGAAATCTGTGCTTTCTCTTGTGTCGCAAATCGTTGCCTCTGATAATGTTATCTGAGAATGCGGGAGAGTTCTTAGAAAAAAAAAAAAAAAGCCAGTGCCCTCTCGGCCCTCGCTGTGATATGTTCTCACTGCGAATCTGACCTTTAATGTCCGTGATGAAATAACACGTTCTGTTATTGCTGCCTTGATTGTGTGGAAATTTCACTGTCCATTCTTTTATTTCCCAGCTGAACTGAAATGCCACCTTGTCTTGGCTATGCTTTGCTAAATAGGCTCCTCTGTTCATGGTAATTCCAGGAAGGTGATGGCTATAAATAGACACACACAAGGTTTATTACCTATTGGCCAGTGGGTTTTTTGATGAGTCTGTGACCTCTGCCAAGACAAATAATCTGAACCTGCCAGATCAGTTAGTTGTGTACTTAAGTGCAATGCATGACAGAATTGCTTTGGTGATGTTTGCACAAGGCTGTAACTCCATTTATCATCACCTTATATAGTGTATTTCACAATTCAGGTTTTCCTGGTTGAGTGGCTTTTCCAGGGATCAATCAATCAGAGATGATTCTGGACTTTGATTTAAAATGGACATGGAGCTTCTTTGGTCTTTTCATGGTTTTCTTATAAAGACTGTGGTATCCTACCACACTGCAGGCTGTAAATCAAACACGCTGAAATTCCCTCATGACGAGTACGCTGGATGTCGTATTTTCATTTCCCGTGGCGTGACGTCATCAGGTTGCCTTTCCCCTGTTCAGCAGGCAGGGAACGTTCTGCACAGCAGTGTTGTTGGGGGCCCAAGGTGCCCCCGACCCATTCCATAAAAATAAGACTGCCTTTTGCTTGCTGTTCAGGAAACTCCAGTAAGAGGACAGGATCAGATCCTCTTTGTGAAGGAGTATCTACAGTGGCCAATTCACTGCATAAGGCTATGCAAGTGTGTCCAAGGGACAACTTTAAAAGTTAGGCGTGGGTTAAAATGATTTCCTATTGTGCGGTGGGAGCAGCACAGGATGACTGTGCAAACCCTCTGTTGAGGGCAGCCTTGCTAGGACTCCGACAGACTGAGGTAAAGAATTGCGCTGGGAGGTCTGCTTCCTTGTCTCTGCCTCTGCAGATAGGAGGGATGCCGCCAATGAATGCCCACCACAATCCATAAAATTCTGACAAGGCAAGATACTGCACAGGCAGTGCTGTCGTTAAAACAGTTCTGAGAATGCCAGAAGTGTCAGAACAGCTCTGTCAACAGTATCACCACGTGCACAACAATCGCGTTATTCCCACTGATAAATTATCGTTATTGATTAGATTCGATTAGAGTAGACATCTTTATTGTCTGTTGTGCACAGAAATTTGCTTTACGTCAGACTTGCTTCTTCATTTAATAGTCTTACATGTTGAAAGGAATATACAACAATGTGCACAAAGAAATTGCAGATAAAAGCATAGTATGATTGTCATTAAAACATACAGTATGACCTTGGCTGTCAGATTACGCACTGCATTGTGTTTCTTTAGAGAATTTTCTTGCTTCAGGGAAAAAACATGCCGGAGGTTTGACAGGGAGGTTGTTCCAGCTTTCGTACATGTATGCATGCAAAAGTCAGCAAAAAGTACACAGCACATACGCCCACGAGCATGTCGCATGTACACGCATGCCTTTTTCACATGTAAAAGATAAGAACAATTTGAATTCCTATTAAAATGAGCACCTGCTGCGCATTTTGCTGCCGCAGAAGAGTGTTTAAAATGGCACTGTTCTCCTGCGCTCACATTATGCCGGGACAGGGGACCCGCCGTGCCTGGGTGAGATTTTATGGGGACACTGCTGTAATTCTGCGGTGCTCTAATGGGTCATGCAGGAGGGCTTCTTACTCTGCCAGGCTCTGCTCCGCTGTTATTGTTTACTCATTACAGTGCTGTCCCGGAAAAACTCGATCACCCATATTTGCTGTTGCCAGCCCCATTTAGACGGAGCGATTAAATGATACCTGGCAATCATCTTTAGGTTGTTTTCACTCAATTGCTGACCCATAGAAGCCAGAACTGAAAATAGGACAATGCGTGCTCTTTGTGGCATTCAATTAGTCTGAAACAAAGCCCTAATTTTCCAGAAAGCCACTTTTTGTGAGCTATCAAGGGTATTTTTTTTTCCAGTTGCATCCCGATGCTGGAGACTGGCTATGCACGCAACTAACAAATTGTCCTTCATTCACCATGCTTGTCTAATCAGCCATGTAACAATGTCAAGACCACATCATGAGCATGAACAGCAGCTGTTGCAGTAAAAGCATTTCTTAGCATCCCGGTGCATGCTGCATAATACTTCCTCCTTCTCTTCTTACCAGCCTACCATATAGTCATGCTGTCGGACCTGAAAATCTGGTTGTGCCATTTCCAGATGCCTACCTTTTCGCTACACGCCCAGATCGGGGTGGAAAAGCGATATCTGTTGATGCTGTGATAACATGTGGCGTCTCTGCCCCGTGGAGCAGGAACTAGAGGCAAGGTGGAGGGGGGGGGCTGTCTGCGCTTTCGGGGGCGTGTGTCAACACTCTGCCCACACACAGGGACCTGCGTGTTTACATGAGAAACACTAGATACAACAGGAGAGTGTTCTCTGTAAGGTTATGCAGAGTTAGAGTGTGAACACAAGGAGAAAGGGTCGCACCTTTTTATTTTCAGAGCCACCTATTAATGGCCCGTCAACAATGGAGGAATGCGTTTTCTCCTTGTTATTTTTGAAAATAGTCAACAGTGCCCTGTCAGTGGCCAGAGCCAGTGAAGATTTATAGGTTTATAAGTTTCACTTGACCTCTTCTGGATAATAGAATGCTTATTGATAGTAAACAGCACAACAAACCATTTTGTTCCCACAGAAATGTATTGCCAATGTGCAGAAAGTGAACTGATGAAAATATGTGAACTGATTTGTGAACAGACTGGCATGCATTAACATAGTGTAAGGTGGCATAATGACAATATCAGGTCATTCAGGCCGTCATAGTTGATCCTATCTCATGTTAGCCAGCAGTACATGCTGTAAAAAGTCGGCTTTAAATAGTCTGCTAGACACTGACTTAGATTCTGATATCTGTTAGTAATTTACATGAAGAAATTGGTATATATCATTCATTTGCTTAAAATAATATATTATCATACATAACACATCTGCCTTCTCCTTTCTGTAATTTGAGTCTGTTCACCAGAATATATTTCATAGAAAGAATGTTTTTTTTTAGTTACAAGTAGAAAGTAGTTACACCTGCCCACATCTGCAGGGTCATAAATATGTCCAGTGTTTATGATCAGAAAAGAGTAAATGTAGAGATACCAATATGCCTTTATTTTGTCTCTCAGTGTTTCTGCACTCATGATTTCAATTACATCATGTGATGGTGTATACTCTGTGAGCTTTATTCACTGACTGTTTTTAATTGTGAACAGACTGTTGTTTCAAAGCTTGCTTAAGCTTGTGGTCATCATGCACAATTAAAAAAATTCAGAATACTCTTGAAAGGCCAATTTATATGGGCACGCATGGGCAGAAGGGTGAAATCCAAGCCTTGGCGAAAGGCGTATGATTTATTGTTTACTCGGGCGCTTTGCAAACAACCTCTGGCGAGGGTCACCTTCACTTCTGAAACTGGAGGAAAACAATTCCCGCACCGCTGTGTTTTAATGCAGGTGGCAAGGCCTCTCGCTCAAACTTCCTCTACAAGGTTGCGAGTGTACGCGGAGATAATGGTGCCGGAGCCTGATAACGGTTGCATAACCCAGTTGTCTTTTCTAATGTTTATTCCACCTTTAGCTTCTCGGAGTTGTAAGAACATGGTTACATAAGAACTCCAGACTGCATCGGCGGCCAGTTTCTATTATAGTGAAAATGAGTATGCAAAGGGAAGAGTACAGATTCCATCATACACATGGTGGGATTGTGGTCAAATTATAAATGAGTTCTGAGCCTGCCTTATAGCCTGCATTGAAGCTGTTGTGATATATTTACATTGGGTATATGTTATTTTAGATTTGTTTTGTATATTTCTTTCTGCACTTTATAATTTTTGAACTTATTGGTCGTAGCCTGACTACCCTAGTACTGTCAGACTGGATTTATTGCATCTTTTCTGGTCTGCAATTAGGCTACCTGTCCAGAAATATGTCTCGAATGGATGTACACTCAGGGAATATCTTATCTGGTGTAAAGGACATATTGTAGCCTCCTCCCCCACAAAGAAATTAACTGAGTCATATGTGTTTGTGTCTGTATTCAGTTTTCTGTCCCCAGGTCTTACTATTGTGAGACATTTATCGTGTAACTCAGCAGAAGCCATTACAGTTAGCTATCTGGGCCGCTGTTTACTGCTTTCTTTCCATTTGTGGTGGTGCAAATGAAGCTGTTAGTAAACTACAGACATTTAGTTGTAATGTATTGCCAAACATGATTGTGGAGTACTTAACTGCAGGCACAGATCCAACAAGCAACCAACTGTGGTAATAAATAATGTGCATGTGGTAACACAGAGGAACGACTAATGAAACCTTGCACAATGTGGTTGAAATAATACCTCAGTGACTTGTCGAAAGCTTGTTTCCTCTGTTGTCCACTCACATTTATAGATCACGTGGATATAGTGGGCTAGTATATTGCTTCACAGGTGGTGTCTTCAGTCTGAATGCTGTCAATTTCTCTTACTCTCCCACTTTCTCTTAGTCTTTGGTTTGTAATGTATTACTTTCAATTAGGATAGAAGGATAATAATGCTGTTACATGTTTTGTGTTTGCAAACCATACTGCATCTACTTTTTCTTCACTTTCAATACAACAGCAGTAGTTCACCAAGAATTTGGACCCATGACCTATTACACAGAGTTCAGTCTTGCCACTGTTACTCCACAGTGTTGTATCTTAGGCTAATTCTGTTCAGCGTCAGGCAGAAGACCCTCTTTTAAACTCAAGCTTCCGCAGTTCTGTTGCTGATTATTCTAGAGGGCCATTACACCTACTGTCCGCTGTCTTCTCACGCTATTTTTGTGATGGGAGAGTGCCGAGTTCATGTTCGTGTCCTTGCTGCGTTAATCCCATGCAGCGTATTGTTAGCGTTCCACGTCCGAGCTGAGCGTTCCAGCTTTCCTCCAGAGTTCAGATGACCTCTGGCGCCAGCCCATTTTCTCAGTATTTGAACAGGGCTCTTAACCACATTGACTTAATAGGTCTGGGAACAAAGCTACGCCAAAAACAGCAACTCTGGTACTGTACATTCGGTAAGCAAAAAGGACTCTCAGAGATTGGCCTCACGAGCGGTGCTGAAATGAGTGGGTTATCCCTGGTTTTCATTAGCTCGTTGTCAGCAACCTCTCCTCACTTACAGTACTATAGATAGACACAGATGCTGATTCAGCAGCACTGTGACAGCAGAGAGGTATGTAGAATGTGGAAGATTGTGTGTAATAATGGGCATCTTCTGCAATGTCCATATAAGTCCTTATAACATGTTTACTGCACCACTTTCCGTGTGAAAATCTGTCCGTCTTAGCCAAAAGACTGATTGTTTTAGAAAAGATATTTGTTTATGTGACTGATTGTATATTTTTTTGCGTGGGGCAATGATTGCATTTCAATGCAGAACAAACGGAGGCTTGATACCCCTGTCTCCAAGTGAAAAAAGCAACAACATTTATTTACTCTGGTTTAATAAAAGAGAGACTTCACACTGAAAAAACATTCAGATTAGTTTGTTGCTGTGTAGGCCTAAAGAAGGCTCAGCATGAATTGTGAGGCCCACACTCGATATGAAGAACTGAACCTTAATCCCTTGTAAGCATTTTATTCTTTTACAAGGCAGAGACAAAAAACAAAAAAAAAACACGACAAACTTGTTTCAGCATGATAGTTGACTGAAACTTGGTTGATCGAAATCAGGCAGAGACAAGTTTGGCTTCTTTTTCGGTATGTATGAGTGTCTCTCTTAAAGGGTGAGTAATATGTGACAATGAAGTCAGACAATGAACTGTGAGACATTCTAATGTTCTGATTCATGTTGAATCAAAACTCAGGAAGATCATTGATTCATCAAAAATATTAATAGAAAATGCATTACTTTATTCTGTCTTAAGTATATTAGCTATGTATCAATCTGTTTATCTATGCTTAGGGTGCACTTTGATCTTTTTGTCGTTCCATTTATTTATTCATTGTCTGTGATAGCTTTCAAAATGACAAAGTGGTAAAACTAGAACACATCCCCTCAGTTTGATTTCTGTCAAATTTTCATTTTTTTGGGACAAATTGTACAATGTCCTTCGCATGTTGCCCTGGTACTGTTTTATTCACTTTAGCTTAGATTCTTACGACACCATTAAAAGGACAGGCTATTAGTCACCACTCATGAACAGCATCAAATAGTTGGCTGGAGTGTATAGTACCAGATGGAAGCACAACACTAATACCATGTCTGGCCTTAGCATTACGGAGGCTGAGATCATTGAAATACACAGTGATTTCCAGACCGCGCTGTCTTCCTTTGAAAATGGAAAAGAGCTCTGTACACTAATGGCAAATGTGAATGCAAATGCTAGAGACGTTAATTATATTCTGTCTAAGTCTAAACGCTAAACATAGATCTTATTCACTGAGAGGTGGCTTGATGATGACAAAGGAGTATTCTCTGGCACGCACCGGACATTTACATCTGCTTCACATTTCTGTGGATGCTCTGTGCATCCACCCATAGCCAGGCAGTGCGGGCTCTGTACTGTAAGTGGAAATGCTGACCTACTTCCCTCTTAGCGAGAGGGAGCTGCCTTGTCAACAGGGAACGCGTGAAACGGCAATAGCTAAACATAGCCTCTGTATGTTTGCGTTGAACCCGTATCGCTGGAGCTACCAGGTTCTAAGTGGGGGCTTCAATCAACAGGCGGACCCAGACCACAGTGGTGGCGGCGGCAGCGGCAACGTGGTCGAAATTCTAATCTCGGGTCTTTACCGAAGACGATGGTTCACAAGAGACTTTTAACAGCAGACAAATTGAATGCGCGTTTAGCCGGATAGAGGAGAATTAGATCAGATCTCCTGATTGTGCTTGAAGTGCTGTTATTTTCAGTGCGCTTGTAGGATTTGAAAGGAAAAGTGTCTGTGGGAGCAGACAGCTTGTATAATGAGGATTATGGAGAGAATCCTAAACGGACCATCAGCCCCTGATATCGATCGAAACGTGTGTGTCCAACTGAAGAAAAAGGAGTATTGACACCCGTCCTAAAGAAAGATGGGGAGACAAATAGGCTAATCTTCTTGGGGTTTTTGTTCTAAAATGGCATGTTTTCATCTTTTTCGCTGCATTCAGAAGCCAAGCGGGCCAAACACAGATCCACACACATTTGTCCCATGTCACGCGCAGCACGATGGGTATGAATTCATGCACGATGAGGTTCACATAATGGAAATATTAAAAAGAGCAGCCGTACTTACAAACCCTGCATTCTGGTTTGTAGGAATAAAAGCATAAATACAATACATATGGGGAAGATGAGGGATGGATGACAGATAAATTATGATTTAAAATTTTTTTTTATCTCTTTCTATTTTCCGATGTTTTGTAGACATCAGCAGATTCTAATTTTTTACAGATACATGACAAACAGTTTACAGTAACGCACATTCAAATCACACAGTATACTCATACATCATTGTGTTCTTACATCACAGTGTTCATCACTGTGGAGTCCTCATCATTCTGTAAGGAGAGTCCAAGGGAAAATCTCATCGGTGACATTTTCCGCGGTCCGTTTTCAACAGCACCTTCCACGGCCATGTCCTCCTACCCTCGGAGATGAGTCAGTTGGCGTGAGCCGGGCCAGACCCGTCGCCGGCGCTAATGTAGGGTAATTACCTCATGCCGTGGGCAACACCGCGGATCCAGATAAACAATCACAGCTGTGCCGATCCCACTTTCCATGAAGATGAATAAATCGGGACATTTACGCAGGATGGCAGTATGTGGGTCAACAAGCCCTCGTGTCGCCAATCACCACGGTAACACCACACACAACAAGCGTCATTTTCGATGCTCTTTCACATTTTCCGAGATGATTTAATCGAAAATACCACTTATTCCTCTCTGTCATATACATAGTGTTTTGTTTACAATTTGTACTGTATAATTTTCTCTAATGTTTGGATTTCACAAATGAAGCTTGATTGTGCATTTGTACATCTAAATAAAAGCGAATAAAGAAATTTGTAGGAAATCAATTTATCTCAAACTAGACTATGGTAGCCACACAGTTGTCATTCAGATAGATATTAAGACGTCATAAAAATACCAGTTTCATTGCCAGGCACCATAATTCTAGCACTTTAATTGATATCTACTAAAACTGCAGCACTCTGGGTGGGTCCAGATGAAACCAAATGGAGACACAGCTGTCCCTGTGTTAAATACTCTGTTTTAGGGTATGCGCCAGAGTTCAGCAAAGACAGACCATGGGATTCATGAGCGGAGAAAAAAAAAACCCAGACTGCTTATTTCACTCAGTTGATTGAAAATACTGGCTGCCATATGGGGCTTTTAACACTGTAACCCTTTACTAAATGACCTCTGATACAGTAACAAATCGGCATTCCATCCAGCTGCAGCTGTACATTATATCCAGCCCAAAATTTGTTGCATTTTTTAAATGTTTTTTTTTGCTTTTGTATAAGAAATGCACCCATATTTCTCAATGCAACAATCCTAACCATCATCCAAGTCTACTCAGTAACAGCTATTTATTTAACTGGAAAACCCTTTTTGTTAAGAACAGTAACACTCTCCAACATTTAAGAATGGTAGGTTTTCTATATATGGTTGTAACATGAAAGGGAGAGGCAATGCTAAAACTGTGCTTTTGAAGTGACTGTATACACATCTTTAGTAAAGGTCATTCCAATCTTGTCAAAGGTTGTCCTTGTGTAAGTTGCAGAGAAACTATGTCAGGTTTCAGTCAGATTTCTGATGAATCAGCTGAACTATTTTGAGTGCATGGTTCATTTTCTATTGTTGATATCTTGTTTGGAGGGCATGTCACGTTAAGGATCTCTCTCTCTCACACTCTCTCTCTCTCTCTTGCCAGTGCTCTCTGCAGAGGTACTAAGAGGCTTTTGTGGTGTTTGTTATTGATGGAGCGATACAGCGGACCCGGCAGGGTCACAGAGGACACAGCAGTCCCTAAGTAAACCCTTGACATTCTTGTTTGCTGCCTACCTCTATAATTCGGAGGTCTTAGCACGTTGCAGTTGAGCTGAGTCAAGGCCTGTTGTTCTGAGGTCTGCAAGGTTTACCAGCCTCAATCCCATCCATGCAAATTTTCACAAAGGGCAAACAAAACAATTGATTTGTGCTTCCCTGTGAATCAAGGGTGCCTCTTGGTGTTTAACAGACAACACAGCAAACACATTGCGTGGCATTTCAGTTATTGCTTGAGTGAAAGGAAAGGACAGTGTTTTTTTCTCTCTGAGATGCTCCATGGTCATATTATAAAAACAGAGTACACATGCTTTTGACTTTGTGACTGACAGTGAATCCTCCAAAGCTACCCTGCTGTCATCCTCTGTCCCAGCCTTGCCTCTCCTCCTGTCTCTGTGTATTTAGCGATGCTGATATAGCCTTCTAGGTTCATTGGCTTGCTCAAACATTTGTCTGTGTCGGGTTACTTATGGTAAATATTAGGTTGTGAATTGACTTGATTTAATCGCATTTGCACAATTAACGGAAAGACATTTTAACTACATTAAATTGTCATGCAAACATTGAAACATATAAGAATAATTTGCCTTTGATGAGCAGTCAGTTTTTTTTTCTGGCAAGCATTCAACAATAATGCAGTAAAACTGCCATTGTTCTGCTGTTCTGTGGCAAGGAAGTCTTTCTCTTAGCACTCTGAAGTTGTTGGAATGCGTGAAGATTTCTGTGGTGGAGTAGTTGCGTTTCAAGTGGAGCATTTCAAGATGTGCTTCCCTTTTGCCTCACGGTTAAAAACTGAAACCTTTCTTTCTTTCTCTATTCTTGTTTTCAGCGCGATTCGAAACCCATCCTCGAGTTCATCCTCAGCCAAAGTGTGTCTGGTGTGTGGAGATGAAGCCTCTGGATGCCACTACGGGGTCGTCACATGCGGCAGCTGCAAGGTGTTCTTCAAAAGAGCCATAGAAGGTACACCATGCTTTTGTGGGTCTTTTCATCGTCACACTTTTTGATATTAGTCTTTATTGTAAAATAGATAAATATGAGGAGCTGCGATGTATCTTTATACAATACACTGCAGTAGCTGAAAGACCATCATGGCACAATGGAATGGTACAAAAGGCAGTACCTAAAACACAAATTGTTTTTTTAATGTATAAAAGGCTTAAAATTTAATAGTTTGAGCCAAATATTGCCTTTTGTACTTGTGAACATGTTGTGTTGTAAGAGGACAACAGATTCAGTTACCTGGGTGAAATAATTGCCATGAAGGAAATTCTCATGGATTCAGACTTACCTACAGTTTCATTCAAGTGTGTACATCCAAAGTCCACTGCTAAGCCTTTTCCTGTGGTGTGGTCTGTTAATACTCTTGGATGGGAGACCCCCAAGAACAGCCAGGATGCTACTGGAATTGCTGTTAACATGCCAGTAATCTCCTCTCAATTAAGGCCAATGTGCTGGTCCAGTGAAGGGGACACTGTGCTATAGGAGGTGCTGGCTCTATGAGCTTAGACATTAATGTGAGGTCCTACCTGGGGGCTAACGCCAGTGTCTGGACCAAATTCTAAACCTTGTTGACAAGGATCCTGCAAAGTGTTAAGAAGGCATCCTGTTGTAAACCTGGTTACCAGACTGGAAGCAGCATCAAAGACAAACTTGCCGAAAGCTAAGCGTCAAACTCAGAGGAGGTGATCAGCAGCTGCTCTTCTGCATAAGAAGATAATGACTCTCTCTGTCCTGTTTTAGCTAAAAATGAGTAAAGATTGCACCTCATAATTGGACCGCATAATGGGCTCTTCATTCATTCTTTTTGGAGTTCCAGCTGAGGGCTCCCAAGTTCAGGGGATTTATGAGGAGAAAATGCGTTTATGATCATACATTAACAAACACTCAAACAAATGAGGTAATGCAGTCCAGTACGTTTTCCAGCCCAAGCATAAAATGTTTTGAACGTAATTTACTTGACTCTGAACTTACTGAAGCCATCAGTCGCTCAGTGCTTTTCCTTGGGTGGAGGAAAGGATGTAGATGCTCACTGCCTGTGTCCTGAAATGTAGGGAAGAAGCGATAATAGCTTTATTTGCCTTCTGTTGCTGACAGTGGCATAATGTATATATTTGTACGCTTAATAGTTTTGTGACAGTTTCCATGAAACAGTTAAAGGGAGTGGCCACACCATACAAATAGAACTGAACTCTCACGAGATGGTCTAGGTATGTGAAACTTCATAATGTATTCCTAGCAGTTTTTATATGGAAAATTGTATTATTGTGTACCTACTCAACAGATGCTGATCTTGAAGGCAAATTGAAAATGCTGCAAGGAATAAATTTTGCTGAAATAATTAAAGAAGTGCGCTCAAGGGTACTTTAGAAGTGTCCTGTTTAAAATAAATATATGAACTAAAGAGAAATTATTTGAGATTTTGATCTTTACTGACAGCAACAAATCTCACTTCCCCAGCTGGATGGAATCACACTGTTCATTTTTCCATAGGTGGTTAATAAATTTGCCTTTCGTCCACTACAGATATCGTTAAATCAATGTGACTGTAGCTGCAGACATTTTGGCTATCTTATACAAAGCTAGTCCCATTTGGAAGCTAACTGTATTTCACCAATATCCATGTTATGACTTTCCACATTTAATTTTTCAGCCCAGGGCTATCCTTACCCTTGAGCTAAGATTGATCTCAGGCTAGCTTACTGTTATTTCACATAGGTTTATCACTGTGTTGAGAGCAATTTCTGAGGCTAACCCTGAAAAGTCTGTGCTAAGCGTAGTCATTTGTTTATTAATTAATGTATTATTATTTATTTTTATTAATTACTTTTTGCCCAACTTTCTGCCTAAGATTCTCACAAAAAATATGGCCTTTTAGAATGATCTTAACTTGATCCGCTTATGTGACATTGACAGTCATTATGACACTGCTTTGTGGTGCAAAATTCTGTCATAGAATTACACTTTCTAACTCTTCCCTACCCTCACATCCTGGCCAGCAAAGTGAGAACTCCGTTACATCAGCAAGTTGTCACTCAAAGCCTTTCGATGGTGGAGGATTTAATAAAGGACACAGCAGATTTGGATGCAGGCAGTTTCTTCCCATTTCAGTTGCTTTTAATTTAGCCTTTTTATGACCGGCCATTACCTAACACATGAGGTCATGAAGACTGCTACTCTGAATATTATTAGAAACTGCCATGGTTCCCACAGGGTATTAAAATTTCCCTCTCCCGAAACGTAAGCTGTCAGAATGTATATCATGCAGCGCAACTGAGGACACCGGGGTCTAGCATGGTTGTGCCATGTGTTACCGGTTTGTGCGTGGCGTGCGATCTAGCACACCGTCTGCGACAGTCGCACAAAGCCGTCGCCCTGCCTCCTCAACACCCCGTTTGTTTTATTCAGTCACAGATGTCCCCACACCCCCCCCCCCCCCCACTCTAATCTACTTTTCTGCTGTCTGAAATCAATCCATGTAAAATTGTTTCACGAATCCACCCCCAGGGAACTCCAGTGAAATGCAGTGGTACAGGCTTTTAACCATGTTTTACCTCTGTTTTACATAACATAGGCAAACACACATTCCGTAGAGAGATTAAGACTCTTTTAATATTTGGTAGAGATATAAAACAGTAGAAGAATTGCTCGATGAAACAGTGCTTTGTGCATTGTATTTTTAAAAAATGTGATACTTGATCTCTGATTGATTATTCATATCTACAGCAGTGTTTTTTTTTTGTTTTGTTGTCTCTGTTGGAAAAAGCAGATGAATCAGTTGCTAATCATTAATACAAAGTCTCTCTCTGTATGTGGATACTCTCTGAACATGTGTGATTTCATAGATGTCGGCTCAATGTGCAGATAAAATAGACCCAGGCTTCCCAGACTGAAAGAGCGCTCTGTGTGTTTCTGTAGGCATGAAGCATGGGGTTGAGGGGGAGGAAAAAAATGGCTGATATTCTAATTACCATATGTCTCAACTCTGGAGTGAGCCTTTCATTGTCTGAATCGATGCTGGAGCCTGTTTTGATGCTGTCACCGCACTGACTTAAAACCAGCACGCGGGTTTACATGCAGACTTGTATTTACCTAACCCCTGACAGCAGTAGCAGGCCAGCGCAGAGAGGAGCGTCTCTACTAGAGAGGCCTATTTATATTCTGTAGGTTGTACAGTATCACGGATTTCTGCTGCCGGCTGTGTTGCCTCACCTAGTCTCAGTGCAGCAGAGAGAGAGAGAGAAAGAGAGAGAGAGAGAGAGAAGGGCAGAGCAAGAAAGAATAGTGAAAATAAGAGGTAGGACACAAGAGAGGTAGAAGGTGAGAATGAGGGGAGAGGGAGAAATAAAGAGAGAGAGGGACAGAGAGAGAGGGAGAGTGAGTTCTGCTTTTCAAGGAGATGAGTCAGCGTGGAGACGAAGAGTGCAAGAGGGGGGCACTGAGAGTCGGTGCAGTCCCCTCTCTCCGTGTGTTAGAGTCCTCCGCCGAGTGCGTGCGATGAGACTGCAGATTCGTCTCGGCGCTAGCGAGGATACAGCGGGGAGTTCGCGCAGCCCTCTCCCTCCCATTTCTGCTGCCGAGGCCTCTCGGGGGAAATGACTCGTTTTCCGTTGCCACAGAAGTGAGAGGCAGTTGCGTCGCTTATTTAGACAGAATACTAGCTCAAACGAATCACTCAGAGGAAGAAAAATAGCTCTAAAGCTATATTTACGTTGTTTAGCTTTTAGGGAGACTGAATTGTTTGTTCACAGCGGAGACAGCATCCTTGTTTTGGAATAGTACATGTGTTGTTCATGAACATGCATTGAATGAATGAGGGGAACTCGAGAAAAATGTTGCTCTAGACGTTGTAGATGTGTTCCACCTGGTTATTGGCTTTCTTTTTAGACACTCTTTATAGAAATAGTTGGAATATTACTACCTATACAACTGTGAAATTTCCAAATAGCCATAAACCACTAGTAGTTCAAATTGGCAATGGACAATGAATGTAATAGCCAAACATCCCAGCCAGGTGTTAATGTACAAGGTGTTATATAATGCTGAGGTCCTGAAAAACCTTGGTCAAGGATCCTGGAAGGCCAGTTTTTGCTCCTCTGTGATTTTTTTCAAGTGTCATCAACTCAAGGGTGGTGTGTTTTAAGATTCAGCAGCATTTGCAGGCGCTGTTTTCATGACTTGCTGAAATGCTGCACAGGGTGGTCATAAAGTTCCAGTCTATTTGGTTTATTGACTTGGAATTCTGTCAAAAATCACCAGTTAAGTGTTAATAGTCTACTTATTGCAGTTTCAGGTGTAACCTGGGAACTGTAGCACCAGTGTGTCTAGTTCATTCTTGGACATGTCCAATGAGTATTATGTTTTGGTGTTGAAATGAAGACATCTTCAAAGAAATAGACTGGGACTTTGTGACCATCCTTACGAAACTTGTATTAATCTCAGTGATCCGTAATGATTCTGTCCAGTGTAGTTGCGGTTTCACCATACTCCGCGGCTGGAGTGTTTCAGAGACACACAGTGGCCAGTTAAGCAGCTCATTGAGCGCTTCAGTCATAGGCAGGCACCCCGCGGACAAGGCTCCAACTGTTCCAACACGAGCTGCATGCATTTGTATGTAAAGTGGCATGAATTTCCCATGTCTTACCTCATCGCCATAACTAGAATGCATTCACAGCCTACGCCTTGTTGCTGTGTTTGCACATTTTCTCTCTCTTTTGATTTAAATGGGTTACCGTACAACTGATGCGTGAGCGTGGTGGCTTCTTGGTAACTGGCACACAAAACCTGATCTCTGTCATCCCTGCTATTGAAGTCCGTTGTCCCTACAAATCTGTGACAGAAGACATAATGGCTGTTTTATTGAATATCAGCAGTACCTGTAAGGGTTACTTAATCATCCTACTGTGTCAATGAATAATATGTGAGCCATGTAAGACACCCAGGAAGAGGGCACCCACTAAGCACATGAATAATGTAATGTTACCCATACTATACAATGACAGGAAATGGCCAATTATCAAGTTTCTCTGCTGTGACTAATAAAAAAAAACTGAGGTGGTGTTCCATGACCTTAATTGACTCTGTCCTGAAATGACCCATGCCTTTGCTGCCCCAGGCACTGATATTTTTGTTATCTGTCATCTTTTCCATCTCCTGGATGATAACTTTGTTCTTTGACATCAATGCAAAATGAGACAGTGCTCAGAGGATATGCTTTTGTGTGTAAGCAAATAAGACCGAGGGAGTCGGCCATTGTGTGCTGCGCTGTATCATGGGAGTTGCTATTGTGTCGCCCTTGCCGCCCATATCCAGTAACTGTTCATATGGAGTAGGCATTATGTAGTGGTAATTCGTGTCACTTCATACCATATACAGCTGGAGGTAGGTCGAGGACTTCCCCGTGTTTGTAAATAGGTAATTGTCATTTCAGTGGAGAGGTAAGCAGCCTGCTGTCAAGATAAACGGGATGAATTGAAACAAGAAGGAGGGCCAGGAGGTCTGATAGTGGCAGGCTGAATTTGGGTCAAGGGGAACGCATTTCTGTGGTGGTGTCAGAGAGAGGCGGGCAGTGGATAGAATACCCTGGATGTTCTGGGCATAGCAGCATTATAAGAAACCGCAGCAGAGCGGTGTTGTGGGGAGGGAGCTGGGCATGCAGTTAGGAGGTTGCGGGTTCATTCCCAGATGCTGCACGGTTGTTGAGTTGGTCAAGGTGCTGAACCTGAATTACTTCAGTAAACATCCATGTACATTATAAACTCTCAAGTCACCCTGCATTGTTCTTACATGTACTAAATAAATAGATAATAATCATAGGAGGGAAGCATGCAGGTGCCGGCACCAGAGTGGAAGCTGGTTGGAAGGGGGTTTCTGTGCAAGTTCCTGATTGGCAGGTTTCAGGACCGGCAGGTTCAAGGAATCTTATGATGTTCACATTTCGATACTCAGAAGGGAAGCACTTGGGAGCTGGTGAGGAGTCATATGCAAGGCTTGTTTTTGCAGATGCATTCCAATGTTTCACACTGGTAACACTGGAATGCATTTATAAAAATACACTTTGGGCTTAACTCCCTGGAATGCTGTAAAACCGCTGTATGATGGGTTAACTAGTCTTACAGTATCCCCTCCACCACCCAGAATGGATTGGTATGAGATGTGATTGTTTGGGAGAGTTGGCAAGATCTGTCTGACCTGGTTCTCAAGACACAGAGAATAAGAGTATATCTGGCAAGGAGCTGGTTAAATAGAAGATGGACCTTCAATGACAGAAGTTGCTTTAGAAATAATGGGCCTTCAATGACTGGAGTTCTTTTAGAAATAATGGACCTTCAATGACTGGAGTTGCGTTTTCATTAGTTTTGTTCATGGTTCAAATTCATAGTCAAATTCATGGTAGCTGTTCAGAAGCTTTTAAATTTAGCCTCTTGAAAAATCATTCTGAAAGCATGTCTTTGAAATTCAAAAATACGTTCAAACCATGATTTGTCTTAGATGTCAAGGCAGTTCTTTTTTTTTTTTTCTTTTCTTGTATTTCCTTCTTGTTGCTCGTAGATTAACAAGTGGCTCATGCTTACAACAGTATTAAGGCATCAAAATTGCATACGCTTCTGTTTGTGCTGTTATCCATATATATTCTCAATTGTACCCAGTTTGAAGTGTGTGTGTGTGTGTGTGTGTGCACGCGTGTGTGTAGAGTGAGTTGGTGCATCTCAGGCAGGGGCAACATACTGTATTTTGCAAGATCAAAAACTAGGGCAGATACTGAATTTCCATGAAACAAGATATTACCATTCATTGAGTTGAATCATTTGAAAGGGCAAATTTAAGACTGGTCTAATGCAGCCAAAAATAAGGCCGTATTTTATTGAATTTTCACTCATAGAGATACCTTGGGTCAAAGCCAGAACAAGAGCAGTACTTTATTTCATTCCAACATGATTTATTTCCATGAAAGCACTTGCTTTCATGGTGGAGCTGATAGGTAGAGACCTCTGAAAGTGTAGCTGGCAGAACAGAACATCACTGGCTAAAAGCAGATCACAGTGGCAACTCACTGCAATGTCTCAGTTGGCTCCACACTCTGCCATGGCAGTCTTGCACATATAAACACTGGTCCCTTTCACTTTCTATAGTTTCAAAATACGATTACGTAGCAGGCTACTACGACTTGAACCACAGTCTTAATTTCAAATGAAGGCATCACATGAATGGTCACATCAATCCCAATGCATAGCAGGTTTTGCTGCTCTATAGGTTTTACGAGAAACCGGTTTGTGTACCATGAAGGAATGGCCTGTTTGTGGCTTTCACTCAATACAATAACCTACTTCAGTAAGTATGAATAGGCCTAGACTACTAATTATTGTGAGTGATTTTTCTATGCATTATGTGTGTGTCTCAATCCTTTGAGTCCTCATCTGTAAACATAATATTATCTCAGTAAATCATATTATTGCAGCGGCCCTGGAAGTTGTTCTCTTTGGAGAGATGGAAAATGTGAGAAGCTTCATCTCCTATCTGTTAGTTTGTGAAACTTAGCATAATGCCTTGGAAAGTGTGAAAGTCTTTCACAAGTCCACCTGCACAAATACCTTGCATATACACACACATACACACACACACACAAGCTGGAGCTCAAACAGAAAGTTCGATTGTCCACAAGTGCGTGATTGACTCGCGCAGCGATTAACCAGGTTGACGGGATTGACCAGCGCTCCGAGCAGGAGGGCCGCAACGCTCCCCAGAGCCACTTTGCCCCGTCCGGAGCGCGCGGGACACGGCCCTGCTTCCTCCGTCGCCCTGCTCACTGTTATTCAGAGCAAGAGAAATGGGCTTATGTAATGATCACATGACCGCGCCAGAAATAGTGTCTCGGCTACAGCTGCTGCTGCTCCTCCCGCAGTTCCTCGGCTCTTGGCAGCACCCAGACAGCCACGGCGGGTTTGTTCTGCCCCACCGAGCCTTCTCCGTCTTTCGAGGCACTGTCCGTTTCGATCAGCGTGAGGGGAAGTGGGGGGAGGGTAATTATTACTGCTCTCCCGGTCGCTGAGGTTCACGCACGTGATGCGGAAAAGTGTAAAAATGAGGGGGGAAAGTGTTAAGTATACATCCCGGAGCGCGGGGAGGTAGGCAGTGCGCACGGCATAGCCGTTTGCAGTCAGGTCCTGGCTCCGAAAAAGGCGTGGGCGTGTTGCTAGCAGCCGTCCCCGAGCTGCCAGAGTTGCAGGGGCCCTGAATAAAGAAGCCCGTTACTGTAGCTCAGGGACTGGGGAGGGGGTGGGGGGGGGGGGGTCGCACAAGGATTCTTAGGCTGTTAAAATCACTGTCACAACTTTGAACCTGGTGCTTCTGTGTGTCACATGTGGTTAATGCCAAAAGGCTTTGCATTTCATTTGCTTTTGGTATTGTGTCTACACTGCTCAACAGACTGCATGAGACAATGCAGTCCAAGTACACTGTTTACCATTCCGAGGTCACACTTACCTACTGTACTGTATGGAGCCATGTTCTTTTGATATTTTCTGCTTTGGCACATTGTGAAGGAGTTTAAATTGGACATTTACACATATTTAAATTTTTAAATATAATGTGTATATTAGGTTTATGGTGCGGGCAGTAATTTTTCGTCTTTTGAAAACATAAATAGTAAAGATAAACAGTAATTTTAACTATGAATACAGGCACAGTGCTATGGGCTTACTTCAGACACTGGAGTCCTCCATATGTTCAGTATTCAGTACTAAATATTCAGTGTCTAACTCTCAGTGTGGAGTTGTGTTCTTTCCTGGCCATCCGCCAACGTATGTATCCTCCTGTTGTCTTTTGAACAGGTCAGCACAACTACCTGTGCGCCGGACGAAATGACTGCATCATTGACAAGATCCGGAGGAAGAACTGCCCGGCTTGCAGAGTCCGCAAGTGTCTGCAGGCTGGCATGAACCTGGGAGGTGAGGGCTGGAAACTAACCATGTACTCATCTGTGTATAACCACAGCACAATATGTATGCAATTATCTGTGTAATTATATTATGAATGCGTGTTTATGTAAATATATTGTCTGTGTACACTATATATACACATATATCTACACTATATATGCACATATCTGTGTAAGTACATACATATATGCATGTGTGGTACTACAGTGCAATATACACTGTCCTACCAATAGTCGCAGAATACAGGTAGCTCTGAATAAAATGTCTGTCTGTTTGGACAGTGTACATGGACATGACAGTGTACGTCAGCACAGTTTGAATGTGAATTCACAGTACCTCTGTAAGTAGTTCCAGGGCCGTAACTGCTGGTTGATGAGGGGAGAGGGGCGCTGCTTTTCAGACTTTGAGTAAAATTATTAAGATGAATTTCTGCAGTAAATACTCAGTTGTATATCACTGATCAATTAGATGTAATCTATGTAAAGTATCATAGATTAGGGGTTCCAATAAGCAAAGAAGAAATGATGAAATCAGTGTATGTATTGAGTAGTCTGTTATTAAAGCTTTAGCTTCATTTTAAAGTTCTCAGCAATCAGGTCAAGTCAGTAAAGCATGCGGATGGACACAGCATATAGATGACTTTCACCACCAATGGCGGTGCGGAATTTGATTAATGCCTCTTGGAGAGCTGATCGATAATTGCTTGGTACAGTATGTCCAACCATTTCCTTTAGCCGGGGTTAAATGGTCAGGGTATCCTTAGCTGCCCCAACACGGAACACATGAGAACGAGCAAAAATGTGTAGAAAGGAAATGACTCGGCAGTGACCTCACCCAGCCCCTGGGTCTCAGGTCTCATAGTTTATTTGATTGTGTGTTTGGACAGGGTCTTTGAGGGCAGTTAAACAGGGGGGAGTGATCGTGCCTGAGTGCGTATTTACAGTACTTTATCAGACGTGTCCTGTTCTGACACTGCTTTGACCGGACCAAACATCTGTATCTAAACCATGGCCTACTTTCACTGTGAAACAAAGTTTTCTCTGGAGTTTTTCAGGTCAAGATCAATAATCAGCTCGGGGGTTGATTCTGTAACATTGAGCACTTTTCAGTTTACCCCCCCCCCCACATTACAGGGAATTCATGAAATGATTGAAGGCAAATTATAATGTAAATGAAATGAAGGTTTTTGGAAACTGCTTCCATTTTAAACTTAAAAATGTTGATGTCTCTGTGGTCTCTGACCATTGTTACAGATGGTATTTTGGTTTTATAGGAGAGGTTATTGTAAAAATAAAGTATGTGAAGGATCAGTGGGTCCTCAGACAGACTCTGAGCCACTTTGAAGCCAGTAGGAGTGACTGTACGGAATGCAGGATGAGATCCGCAGATGGCCTCTGAAAAAAAATCTTCTGTACTTAGGGATGTCTAAAATCAAATCAAAATTTACCCAGTATCAAAATGTCTTCCTTCTTAATGTTGTGGCTGTGTAGAATTCAGGCCCCTCCTGCTGTTAAAATTAGATGTGTGGAATTCATATGGTAACAGGGAGCACACTGAGCTGACTCTAAGGGGGACATCAGCAAGTCTTTGGTCTCTATTTGAGGGCAGTGAAAAGGCAAGGTCAGTGTTAACTGAACTGCTGATACAGAAGCAGTTATAAAAATAGTCATTGCCAGCCTATATTTGTAAACAAGCTCTTGAGTGGTGTGTGTGTGTGTGTGTGTGTGTGTGTGTGTGTGTGTGTGTGTGTGTGTGTGTTTGTGTGTGCAAGTGTGCGTGCGTACATGGGTATCTGTGTGTGTGTGTGTGCATTTGCGTGCTTGCCCCATGCCTTTGAATTGGGTGACCTCATGTCAGGCCTGGCCTGGAGCCCTTTGGCTGGATCTCTGTTCTCTGTGCTCTCATCCACTTTGCCATATTTTCCAAAAACATGTAGCAACGGCTCTCATTACTAAATTCCACCGCTCTGTGAGAGCCAGCCAATCCAATTCCAGGCTTCCTGATTATTTTATTTATTTATGCATTTATTTGGCCGAGGCCGCTATCTCCGGCGGCTTACGGAGCGTTATGATGAAAGAGCGCACAAAACAATAACATTACTCAAGACTTCCCTGAAGAAAAAAAAACATGTCCGTAACATTTCACTGGCACAACACATCTTTTTATGTAATGCGCTATTTTACGAGCGTACACAACACAACTTCCTGTGTGACTGGGGGAAGAGGAGTTCACCATGCGGCAGTTTGCCCTGACGAAAATACAAACTGTAGTTCTCATGAAAAATGCAGTCATGTCGCTCTAAGGAAATGGAGGACATGGTTCTTATCTTCACACTACAGTGCTGTAGTCCACTGCATCTGTCACCAGGGAAACAGATTTAGTAATGACACTGAATGCATGTATGATTTCCTTTCCATACTGCATGCCATGAGGAACTGCTGATCACAGCATGTCGTGAAAAAGCTTGAAGCTCTAAGGAAGGGCTGAGAAATATGAAGGGCTAGTTTCAATCAAGCCCAACATGATAACGTTGTGAGTTTGCAGAAGTTTGTGATTAAAAAGGAACTTGTTTGTTTTGTGTATTGCGCCAGTCCGCCAGAGTCTTTGCTTTATCTGATTCTGCCTCTCGGAGCTGCGCTTGGCTGTGGGGAAACTGCTGCTCTGGAAATCCAGATTTATTTTTTCAAAAGACGTTAATGTGAGGTTATGTTTTGGCTAGATTCTCCAAAGTGGGTATAGAATATCATTGCAAATATTTACTCAGAGATCAAAGGCATACCCATTCTTTTGTAGTAGCTGACTAGTTAATACAAATTGTATTAATGCAAAATGTTCTGATCAGTTACTTGTAACGTTCATGTACATTCCCTGCATGTTATCTGAGCTGAAAATGTTCATTTTTGTCGTTTTTATTGCTTGCACACTGTTTTGGAAAAATAGGTTATTTATGCTTAACTTCTTTGTGGTATTCATACTGTATCTAACATTGTCATTAAAAACGGGGTTCTCTGCACAAATATCCGTTCCTCATGCCTTGTATGCGATTGTGTTAGGTGTTATTAATTCTAATTGATCCCTTCAGCTGGTTGTTTCAGTGTGTTCGTGTAAGCGAAGGAGGCAGGAAAAGCATCTGTGTGCAGAACTTGGTTCTCCTCACTGCCTCATCGAATCGTATTGCCATGTTTCCGCCCGCAGCCCGCAAGTCCAAGAAGCTGGGCAAATTAAAAGGAATCAGCGAGGACGTGTCCCTGCCGGGCTCCAAGGAAGGCCACACGCACTTGGCCCCGGAGAAGGAGTTGGGCGCCAGCAGCGCCCTGGTGCCCCACGTGTCCGCGGTGACGCCATACCTGGCCCCGCCCATCTGCAGCATGCTGGAGCTGATCGAGCCGGAGGTGGTGTACGCCGGCTACGATAACACCCAGCCCGACACCACCGACCACCTGCTGTCCAGCCTCAACCAGCTGGCCGGGAAGCAGATGATCCGGGTGGTCAAGTGGGCGAAAGTACTTCCAGGTCAGTCCCCCAGCCGTCGCGTGAAAGCCCTTAGTTCCACCCCGGTGTGGAGTTTACTGTAGACAGCCTCAGACCGGATGCACTGGGCCACCCGTTAGCTGCTCGCTCACACAGTCCTGGAAAGAGATGCAGAGAAAAAGGTCAGTCTTTATAGACCCTGAAATGAATATCGCATATCGACGGATATCAGTTTCACTGTCACATGGGGGGATTCTTTTCTGAAGCTTTAATCATATTTCATTCTGTAAATGGATCTCATGTAAATTGAATTATCATCCTTTTTTATTTAACAGTGACAAAAGTACTAACATGGTTTGAGAATCTGCATTTAAGACTAGCTTGATGCTGTATTAGCTGTTTTTTTTTTGTACTTTTTAAACTCTATGAACTTTCAGATAGTGATTCCCTCCCAGATAACTTTGGTAATGATTAATATGCTGTATCGCAAATATTTGATACTTCCAGAGTGTCTGCTTGCCGTGTCCGGGTATATAAATAGACGGCCAGGCCGGCAGCCGGTCATAGTTTGTCTTGGTGACTTTGAAAGCGCCACGTCCTCCAGCCTATGCTGTTCAGTTAACATTGCAGTGAGCGGCCAAGCGAAGACAATTAAATGTGGAGGGACCTCAGTGTGTAGTTTTCATAACCATCACTCTGTCGCCACGGTGACAGGGCCCCGAGTGGCATCCACACTGTATCAGAGCCAGTTTTTCTCACTGCAGATTTCTCCCTTTGTGACATATTACATGCTATACTGCATACATACAAGGTATCAGAAGTTTCCAAGCCTGTATCTGAAAACATCTAGTGCATTTAATCCAATTGAACCTAGTCAATCCGACCTACAAACTCCTGTAGAAAGTGCATATGCCCCTTATATAGTTATTTTAGGTGAAAATATTAACACTCCCACCCATGATAAGATTGCATGTTTAAAAAGGCTGGATATTACAAATTGAATTGCACACATGGAAGGTCAAATATAGTCTGTGATGAGTTCCTATCCTATCCTCTTTTGGATTATCATATAGCATACAAATATTTTGTGGCCACCTGTCACATTTTGGCAAAGGTCCCATGAAATGTATTTATACTGAATAAATAGCAAGAGCATGGACAGATGTTTAGAGAGTGTCATATGTGCAGTGGAGTAGGTGCCCAGGATCTAAATAAATTAGAACATCATTGTTGATGTTGGGAATCTGTGTAAACCTGTGGAATTATTGGTGATCCTACTGGATGTGATTATTCATCCTGTTTATAATTGAATTTCAGTTATATTATCTCTTACAGTAATTGTCTGAAACTTTACATATTGCATCACCTGGAAAAATAAATCTTGATTTTATGATTTTTTTTTCATTTCATATAAAAGTTCCTTGTATAACTTCATTTAACTGTTGCAATGCATCATCAAATAAGGACTCAGTCACTGATGTGACTGTTGCAGGGGTGTTTTTTGTGTCTGTGGTTGTCATGGTAACGTCATCCAGCGGGACTTCCTTGTGCCATGCTCTTCCTGTTCCCAGCATGCTGTTCACAGCTGCTCTGTTTGCCTCCAGGTTTCAGGAACCTGCCAATCGAGGACCAAATCACTCTCATTCAGTACTCCTGGATGTGCCTGTCGTCCTTTGCCCTCAGCTGGAGGTCCTACAAACACACCAACGGCCAGATGCTCTACTTCGCACCAGATCTGGTTTTCAACGAGTGAGTTACATTGCACAGTAGCAATTGCTACATTACATGTGTGTAAATGAGCTTAATATAATCATGCTAAATATCTGAGTTCCCTCTGACTAAGTTTTCTCGCCTATAGCAATGATGTCACCCTAACAGGCTGATTGGTCTTAACTGAGTCTTGCTACACTGCTTTGCAATGGCTCCTCAAACATGACACATTGGCTCAATAAGAGTTTCATAATGCCAAACCATATCAGTGCTGTATGACCTCCCCCGACCCAACCATTCACCCCCATCTCAGACTAATCTTGCAATCCCCCCCTTACTCTTTCCCCCTGCATTTTATGATTGCTTTTATTGGTTATATAAATCACTTTTTCACAAACAAATACTTTAGAATATGTGCTGTTTGTGTTCTTTCTTGTAAGGTTTTATTGTCCCACTCTCCCTAGGCACCACGGACATAACTGCTACTGGTACATTATATTTTGTTTTTGCCAAGTAAAAAAGGCATATCAGTGAAAATTTGAAAAGTGATATAATAGACTGATAATCTGCTGCAAGAGCATTTGAATATGAAAACAAAGTGTAAAGCATCATTGAGAGAAGTTGCAGAAACTCTGGAGCTTTGATACTGTCCCACCCATACTGGGTTAATAATAGAGGTGGAGGCAAGAGGAGAGAGTGACCCCTGCAGGTGACTCATAGCAATACATTGCATTATTAGCATTTAGCAGACGCTCCTATCCAGAGCAACTTACATTGGTTACAGTTTTTTACAGTGTTATCCATTTATATAGCTGGATATTTACTGAGGCATTTGTGGGTTAAGTACCCTAAGTACTGTACCTAGCAGCAGTGCTCCAGCGGGGAATTGAACCAGCAACTTTTCAGTTTCCTGCTCCTCAGCCTCTATGCTACACCACCGCTACACATTTCAACAAAAGTGAAAAGCAATCATCTGCAGATCAAAGTGAATTTTTTTTTATTGCTGTTGAGACATCTTGGTGCCCCTTGTTTCTCAAGGGGCAAGATTGCGTCCTGTTTTGTAATTTGTTATTGTATTGTATTGTGACAGTTATTGTATGTGGTAACATAGCTGTGTACATGGTGATAGTATTTCCTTTCTGAGAGCATGGTCACCTTCAAATACGTTACTGGAGCCCTGCCAGTTTTACTGTTGTCTGGATTCAAATGCTGCTGTCAACAGCAACAGCGAGGTGTTCAGTCCGCTACACCCTGTAGCAGCGTTTGTCCGTGAGCTGTGCAAAGAGTTACCCCCCTCCCCCCAGAATCAGGCCCCTTCCAAATCATAGCCATCGTGACCACGCTGTAGCCATGGGGACCTGCGGGCGGACGTCAGTGCCTCCACTCTCACGCCATGGAGTTCCAGGTCCCTGGCCCCCGTTCAGCATGACCACCGAGCATGCCGCAGCTTTAGCTTCGAGCAGCACAGCTAAGCGAGCGTTTGATGCTCGCGCAGTAATTCTCACCGCTTTCAGTGACTGCCCAGACACACGATCTTGTGAAAACATCGAGGGGAAAAAAAGACACACTCATGCTGAAATTCATAACTGGAGAGTTAGGGGCAAGGAGTGCTGTGCTTAGATTGACTGTTGGCCGCAGTGGGAAAAAGGCTGAAACTGATCTAGTGTCCAGGGACGCAGTATGTGTACACTCACAGCACATGCTGGCATCCACAGCAATGACACCATCACTGCAACAAAGGCTGAAAGTGTGTCATTGAAACACTCCTCTCAATACAGTACTGCCCTGGAGAAAAGACAAAGTCCTGCTTTATGGTGCTCAGATGTTGGTTGTATTTTTACTTAATTTTTTTCCCCCAACTTCCTCCACAACATTAAGGGTTCAGTGGTCAGAGCAAATAAAGAAGAAATATTGCACCGGAGTCCAAAAAAAGTTGTCTGCTTTCCGTTAAAGCGCCATTATTCAAAGTCAGGGAGAGAGTGCACTGGAGATGGGTTGAACGGGAGGACTGTGCCTGTCCTCATTACGAGCAGTCTAGCAGGCCGACCCCAGTGTTCACGGTGCACACATTCACTTAGCGTTATTGATCGCGGCTGATCAAAGTCCTGTCGGAGCCTCGCGCTGATCTCCTCCTCCGAGCAGGAGGTCAGTAATAGAGCAGGGGAAAAGAGCGTGAATGCGGCAAATTAATCGGTTGGTCGCGTTCACTGACATTCACCAACCGCTGCTCTCAGCCAGTAAGTTCAGTTAAACCGGGGCCCCATGCAATCTGAGCGCTGAACCCTCTGCCCTTTAGGTCTCGGGTTCAAGTCCCAGGTGCATAAGCGCTCTTGTACCCTGGAGAATGCTACCTGACCTCAGTTGTTCTGGTAAAAAGTCATGCTGCATAAAAGATGTTAAAAGTGGAACTGCTGCAAGTCGTCATCCTCAAGGGTTTCAGACAGGAAAATAATTAATTTTGTACTCTTTGGGGAAGCTTGTGTAAGGACTGCATGTAAATTGTCTTCCATATATTTCATACCCCTGATTAAATAGTATCAAGAATGTGCAGTATAAGCATTAGATCTTTTTGTCTGCTTGAATGAAATAATATATACTTTAATCTTAGCATCATTGTACAGAGCAAAGTCATGATGTTAAATAATGGGTTTCATTTCAGAAAACACAAGGGTCAAGTTTTTTGGGTTTTTTCCCTGAGGTTGCAGGTTCACTTCAGATGGGGCATTTACTTGGGCTGCCCCAGGAAGGTTCGCAGCCTGTACAGCTTCAGTATGAAATGGTTTATGTGCAGAGCTATAAGCCTTGTAAGTGGCCCTGGACAAGGGAGTCTGCTCCATGAATAAAGAAATAATCACCTTCGTTTTGATCTATTCTGGAAATGAATTCTGAATGAATTTTCTCCAACAAATATGTATTTATTTAGAACAAATATTCTAAATAAATAAAGAAATCTGTGCAACATAATTACCCAATTTCATCCACAACACCCCTGGAGAAGAGAATTGTAAACTAATGGGATTACTTCAACTCTGAACAGCGATTTTCCTGTAATTAGAACATGTGCACAAAATTAAGTTTGTGCAGTGTAGTAGCACAGATCCCGGGGCCTTACTGTTTACAGCGAAGGAGGGGGAATTTCTTGGCTTATGTAACAATAAGGTTTAGTCTTAGATGCAAGCTTGTTCAGCTGCCAGCCAGACCACAAAGCTTATATTTGTTTGATTCTATGACCAACATAAAACCTACAGTGAGAATACTTTCCCAAAAGCACTGATCACATTCTCTAACTTTTAAATGCAATTTGAAAGTCCTGATGGTAAATATGACGAGTAAAATGCAGGAGCATGACTACCAAAGCCTTTATAATAGAATGCAGATTCCCAACTTCAGGGATCTATACATTGGCTGAAGGTATGAGACAATACCCATGAGGCAGCAAATAGACTATTCCCATATCAGAATTACAGATCAACTTCTTATACCTAGTCAGCCTTTTAAAAGAACAAACTACACACTCTTATGTTACTGTGCAGACTGTGGTTATAACCGTCTTCTCCCTCTTTTTAACAGGGTTATTAACCTCCTTCTGTCTGTTCTCAATGCGAGTCTTCACCCTGATTTTAGTGCAGTTATAAGCTACTGTACCTGTGTAGACTGTGGTCATAACCAGGGCTCTGCTTGTGCTGAACATGTTCATAAGTACTCTGTTTAACGCGGTTATCCCCGGTCCTCTCGTCTCCCCAGGGAGCGCATGCAACAGTCAGCCATGTACGAGCTGTGCGTGGGCATGAGGCAGGTGAGCCAGGAGTTTGTGCGTCTGCAGCTGACCCACGAGGAGTTCCTGGCCATGAAGGTCCTGCTGCTCCTCAGCACAGGTCAGTCGCCCCCTCAGTGACATCACGCGAGATCCTCTGTGTCGCTGTGTTCCATTGTCATGACGAACACTCCCTCCATGTGCAGTGTGGATAGTGACTTGTGATTGGTGAGATTTCAGAGATTTATTTTTGTTGGTGTGAGATTGTAGTCTAGTCCATGGAGTGGCGAATGACCAGCCAAGGATTATCCTTCTGTCAAGGGATTTATCTAAAGGAAGACATGTAAAGGAATAAACTAAATAGCAAAATAAATGTACAATATAAAGAGATGTGATGATGATGATGGTAGTGGTAATAATGATGATTAATATCATCATCATCATCATCATCATCATCATCATCATCAGCATCAATGTTGATTAGTATTATTAGTAGTAGTAGTTCTGGTAAATTTAGTTTAGTAGTTTAGTTAGTATTATCATTCTAGAAATGTTATAGAAATAGGATTAGAAACAGTATGAATCTTTCTACAAATTGTAAAAGTTGCCCATTAATGTAATTTGTTATGTTGAGGCAGATATGTGCAGCCATAGCGATGCAGTAAAAAGTACGCATCAAACACAGAAACCGCTTGAGAACAGTCTGGCTCTGGCAAAGGTCTTGTTTTATCATCTGTTTATTTACAGAAGTTCCTTCTCAAAGGAGAGGATTGATTATCATATACGAGTAAAAGGTCAAAAATTCAGATGGCTTGAGTTCCTGTGTTTATTTCATCGTTTACAGCAAATCACCTGCCATTTAATACAATCCAGCGGGGGTCATCACACGGGCCAGGCAGGAAACCTGAAAGAACACATTCAGCTGTGGTATTTTTTGAAATACGAACAAGCGCGAACCAGAAGTTTGCTTCAGTAACAATATTTTTGTAATGTTTTATTTACAGCACGTCTCCGAGCACTTGTGTTCAGCCGAGTAACTTGCGTAACTCGACTGTATAGAGCGCTTCATCAAACAGCACTGAAGAATGTGCAGCGCTCAGCAGACCTAAATAGAGTTGGATGTATTGCTGTCGAACTGGATGTCGATTTGGGTCATGCAATATTACCGGCAGAACTCAGCGCATTAAAAGGCGTCTAGAGGGCCGTGATTCCATGAGCTGTTCTGCTTCTGGTCTTTTCTGTGCGATAGTAAATAACTGTGGGAAGAAGCGAGTCGGCCAGCTCGGAGGTGGGAGGCGGGGGGGGGCAGGACCTGACGTGGCCAGCGCCGAGAGAGATCCGCGGAGAGGGAGAGGTGGTCCAGGCCCTGTCTGTTTCAACACAACTTGATATGTGGAAGTATTTATTGGTTTTGTCAGGACCTTGGTACGGGAGACGCTCTCCTGCTGCAAGGGGTGAGGGGGTGGGGGGGGGGGGGGGGGGGGGGGGGGTGATTTCCCAGCATGCTCCGAGCCAAAAAACGAAACAGCCCAGCTTTTTAATCTCTCACTGTACTGCTCTTGGAAATGGCTGCTCCCAAACAAATCTGTATATTTGTAGTCTTTTCAGTCATTAATTATATTGTGATTAGTTTCTGATAAGTGTGATTTATTTTCCTTTTGGGAGGAACCAGGAGTGCTCTTTGTCATCTGAGATGACTTATCACTGTTAGCTGGCTACGTGATGGATATTTATCAAACAAATCGTTATTTCATTTCCCCTGTTAAATTCATCTGGAGGCCAGCCAGAATCTATCTGACAGATATGTCCCTCCCCCTCAATCAAATATTTTCATTTTCCAAACAGCACTGTTGCAGGAGAAGGCAACACAGCACATCCTCCAGACATATCAACACATTGCGTTCATATTAATTCTGTTACAGCTATAGATTGTCCTCGAGGGCCTTTTCTGCTATGCCTGGGAACAAAGTTAAATTTCCCATGTATTAGTAAACGAAAAAAAAAGAAGACAAGCGGAGTTTGGACTGTGTTGAGGCAGAGACATTGTTGTGCCTTGCCCATATGTTACACAGAGTCGTCCTCGGATTGGTGCGGCCGAGGGAGTCTAGCAGGTCCGTCCTGCTGCTGCTGCTCCATGGGCCGCCCTCTGGAGCCTCTCCAAAGAGCCCCCGCTGTGCTCAATAAGTCAAGTCAAACTCCGGGCACTCCTCCAACAGCTAGTGTTTTTCTTGACTTCCTTCAAACAGGCTGAATTTTGAAGGGTAAGGGGAGGGAAAAAAAGAGTAAATAAACCGCTCAGCGTCTGCTTAGAGAGCAATGGCCTGGCGTCATAAAGCTTCATAAGCAGTGACAGGAGTCAGCACTCATGACGGTCTATTGAGATGTAGAGGATGCTGTCAGATTTCAGACTGTGTGTAGTGAAAACCGATGTTGCTGCGTGGACTTGTAGCCAAAGAGTGAAAACAGTTCAGGATAACTAATGCTTTTGTACACAATATAAAGGGTTGTGTCATGCTTGTATACTCAGTCTGCATATGTTTGGCTAAACTGTGACGCTTTGCAGGCTACTGCATGTCAGCATTCATTCCAGATGCTTCTATGCCATGTTTGCATCTGTGAAAAGTGGGATACTGAATTAAAGCTCAATACTGATTATGTTTGAATTAAAATATTCATTGTTACAGCAGGACCCTCTATCCTGGGTGGCAGACATAGCTTACATGTTTACTTAATATCTGCATTTCAAAGGTGTTTATATACCTTTTAAGCTCAGTTAAGGATCTTCCCCAGTAAATATCTAGCTGTATTAATAGATATCATGTAAAAATAGTAAGCTATGTCAGTCGCTCTAGGTAAGTGCATATGATAAGGGAAATGTAATGCAATGTAATGTTATGTAATGGGTAGAGGACTTGGAGAGTTCCCTCAGGATTCAAACTTGCAATGTGCTGTTCAGACTTCCTCAGAAGCGTGTCCACACGGGATGAATACATTAACGCACAGATCACAGTTGCTCACACTTCAAACTTCCGTTACTTCAAAACGCTCACAACAAAAAAGGAGAGGAATGTTTTTTTGTTCAAACGGGCCATGTTTAAAGAATAATGCCAGAGCCAGACAGAGCTGGCTCCCGTGGCCTTGTTAGTGACGAGGCATTGACTGGCCCACTCTCCATTTCCAAGACATCAAGCCGCACATATTAAACAGGCGGAATTCAGAGAGGCTGTCTCCCAGGCACGTCATCCAGCGCCGCTCCTGCTGGACGCAGTGTCCCTGGTGCGCTGTACAGGGCGTCTGATGAGAGGGGCACGTTTCATATTCTGCATAATAACACTGGGCTTTGTCCTGTGTGCGCAGAGAGACCCAGCATCCTCGCTGTCAGTTACAGAGGGCACTGCGCCATGACTGAAGGATAATACATGAAAATACATTTTAAATTTAACGTCAAAGTAACCTATTGTTTGTTTGCAACAATATGACTGTACTTCTAGTTAGATTGTGTTTTGTTTTTGTTTTGCGGCAGTGTAATATAGTGGTAAGGAGCAGGGCTTGTAACTGAAAGGTTGCTGGTTTGATTTCTTCCTGGGGAAGTGCTGCTATACCCTTGGGAAATGTACTTAACCCAGAATTGCCTCAGTAAATATCCAGCTGTATAAAAGGATAACATGTAAAAACTTCAACTTCAACTTCATGTAAGTCACTCTAGTTAAGAACATCTGCTAAATATCAATAATGTAATGTGGTTTTATGACAAGAAAAAAAATAAGTTTTGGGCTCAACAATCTGAGCGATGTCAAACAGGTCAAGGGAGACGGCAGCATGAGAGAGTGGCTGAATTCATACAGTGGGCGCTTAGAGTGAAAGACCCTTTTCTTGTCCGTTTGAGAAGTTCTCTGAAGCCCTTCGCTCTGAGAGGCTTTCCCTTGTTGTAACACCCCCCGGGGAGTTTAGATTGATTGCAGTTGCCATGGAAACGCTCAGAAGCGAAACTCCGCAGTCCAGCTGCAGCGCGACTCCCTCTCAGTGTTTGTTGTTAATGGTTAGTTGTCAATTAGATGGTACAAACAAGTGTTTTATGACATACATATATTTTTTTTCATCCTGGCTAAACAGGTGTTATTTATAGCCGGACCCATTTCCTGGACGCAGCTCCATCTGGAGGGAAATACAATAGCGCTCTCATTTGAGGGAAGCTGCATCTTCCTGTGACTCACAGGATGTTTTGGCCTATTAAACACTGGGAATGTCTGCGCAATTTGTCAGCATTAAATCACATGCCAGATTTCCTATAAACGGCCCCCGGGTTCAGACTGGGCCCTAGAGAAGTGTGTCCCAGGCTGGGCAGCTCCTTGCTTCCCCTCTCGGAGGCAGCGGCTTGGGCAGGGGACGTGGAACGCCGTGGGGTGTGGTGGATGTTTACTTGGCTGGGGGTGCTGGAAGGAGGGGTCATTAGAAGGTGGCTGTGCCGAGGCAGGGGATTGTTCTGGAACACAGGAGTGTGCACGGAGGGGCTCCATGCACTGAAGGACAGGTTGTTCCTGACCCAGTGTTTTTGAGACTCTCACATGGGACACCATATCAGGAACCGTTGGCTTGATATTACTGTATTAAAGAGCCATAAATCTGTACATTGTTTGCCTCCAATACCAATTTATCTTGGAGCCGCACAAAAAAACATTCAGGTCCAAGGTGGATCTTCATCTGGACCAGCAAACAGGATGTGGATTTTTCTCTTTAACACGCTGCTTTCTGTCCAGCACTTGAGAAAACAGGCTGTGTGTATGTTTACGTTGTATCACCTTGGTTTTCTTGATCACAGTCTTGTTTCATGAGTGAACTTACAGACACTCTTGATATGCCCTAATACTTGTACATAAGTCTTTGTTTTTCCTTTTTTGAGCCCTAAAGTCTTTTGTTTTTTTGTCCTTTTGAGTTAAGGCCAAAACACTAAAGCATTAGCTAGTAGCCTGGCTGAAAGCAGGATATTTGTACAGTCCTGTAACATCCAAGCTACCATTTTTAAGGTGGTTCTGAGTGTCTTAAAACTGTTTAGCAACAAGCGCTACAATAATATCCTGTGAGACAGACCATATTCAGGAATTCACTTTTTGTGAGGGCTGTTTAGCCCTCCTGCTTTGTGGTTAGTTCATAATTGACCAGTAAATCTATTCATGTTGCCTTTTATGTTTGCAAAACATTTTATATTAATCTCAGTGACAGTCAAACTCATTTTAGCAAGTAACAAAAAAATTATATTTTAAGAAAGTGTTTTTGTTCATTTTGAATTCTTAAGTCTATTGTTGATGACAGGCCTCAGAGCGGGGTGGCAAGCTTCTCTGCCTGTTGTTGGCTGTGTTCAGCCAAATGCAGTTGCAATGTCCGTGAACCTGTGGAAAAATACACGGCCATGGCATGACACCAATTACCGGGACATAATTGCCCACTTTCCCCTCATCTGCTGCCTAATGACAGTTATGTGGGTCACCGAGAGCCCAACAAAAGGCGCGAAACGTGTTGGACGTTCAGCCGTCCTCCGTCAAACGGCCCGATGGGACCCAGATTGCGACGCCCCTGTCCCTGTCCTGGGGCCTTCCTGACTCAGTGCCCCCTCGCCGCCGTCCGCACCGGGTACGGGGGCGCGCCGTCTGCCTCGGCGTCTTCCCCCCGCGAGGACGTGATGCGAACTGACAGGGATAATTGTCCGTGAGGTTTTTTTGAATCCACAGAACGAAACGGCAGACCACCCAGCCCGCGCGGAGACATTAATTGTTTTCGGTTTGTACACCATGTCCCGGACACAAAGACATGCCAAACTGTTTCTTCGGTGCCATAACATGTTGACACACGCGATTGGAACTTGGACGTTATTAGGCTGTCAGTGTGACAATGCAGTACTGCACGGATGAGATGGGGAGAACAAATAGGAAGGTGTTTTTCGCCATAAGCGTCAGACGAGCGTCTGTAGTTGAATAACATCTGAAATATAACAGAAGGAAAGATTACAGAGGGACACTTTTGTGGGTATGGTAACACATTTATGACATCACTCCTGTGTCAGGGCCACTCTCATTACCCTGGTTGGTTTTAACTGGATTCTTGTCTTGCGCCAGATGACCCAAGTGGCACTGAAAACGTCAGCTAAGTGGTCCTTGCCTTTGTCTGTTGTGATTGGCTGAGCAATGCCAGACTGTACTTATATTGTTCCAAAAGTTTAGGACTCCAAACCCAGGTTACAGGTTAAACACACCAAGCCTCTTTAGTGGGAATTCACATACTATTCATTTCAGTTGAAAACCTTGACACATTTTGTTTAGCTGAACTTCAGTGAATGAGAGTCGGGAGTATTAAAGTGGTATGAGCTACTCTGAATGGAAAGCTTGTAACACACCTTAAAGGCATGTACATGTTCCAATAAATTCCTATAAATCACATCATATTCTTATATACCATATCACACTTCATGGCAGTAATGGCATGGTGATAATCACTGGTCTTGTATGCGTGTTTTTAACTTCACAGTTCCCAAGGATGGGCTGAAGAACCAGGCCGTGTTTGAGGAGATGAGGATGAACTACATCAAAGAACTGCGGAGGTCGGTGGGGAACGCCACCAACAACTCCGGGCAGACCTGGCCGCGGTTCTACCAGCTGACCAAACTACTGGACGCCATGCATGACGTGAGTATCAGGCCATGACAGTCACTCTGAGAAACTCATGAGAGCGCAGTGTGTCACAGGCTACCCTTTCACATGCACAATTTCACTGAAACATTGAAAGTTATGGATTGAAAAGACAAAAAGGAACAGCCCCCACCTTTGCGTTAAGTACGATACCGGCCCGATCTGAAGCAGATGGGCATGACGCAGACTGACATGGAGGCTGCAGAAGGAAGATCAGGGGAGTCTGAATCTGCACACAGAATGTTGTCGGGTTTCCACTGGTCAGTTTTAATTGCATCTGTAGCCTCGTTTCCGCATCCTCTCACGCTAGCCTGTACTGTATAATGAGTCCTGCTGAGCGCTGAGAGGATGGGTTACAGAGGTCTGCCATGAAGACTGCACTGTGGGTTTAATTATCCTCATTAGACACACGACTGACCTGAGGTCAGTGAGACACATGGACACTCTGCTAAGTTTCTGAGTAAGAAAGCTCTCACTTTAAATCATACTTTTTGCCCAGATGAGTATGTGGGTGATTGCAAAGGCTAATTCAGGAAGAATAAAGAGGCTGCAGTCATTACTTTGTCCTTGAGTGGAGTGTGGGCATCTAATGTTGTGTGATCAAAATGTATGAAAGCAATCAAAGCCCCCTACAAAAGCAAGGTGGGACAAATTATGTAAGACTTCCCAAATTACAGTTTTAACTGACAATGAGAACAAGCACCAAGTGCATCTGAGTGAGTACCCTGTAATTCTCACTGCAATTGAATATACAAGTATACATATTAGCGTTGAGGTGGCTAAAGGCCATTCAGTTCATAAATTTAATGGATTCCAAGAGTCACCTACAGGGGGCGCAGTGGTTGAGTTAATCAGTAACTCCTCCCATTCATTAACTCCTCTCATTGGTAAGCCATTGTCACCATTGTTAGCCATAAGTTTATTCACACATCACTTGTTTAGTGACTGAAAACATCACATTCCTATGATGTTTTCAGTCACTAAACACTTGATTGCATTTATATATCACCTTCTCTGAATCATGAAAGGGTGTGTATACGTGTTGGGTGGGGCTTCACCTCAACCAGCACCCACGTGAATCAGCCTTTTTGCACCACCATGCTCACCACACATCAGCTGAGGTATAGAGGGGGGGATTTGGTTTTGTTCAAAGTGATCTGTGTGGTGATGCCTAGACTCAAGTCTAAGGCTCATCTGTCATCTGCTCACAGATTCAACTACAAATAGCTTTCTCAGAAGCTTGTGAATGGACTCATTTTACTTTTTTCTTCAAATGATGTTCCAAGAATACTAATATGATCAGATATCCTATTAGTGAAAATCCAGAGCTCCCTGTTCACTGCACCACTTCTCTATGTGACTCATTTCAATAGTCTGGCTTTAATATGAAACTTTATTTGTACAAAATAACTTTTCAGCACTGTCCCTGCTTTAATCCTCTAAATGATGTTCTCTAAGTCAATATTTTACCTGTTGTGAAAGGCTGGGAAGAAGGGTTGACTTTGTCGCAAATCTATCGTGTCTGTGTATTGTTTTTGTAATCACGTGATGTAATGGCTTCTCTAAAAATCTTACAGCCATCAATGAAGGGTTTTAGGCTTGTACTGAGAAGAATTATTAGTATCAGTAGTCTTAACATATAACACTGACACTGATTAGTACTTCCCTGGAAAGAGTCAGTACATATTTGGAACTTAACCCCACAGGAAAACTAGTCAGATGTACCAAAAGCACACGGTGTTGCCTGATGATGAAAGCTTGGTGCATCAGACATAGTAGTCACCCTGGGTTTTATTTTGAACTTCCTGAAATGTATTATTTTAAACTCTGTTTTCACTCAGAATATCATGGCTGATCTTTCTTCTGCAGCTGGTGGGAGATCTTCTGGACTTCTGCTTCTACACCTTCCGTGAGTCCCAGGCCCTGAAGGTGGAGTTCCCGGAGATGCTGGTGGAGATTATTAGCGACCAGCTACCAAAGGTGGAGTCGGGCTTGACCCACACACTCTACTTTCACAAGAAGTGACACCAGACCGGAGCCTCAACAGAGGAGGAAGGACTTTGCCTTAAAGTCGCCGGCGCCAGTGCGCCCCCAGACGAGTTGAGAAAGAGGGAGGCTCGCTCATTGGGTATCGCTGCCGCCCGTCAGCAGGTGAGCCAATCCGGAGGAACGTCTCGGAGGACAATGCACTGAAAAGGACTTGTGTCATGTGACAGAGCATCCTGCCCCCAAAGACAATGAAAATGTTTTTTTTTTAATGGATATGAAGCCATACAGACATTTTGTTTTCGATCACACACTCGCAGTCGCACACACAAATACGCTAAATCGCTTACCTCTCCCTGGAAACTGAAATTGATAACTGTGGCTTTTATATAACAATTACTACTAGAGAAAACCAACACTTACTTTGCTTTGCAGTATATTGTTTTCAGAGGCAGTCCTGCAGTGATTCAACACAACACAACACATTTTGTTTCTGTGTAGGAGAAAATATAGGCTATTTATAAGGGTGGACACATGTATGTGTGAGCATTTTCTAAGGGCTTTACAAGTTAAGCAACAGACTGTTGTGTTCAAAACTGGTATAGACTGATGTTTTTAAAGTAAGCCTAAATTTCTGGTCTGTATGTATTACGCTACACACATGTGCATGAATCTGTTATTATTCAACAACAATCAAGCTTTTACTGATATGCAAAATGTAGAAATATATAATCTATACTAAGCAACAGAATCCGAAAACAAAAGGAGGCACTTGCAAAAGTGATGTGGGCAAGTAAAAACAGGTGGAACATGTTGTGGTCAGATGCATTGTGTTCCCTGATGTACATTTAGCCGCAGTGTGGAGCTGCAAGTCATTCAGATATGCTTGTATGTTACACATTTTTCAGTACTTCAGTAGTCACGTAGAAAAACAGGTGCAATTTAGATCCACTTGCAATACAATACAAACTTGTTTTTTGTCTCATGACATGTGTGTAACTGATTTATACATAGCCTTTGCCACGATTTATGTACCTACTTATTAGAGCCAAGTAGTTGTGTTCATTTTATAGTCTGATAATCCATTCAGTTAAAACCAGCTTTGTGGAAGCAGCAGATACTTACAGTAACTTTATTTCAAGGTTCCAGCAAAAACAAAAAATTGTGAAACATTTCTATGTATGTATTGTAACGTTTTTTAAACTAGATCTAAAAACATTTTATAACGAGGTGCTTTTTATTCTTACAGCATATACAAAATACCTGCAGACCTTTCTGGTAGCTGCACATGTACAGATTGTCATTTGGTAGAATACTGAGATTCACAAACACATGTTATTTGAAGGAACCTTAAAATAAAGTGGAACCTATGTAATCAGTTTCAGTCAACACTGAAATATATATATATTTCAATTTACCTGTAAATGGCATTACTTCATACCAAACAAAACAAATCAAAAAAAAAGTCATATTATGAATTTGTACAGAAGAATCCAGCAGTACATCATAAACGTGATCTCTGATGTTGGTATATTGGACACACTTTGTGAGCTGCTTTCCCGTGTCACAGCCCTGTTTTCACGCGGCCAAATCAGAACGTACGTCTTGTTCGTTGAACCATTTAAGGCTTTCTTTTCCCTTTTATATCATTAGTGACAGATCACCAGGCTCAAGCAAACAGCAGTTCACAGTGGGTGAGATGTAACCCGTTACGTGATTGTGTGTCCGACTCGCAGTATGGAACCTGAGTCGTGGTCTTTCGGCTTCCAAGAGCTAATCGTAGATTCTCATTTTGAGGGCGGTTTCTTACTCTCAGAAAAGGATAATGGACTTCCTACTGTCTACCTTAGATTTTACACAGAGGATTAACTGTGACACTTGGGGCATTAGTATTGCTTTATTGTTTCAAAATGTTCTTTTCACTTTGGGTAGTTGCTCTATAGTCCCATCTAACAATATGGCACTTTGCAATTAATTCAACTGGCCCTGCGATGGAAAGGTATGTTACAGCAAACTACAAAATAATAACATGAAAGAATTTTAAAAGAAGAAATTTCCAGGCTTTTACAAATTATTTTTGCAATCTTTTGCTGTTCTGTATATTGCTGTGTAAAATATTGTGAAGGACCTGAAATAAGCTGTAAGGACTTGTTTTTGTTTATAAACATATAAACAAAATAAATGATACTAATTGTTTAATGGTTCATAGGAAGAATGGGAAAGTATTTTTGAAAGATTTCTATTTTGTTGGAGGAAAAAATATTTAAGTACTTTGTCTAAAAAAAGATTTTATATGTAAAGTGAAATGTTTATGCATGCTTACTGAAGAGACGTTTACAGTGTGTTCACGAAGGGAAAGCTGTGCCTTTATCATATATTATTTACCATTTTTCAGTATCTGTTGTAAATAACCACAGTGAATAATTTCATTGATTAGCATAAAGCATTTCTACTCTAACACTGTCTTGTTGGAACACTTGTAGTCTGTGTGGCTCCTGCAAATTATGATGACATCCAATAGTGATCACAGTCCCAAGACAAGCCAATGAGAACGAGAGAGTGAATGTTCTTTTCTTAGCATCGTGAGGCAGGTGAAGGTAGCTGAAGGTAAGATTAACTGAAGGGAGGAGAGTTCATTCACTTTAGGTTAATGTGAACAGCTTTTTTTTTTAGTACTTTTTACATTTTATCCTGTGTCCGTCAAGGAAAAGAAAATAATAAAACTTTGCAGTTCTACTAAGTGGATGTCATAGAATGCCTTCACTCAGAAGACATCCTTTGCCATCACTTTGTGGTACTTTACTCTTTCATCAGCATTCAGAAATCAGACCTCTTAAAATTGTATGATTCAATCACACACTATTGTAAACAGCAAGCTTACAGGTAAGGCAGGTAAGGTGTCTGCTCCTTGGTTAGCAAAATTGTACTGCCAGGGGAAGGATTGGCCTTGAACATGCATATGGGTTAGCTTTTCTGCTCTCAAGGTCCCCCTGGCCTTTACAAAACAAACTAAAAATAATAAATGTAAAACCATTCTGTCTTCATGCAGATACATTTTTTCCAAAGGGGACTTTTGAAGTCACAGTTCACATTGATTTTTCCGTCTGATCTGTAAAGACCCTGAACAGCATACAGACCACTAGGTTCACCTGTATTCTGGCCTGTTTCTTCTAGCGAGACATCTGGCTTTGAATAAAATTCCAGGTTTTAATTGGCATTTATGTGTGTGTGTATATACACATATGATGTACATTCGCACATACATACCAATTAACACCTGGATTTCTATTCTAAATCAAACACACATATAAAAAAAAATTAGTATTCCTGTAAGAATTCAGGCTCAGACAGATCACGTTACCACACCACCATATTATATAATTTGACTTAAAACTGCATTATAATGGAATTATGAATTGTCAAACCGGAGATAATGAGGACACTTGATAATTGAACTGAAATATTCGGTGTGTTAAAGCAGTGGAAACGAGCTTGACGGGTGAGACAATTGGTGTTATCTGTGCGGTGAAAACATGTGGGAGTCTACCATCATTCCTGTTCCTCCAGAATCCTCTTCTAGTTGCAGTAATTTGAAATGGGAGCTGAGATACATAACACATACGGTATATACAGTTGAGGGTCAGCTGACAGAAACATATATATTTATATAATGTTCCTGTCAGCTGACCCTCAACTGTTGGTAGAGCAGTGAAACTATGCCTCCAACACAATCTGCAGACAATTCCTCCTTGTAATCATCAGTTTAACCCTCAAGCGACGGACATATTTTACATGCACCCCCAACTGGGGTCATTCTTGATCCCATGATAAAAGCAAAAAAACATCCACAGCCACACCAAAAAAGTTTTAAGAAGTATAATTTCACATGACATGCAAATCACTTGCACTAATGATGCAGCTATGTGATGAAATTTCAACACAATAATGTAAAAATATGAAACATTACAGACCTAATCCGTCCATCTTTGATCAATACGAAGAACTGACAGACTTCCCCATTAGATGTTAAGAACTGACCTACTATCAAAAAAAATTTACTTCATGGTTTAGTATTATGAAAATATCCTTTCATCTCAGAAGTGGATACTCAGGCCACACCAGGTTGATTCCTTGGTTCTCAGATTGTTCAGATGTTTGAAGGACAGGGCTGAATAAAAATAATTATAAAAACTAGATATCTGGGTGACCACTTTCTTTAATGAAATATTATATATATACTGTAATACTATATACAATTTAATTATAGACATGAACTAAAATTCTATTTATAAAAGAAAAAACTAACAGTAACATGACAAATATATATCACAGTTTACCAGGCTTCAGCAGTGTTCATGTAGAATGTGTTGAATATGATCTTCATAATCTGGTCCTGACTCACCATCCAAATGCCAGTCATCCCAGAGCTTGAAAAAAAATATGACAACCTCTGCTATATCAAATGCTAGTCCTGATCTGTTAGCCAGCGTTACCTGAAAACAAAGTATCAACATGTCACTCCAATTTATTATACATGGAAGAAATTCCGGTAAGATTTGTGAACTGGACACAGTTTTAGGGAGTCAGTTGTTTGCATTGGGAACTCCTGTGTCTGTTTTTGTCAAACTACTTGTCTTCTCAAAGGTCACAAAGATAAGTGTCCCCCTCCAGAACTAAGTGACAAAAGGAGATTCAATGCAGAGCATCTGACTAGACACATGCAGTTGGTTGGTTTTGACTTGGATCATGCATTAGGACATTTCATTATCTAAATTCAACTGTGAAAAATGATGACAAAATGAAAAAACAGCAAGGTTCACAGAAACAGCCTTGAAATTAGGCAAAAACAAGTATGTCTGTGGGGTCACAAATGACCCCAGCTGGTCGCTTGAGGGTTAAAAAAAGGCAGATTTTTTTTCTTTTTTAAACTTTTTCATCCAAATGCTTTGTACAATATTTGTCTGTTACTATCTACAGTATGCTAGCACTTTTCATCATAACAACAGCAAAGCAATTCATACAAACAACTTACTGTATATCTTTTACGCAGATATGGTGATAACTGTATTTGCAAAAAATATCAAGGGATTCCAATAAACCCTTTAACAAAGAAATGTGGTTTCATTTCTTATTTGTCTAATATATGTGAACAGTCTGACACTGCGACATTCTGACATCTGCCGAATATCTCATGCCCAGTTGGGTCAACATGTCTCAACTGAATTTCCATTCAATTCAAAATCAGCCCAATACATAAAACATGCACAAAAAGTAAAACAGACTGAAGCTAAAGAAACATAGAAACTAAAGAAAGAAGTAAAGGTATTTGTCATATTTTCATGGATTATGTATCCATATAAGGAAAACTAAGAAGTACATTTGAAAGTTTTTAGTGAATAAGTGCTAGACAGCCTTCTCTCTCCTAATGATAACAATTGTATTTTAGCATAAGAGAATACAGACCCCACAGACAGATTTTTTTTTCCTATTCACAAAGCAGTGGAAGTACTCTATTCAAGTGTGAGAATTGATTACATCAATTGAGAGCTGAGTCAGGCACATAAATTTCATGTTGGTTTGAAAACGTACCTTATCCAAACAAGAAAAAAGTACATGAATCCAGAGGAGAAAATTACAGCATTGCTCCATCTTCAACACTTACTGTAAGGCTCTATCTATCCCAGTTAAAAAATAACACTAGGACAGGTTTTATAAGTGCTTCAGCAAAAATTATTGCAATGGTACAACTTTGTCAGCACCATCAAGATGTTATATGACTGCTGGGAGTTGTAGAATTACCTGTAACTGATTCAGATACAAATCCCCACGTTCATCTATTTGTCCTTATCAGTGGATGGTTTGTCTCCAACAATTCCTGTTTTTCAAAGCACATTTTTTCTTTTAATGATTTGCTCTGTGGTTCTCAAACCTTTTCACTCAGGGACCCATCAAAAGACTGCTTCCTCCACTTGTTCAGTCGCATACTGCAAATCTAAACTAATTATGGGGCAAATGAATTATTTACTCTTATTGATTTTAACCAAATTAAAAATTCAAACAAGAATGTGTTTAAAAAGTATATTAAGATTACTCCTAAAGGGCTGGAGCAAATGGTTCCAGAGAAATGATCTGCCTGTATTGGCAAAGTTAATTACTTGTTTCACATTGTAGATGCATTACCTTTCAACCGAACGTAAAATATATTTTCAGAATTGTGCTCTGATGTATTGGCTGCCACTTTATTTCACCTCTTCCTGTTCTAGTTCTAATCTGCCTACAACCCATTTTAGGTCCTGATTCCTAGTTTTAGGACCATTGAAAGAGAACAAAACAGATAGTCATGTGTCATTTTGGCCATACAACACTGTGCCTCAGCTCATTTAAAACTATGTTCTAAGAACAGTAGCAAATCATTTAACTCTGATTCATGGATGGGAAAGCTCAAGGTTTCAGTTAGACACTCACTCTTTCAAGCTTGTGGAATTTGTCTATGTGAAACTGCATAATTCAGGCAAAGAGGATATTGCATTATCGTGGTTACTTTGGACAACCAAAAAAAAAAGCAATCATTAAAAAGTCCCCCACATCCCCTGTGAATGGGGTTCACTTACATTTTATTTACTGGAAAATCCTTCCAAATGTAGGGAAGTACAAAGGAGGTGGGGGTGGATGATACCCACCCAGGGGGAGAAGGGTCTCAGAGGTTGGGTGCGTGGGGTGCCTCAGGTGCATTATGGGAAAATACAAGTATTCCAGAAAAACAGAAATGAGAGACAAAGTGGGAGAGAGAGAGAGGGATATTTGTTCTTCACAAAGACACAGCTAGATTAGAAAAACAGGAAAGTGATAGGAAACAGAGACAGATGTGTCAGGGGAAATTTTGACGAAGGTCTTCGACAGTGTAGGAAGGAGGTGTAGCTGGGAGGGGAGGAGGACAGACAGAGAAATGGGTGTGGAAGGCTGGAGGAGGAGGGGGCCCTCAGTCCGATTAGCATAAATGAAATGAGCACTCCCCCAGAGAAATTCACAATTAACCTTGTTAAGACTCATTTCAAAATCTGCCCACTCTCCAGACAGCAGCCTGGGCCTGTGTTTGCTCTTTTATAAAGTCTACAGCCCACTCCAAATCTCACACAGATTTCCACTAGCTTTGCTGTCTGATTCTGCCAGACATCAAGAATGTGTTGGATCAGTGAGATTTCATGGCTGCTTCTTCACACATTCCGAATTCTCTGCCCCACTTTATCGCTGTTTTACTTTTCAGTAATTGGAATATTTCCATTTTCATCCCTTTTTAATTTTTTTTTGCATGTTTGAAATTTTTTGCCGTATGCTGCTTTTTCAGTGATTAAAATGAATAGACTAAGGCGTTCTTCTTGCCCTAAATAAAATTGGAACTTCAGAAAGTACAGGATTTTAACGAGCTATTCTTTTGTGTATGACACATATAAAAGAGAGGCGCCTGCTCTCTGAGTCATGGATTTTTTAAACCGATTTATTTATTTAACTAGGGAGGTCAACTCATTTCTCATTTAATGTGATGGCCTTTGGAGTCAAGGTAAGCAGGAAATGCAAGGTATTGTACCGTATATCACTGCAGTATGTCGGGATCTCAGTTCAACATGTCATCCAATATATAGCACTGAAAACACAGTTTTCACTTCACTGCAATGGGGTATTGGATTCACTAGGCCCGGAGGGAAGAATGCCCCCTTACTGGTCCACCACCACCACCACTTTCAGAAATTACCTTTTCCCTTGGAGGTCTCCCATCCAGACCAAAGTCCAGTGTCCTTAAGCTTCAGTTATTTGGCACAAGAAGGCTACAGGGCGGTAGCTGCTGGTGGCATTGACTCACAGCATTGGCAGTGACATTTGTTTTTGTTTTGTTATTTGCCTGCACAGCATGCTAACACAGTAGAAGATTTCATTCTTTCATTTCATTCATATGTGTACATGGTGCCACTATAGAAGGTGCACTGCGGGCATATCTTCCCCCCCAAACAGTCATCGAGAAAAACTGGAAGGTGTTCCTCTGAATGTAACAGCACCATACATACCATACATGTAGAACTTCTCAGAAAAACATTACACCAGGTACTAGAGGTGTGACACAAAAAGAGAATGAGTTTTCAAAAGTAGTCAAATTCCCTACCTTAATGTCAAACTCACAAGCTGTCACTGCATCACAACATGTCAAAACAAAGATGATTCTCTGTCAAGCAAAAGAGGAAATGAACACATCTCACCACTGAACAGATCCAGCCCCAAAGGGCGAGACTAGGCTTAAAAACAAAACAACAGTAAGGATGCATACTAAGAAACAGGTCACCAAGTGCAACCACAATGCATCAGTGCATTCAAAACTCCCAGCAGCCACTGATACAAATCAAGGAGTATTTAGTCCACATTCCACCATAATCTTTATAGATGTTTCCACTTACAATTGCACAACACCACAGGTTTTACACGCTGTGGATATTTTTATGGGTCAGTTTTCAGGAGTCGTGTAAACATATTAGCTGGGTGTCTCTCTCACACTGTACGTGTACACATTTTGTTAGACTATTTGCATTCTGTCATGACTGGGTTTGCATCATAATAGTCAGCTAGATTGCAAGGACCTATTAATTAACTTTTATAACTGTTCTTAACATTAATTAATTAAACAATGGCAATTACTATTTTCACAGCATCTGTCCTGAAGTAAACTTGCCTCCCTTGTGAAAATTCATTTGTCCCCAAGAAATTGACATAGATAACTGACACATCTCACAGTCTGAATGATAAGGTCCTCAAATAAATAAATAAATAAATAAAAGCACTGGCCATATGTTTTAAAGTGCTGTGGCATAAATTAAAAGCATTGCAATTAATCTCCCGAGTGTCAGAAACGCTGTCTAACACTGCGGGGCGTGCTGCAGGCTTGGAACCAGATGAAGCCACATGCGCTCAGGAGAATTTCAAATCATACCACATCAGTGAGGCATTGGCGTCACACCGGGCAGCTTTTCAGACTGCTACACAAACTCATTTTAATGAGATTGATAGGGTAGGCATAACACGTTGCGCTCTAATCGTACAAGTACACGTTTGTGCGCATTTGACGACAGCACTTACAGTAACTGTGGCAACATTTCCCCATAATAGAGCTGTTACAAGCATGGGGCTCAAGATTCAGTATTTGTGCGGCTACATGCCTAACCCTATTGAATTTACTTTTAAGTCACTCTGGATGAGAGCATCTGCCAAATGAATACATGTACATCACTGCTTTATTTAAATTAGAAATTTTAGGAAGTTGAAAATTGAAAATGTAAAACAAGGACCTCAATGTGTCATTTCTATTAGCCTAAGCTCTGCAATAGAATGTGTGTCTTCAACACAAGAGCAAACAATTTTATTTGTCTCTGTAATGGAATGAATTGTTAAACTTGGACAACACGCAGTTGCTGTGCAGACTGGTCACCTTTGCGTTTTCAAAACCCTTGCCTGGGTACATTCAATTTTGCACCAAGCTGGCTGAACGGGGCAGAGCTCCTCTCCTTCATGTCGTGATTCAGCACAGTGTTGACACTCCCAGGCTGCAAAGCCCGCAGAGTTTAATAATATGAATCATTTGCCCATCTCATTAGCTCTGTCTCGTTTGATTATATAAGCGTATAGCTCCAGCTACCCTCCAGACAAGCCGTGTATTTTTAGCCTGGTCAGACTCAGTTACAGTACAAGGCATCTGTAGCAGCTGTGTCATAATTATTGCATAACATATTACATCCGAGTGGCCTAGAAGCAATCTCTATGTTAATTACAGGTATATCGGCCATGACATTGCACATTTACCAGTGCCCAGTTTGCCGAGCAACGGACGAGCAAATGAATACGGTCGCGATTGACTATATACTAGGGCTGGCAGGCAGAAAAAGCTTACTGATAAACAGAGCATTGCATTCGGAGCAATCGGAGCCGCTGGAGAGACAGCTGATTCCCATTCCGGCTGATTACCTCCCTGCTCATGTTCCGGCGCATACTTAGCGGCACCAGCATGCCCTGCCGCAGCGGAGCTAGCTGCAATGCAAAAGGCCACGGTCTCAGGAAACCCCGCGTCATTTGCCCTACTCTTCAATTTCCACCCCCCGTTCAACATGCTCTATACACTGCGGGCACTGATTTTCAAACAAAAAAAAAACCTCTCTCAGACAGATGCTGTTCCTCAGCCTGCTTCTTAAATCTAAGCTACATTTTGTCCTTCGAATTTTCATTTTAGCATGCGTAACTTGACTAATTGTCAACTTGCTATATGATATACTAGTCAGAGTTATGTAATTATCTAGTAAAATATAAGGATCCAGGCTTTATAAAAACTAGCTACAGTGACAACCATGAAACTCTGAAGGAGATTTCATCAGCAGTATGGGTCTGTGGCTTGGCTCTATGTCGTACCTCACCTTAAGTAGGGTGACCACATGTCCTCTTTTTGGGACGCATTTTTTTCAGGTCCCAAAAAGAGGACATGTCTGGGAAAAAGAGGACATATGGTAACCCTACCTAAAGCCTGAGGTAATAAAGCAACAATCATCACATGTCAGCATACCATATCTTACAAATCAGGCACCAGAGCAGTAGCTCTGACTGTATAGCACACTGACTTTGCCCCATTGTAACTACACATCTATAAACATTATGCCAGTGCATACCCCTAACAAACAGTGTCATTGCTCCATTTGTAACTAATTCTTGTCAGAGCAGGACATTAAGTTAAAAGGGAAGAACGTCACAATAACAATCAGGCAAAGGTCCACGTTCAGTTTCATGGCATTGCGCTTTGTTATTTACAGAAAAGACGAATGGAAGTATGACTTTTTATGTTACTTGCTGATAGGGTAACTGCTTGTTGCTGTCATCACATTCTCATTGTCCACCAGCAGCTCATTCTTGGACGCGGTGTGCATAGCTGCTGGAATCGTTGTGCAGGATTGTTCCATGGGCCAGCATGTCCAGATGTATTTTTTAAGACGTGTGCTAATGTTGTTCTTCTGTTTTCATCAAAAATGCAACATTTTAGTTCAGATGAAAGATAAGGCAAAAAAGAGAGTATTTTCTTAAAAACTGTGCTTTTGATCATTTCGGGCGGTCTTAACATGTCGACCAACACAAAATTCAGCTGGTGTTTTAAACGTGTATGCTGGCAAACCATTGCACAGTTTGTTGGCAAACGTTAAAGAAACTTCACCAGGTTTTGAGACACATTGCGGCCTATTTCCATTTTCTCAAAACTAGTATGCATTAAACATACTTTCAAAATTCACGTAACAAACTCAAACTCACTCTGTCGTTAAGTACCCTGTCCTTTGACCTTCAGTGCATTTTAAAGGTTCTCATTAGAGCTGGAATATGGTACTTGTTTCAGTACAAATTGCTGAACTCAAACTTCTTCGGTCAATGACTTGTATTGTGTTGTCAATGGCAAAATTCAACCCCACAGACACAGTTATAACATCAATACAAACAGAACAGCTTACTGGGCCCTTGGCTCCCTCTCTACAGTTAAATACCTTGAACATGCCTGGCAGTCACTGAAAAAATATGCTGCAATAAAATGTCATTTTAAAATTCTTTATGCTAAGGGACGGGGTTAACACTGTTCAGAACAAATCAATCCCCCAATTATTACTGCAGTAAACAACTTCCAAAAACTACACCCCCTCTTTCTTCTTTTGGATATTCTGAATTAGCATTCACAGAATGACTGTGCATATTTCACAAGCAGATTATCCATTGCCTTTACATATTTCCATGCTGCTGTGGGAGGAACAACACATATAATACCAAACATCCCTCTTACGTCAAGTCCTTTTAATATGATAAGCATTCCAAGCACACAGATTTGTAAGTTTATTTAATTTTATCTCTAAATACATCAGCAAGATGAATGACAAATTTAAGATACTGGAATCAAATATCTCTTTATTTGTTTAACATTGAACAATATATAGTTTAATATGCTTCACCCCCCCCCCCCCCCCTTGTATGCTTACAAAATTAAATACACAAGTAAAACCATAATACATTTCATAAATCAATTTCATAAATTACTGCAATTTCATTTCAAAACAAAAACAAGCGACAGAACGGCTTTCGGGAAGATTGAAATGGTTTTCTCTCCTCCATCAGCCACTGAGCACAAGTACATGACCCGTGTATTTCGCCAATCCGAAATATCGATAAAATCAAAAAAGCCCAAGTGTCCAGTCAAACAAACAAGACAGAGACCAAAAAACAGTGGACTTTACAAACAACACTTTGCTTCTGAGGTCTTTTTCTCTGATACACAATACAAAAGTAAGACTTGGTAAAAAAAAAATGCAACCATGACATTTAAAAAATATATAATAGAGTTAACAGCTTAACGATAAGAATGTTTCTGCTGGCACCACTCTGAGCTGATATGGAGTCCAATCGAGGACAGAGCCCAATTTTACCTCAACTTCTGGCCTCTGCATGCTTTCCTCATTAATCACTCAGAAACATGGGCGTTTAAGCAAGCAGAAGATGTTTCAATCATGCAGTCTAACGCGTATGTTTTAGAGTGTGCAGTCTCCCTGAATAACACGGTATCAAACAAGAAGCAAGCTGTTCAACCAGTATTTTAACCTTGCCTCAGTTGCAGCCAATCAACTCCAATACAGCAAATAATAATACAACTACGTAGCTTTCAACTGGCTGGGTGTAAACAGGATGGTCTTTAGCACAAGTTTACGCTTTCCTCTGTGCACGACAAATGTAGCTGTGTGGATGTTATATAGGGTGCCACACACACACTGTGCCCATTAAACCACAGACCCAAAGTCATGTTCATCGCATGCATTAATTCCACACAAAAAAGACAATACATGTGAATTACATCCGAATTTAATATAAAACATTTTTGGTGGTTGTCCATACTGTTATATACAATTTAAAACATTCACCATGCCTCAACACCATCCTTAAGGCTTTAATGCCAAATCTTTTTTTTTTTTTTTTACTGTAAGACAGCAGAGTTTTACCTCAAGTTGAAAGACGGCAGTGTCATTTTTTTGGTATTTTCAGGGTCCATCGCTAAGCATTTTGAGTGAAATATTAAAAGCATAAAAAAGTATGCAAACGTAACTGAGAAAAAGTCTATATATAAGATCATGGATACCATGTGTAGGTCCCGGCTCGAGATGCTCCTGGGCTATAGCATCTCAACGTAGTTCTCTGGGATCAGGCCTCTCTTCCCCTCCAGCTCTCCCTCCAGCCAGCCGGGTTCCCTGGACAGGGTCACTGTGGGGGGAGGGGGAAGGGGTGTGTTGGGGGTGGGGGGGACAGTTACAGCGATTAGGCAAACATCCTCTTCAGTGAGCTCTCCTTTGCTGGGCTGTGTCTAATGCCATTTTGATGGCACTGAGCTTTGTAGCCTACAGTGTGAGAGAACTGAACTTATGTCCGGATGATTGCAGGTTCAAACCTGCATATTTTAGCCTCTGTCGAAGTGCTTCAGCTTAACTACATCAGCATGTAGCAGGATCTACGAACACGTTAAATGCTGGGTATTTGTGTCGCTCCTGGACAAGGTCAGTTACTAAGTAGGTAAATAATGACATTTAGCTTGTCTGGAAGAAATATGCAACACTGCCCCATCACAATTAACATCATGACGAAGGCCGCCCTCATAAAAGTCCACTTAATAGTGTGATTTCTTTAGTGGAATGATTCTATGAGTATGCACTAGCATGAGTTGAGGCTATTCTTCAGCATTCAAGTGACTTTCTGTTCTCTGCCTGATTATCCCTTATTTGGAAGGTGTGCCAGCTAATCAGTACCATATTCAAAGAAATGAGAGAGTTTTTTGCATTCTCTTTATACCTACCTCTTTGGTGGACTGTGGGCAAAGTGCTGTTCTTTTGGACTAAGAACATTGGAAAAACATCTAAAGCCTAAGACAATACAATGGCGATTATGTTTTTCATATGTGACATCAGTAATGCCCATCCACAGACACAGACACCGAGACGTGATCTGGCACGGTATCCTGGTGCAGCACACTCCCGCTTAGTCCAAGTAATAAAGTCAGCATAAAGGCTGGCTTGGTAACAACAACGCCCCAACAGCCCTCTGTCCTTTCCCTCACAGATTTTACAACCCTATTTCCCTGGCTAAGTCCACCTGTCGCACAATTTGGTTCACCACCTTTCTCCACACCCTGCACTTTTTTATAGAATAATACCTAATACTAAAAGTACTGCCAGGAAACTCCGAGAGTTATAACGAATGAAACAATACCGTGCATTATGAAAGCCCGCACATGTTCCATAACCTTATTCTCTGCCTTGGGGCAAAAACTCCCTGCGATGACAATGCACAAAGTTTTAGGTGAAACAAAACCTCCTTTGCTTTTGAGGCATGTAGACATCTGTAGGAACGCTGACAGTTAGCGCTCCCATCGATCTGTGATTTCGGCTCTCGGAGTGTAACTGACAGACTTTCTTTCAGCTGTGACTACTCTGGCAGGCCGGCGGAGTCAGGGAAAGCAATAGAGGAGCGGGGGCCGGAGAAGGGCTGAGGGAGAAAAAAAAAAAAAAAAAGAACAAAACAAAACGAAAAAAAAAAAAAAAAAAAAAGGGGCCAAAGTTGCGAAAGCTCTCATTTCGCCTCAACACAGCGCTGATGCTTTCAGGAACCTTTTTTCGGCGGGACCCGAAATTAAATCCAGGGGCTCCAATTCGTTCTGTCTTCCCGCAATTGCAGATGAGATCTCTCCCCCCCCCCCCACCACCCACCCCCTCCACCCCACCACAAATCCAATATGCCTGCAGTTCTGAGCGAGTGACTGGTGGCGCTGATAAGACTTACCGGCGTCGAATATCGCGCCGACCTGGAAGGATAACTCCGAGTCGTGCTCGGCCTCGCACGGGTAGACCGCCTTGGCCTTCCTGTTTGTGGCACTGAAAAATGGAGGCAATCAGTGGGGCGCAGGCTTTGGGGCCGGATTAATCCGCACTTCAATTTGGGCAATGTTACGCCTCGAAACAGCAGAGGAGGAGGAACGGCTAAACTGACTCTCCCTGCCTTGCTCTATCGGCCAGCCCGCTCGCTTCCACCCGGTCCCGGGACGCCGGGGTGAGGCCGGTGCGGGACATACCTCAGCCTGGAAGGGAGGAGGGTCTGTCTTGGCACAGACGCTAATGGCGGTTAAGAGGTCCAAAGCATACTGTGAAAATCAGAGGAAACCGCGTGTATATTTGGAAAGTGGGGAAATGTGTCCACTTGAAAGCGTTCTTATTTTGTGCCTCTCCATCCTGTTTACATGTTATGTGGCTTTCACGAGTCTGAATTAGACTGCGATCAGCCAAAAACGCTGCCAAGGAAACTACACATGTATGTGGAAAAAGAGATGAGAATATGGAAATTACTCCAGCGCCAATACAATGGAAACTACATCCAGGGGAGGTTCTGGTACAGGGACTGGGAGTTTTGTCTCTCAGAAAATATTTGTTGACTGGCAGCATTAATGGGTAGGAACTGCACCTGCAAATCCATACGGCTCGATATGAAATTATTAATATGAGATTTCTTTT